>NC_092872.1:370705052-371037829 GCF_028372415.1 Notamacropus eugenii | reverse complement strand
CACCCAGACTGGGAGAGCAATAAGGAGAAATATCGAATCTTTTTTATTAATAAGCTACACTTGAAAAAAATATCCAAAATGTTTGAACCAATAGCTAATCTTAAAAGAACAACAGAAAAGGTATTTCACAAAACTACCTTGGAAGGAAAGTTTTTAAAAAGTAACATCATAAGTCTTACAATAATGTGGAATAATAGAATAGTGAAGGATAACATGATTATTAAGCACAAACTTCAGATAAATCTACTTTGTCTCAAGAGTGAAAAACACACTGCAATTTCGAGGCAATTTGCAAAAGCCTTATCTATGATTCCCTAGGCTTATTTAAATAATAGCTGTAAGCATTTGGCTGATGTCCCACCTAGACCTTAATACCACACTATCACAACTCACATCAGTTTGCCACACTTAACTGATTGCAATAGATGCTCATACCATCCCATCAAACTATAGCCACGTTTTACTGTAGAAAGGCAATGCCTTTCACCAAAAATCATAGCAAAGTTAGGAAGAGCCATGCAAATGCCAGTAGTAGTTTTTTTTAGCTCAGATCAATAGTATAAAATCTAAATTAAGGTCAAATCCCATTTTGAGAAGCTCAGAGAATCATAGAAACAACATTCAGATAATAATAACTGGTATATAACATTTTAAAGTATATCAAGTGCTTTACATACATTCTCTCATATGGGCCTCACAACAATCCTGTGAGGTAAATACTATAGTATTATTAGACACTTTACAGATGAGGAAAGTGAGGCTCAGAAAAGCAAAGGGATTTGCTTATTGTCACACAACTAATAAATGTCAAAGACTGGACTCACATCTAGAATTTTGCCAGTCTAACATTCTACCTACAGGTAGTCAGGCTCTGTAGCAGATAGAATGCTGGTCCAGCAGTCAGGAATTTTACTGCTGTTGCTCAGTCATTCAGTCATGTCCAACTCTTCATGAGCCTGTGGACCACAGCACACCAATACTGGCCATGGAGTTTTCTTGGCAAAGATACTGGAATGGTTTGTCATTTCTTGCTTCAGTGGATTAAAACAGAGATTAAATGACTTGCCCAGGGTTACACAGTTAGTGAGTGTTTTAAGCCAGATTTGAGCTAAACTGGCTCCAAGGACAGGACTCTGTCTACTGAGCCAATGAGCTGCTTCCTAGGCAAACAGAGGTTAAGTGACTTGCCCAGGGTCACATAGCTAGTAAGTGCCTGATGATGTATTTGAACTCAGGTCTTTCTGACATGAGGCCCTGCACGGAATCACCTAGCTGCCTCATAGACAGGAAGCTCTGAGGTCAAATCCTATCTCAGATACTTACTGTGTGACCCTAGGCAAGTCACTTAATTTCTATCTGCCTCAGTTAAAATAAGGATAATAACAGTATCTACTTCCTAAGGTTGTTGTAATGGAGATAATGTCATAAGGTATTTTACAAATCTAAAGATACTATATAAATGCCAGCTAGTATTATAAATATGCAACAGTAGCTCCCAAAGAAGGAGTTTAGAAATCTTATGTAGGTTCACATCTGACTTCTAATGGCCCCTCTGGACTTCCTCATATACAAAATGAGATGGCTGGACAGGATTACCTTTGGAATCCCTTCCAGTTTCAGATCAATAATCCTAACTGACCTAATCTCCTCATTTGAAAGAAGGAAAAACAAACATGAAGCTGAAGTAATTTATACAAGCTTACTTCTAGTTCATAAGTCAGATTGACTTATACCCCAAAGAAGCCATTGATAAGAAGAAACATTCATTACATTAAAATATTTATAGAAGCACTGTCTGTGACAGCAAAGAACTGGAAACAAAGTAAATGCCCACCACAGAGGAATGGCTGAACAAATTGTGATACATGATATAATGGAAAATTAGAAAGTATATTTTGATGAATACAGAGAAGTATGGAAAGCTCTATATGAATTAATAGAGTGAAATAAGCAAAGCCAAGAAAATATACACAAATGACTAAAACAATGTAAATGGAAAGAACAACCACACATGAAAAAGTCAAAACTGAAGGTAACAAAATTGTAAAGATCAAGCATTAGAAGACCTCCCCCATCCTCCTTGAAGGTAGGAGGGTCACAAAGTTACATATTACACATGATTTGCTATCTTTTCTTTTTCTTTAATTTATTTGTTTTCAGTTTTTTACAATCACTTCCGTAAGTCTTTGATTTTCTCCCCCTCTCACTCCCCTCCCTCCTCAAGACAGCATGCAATCTTATATGAGTTCTACATATACATTTTTATTGAATACACTTTCACACTAGTCATGTTGCATGGAAGAATTAAAATGAATGGGAGAAACCATCAGAAAAACTCAAACAAAACAAAACATAACACAGGAGAAAATATTTTGCTTCATTCTGCTTTCCAGTTCCATAGTTCTTTCTCAGGATATGGATGGATATTGGGAATGTTTTAGGCCCTTGCATTACTGTGAAGGGCTAAATCTACCAGAAAAATTCCTCTCACATTGTGGTTGTTACTGTGTACAATGATCTCCTGGTTCTGCTCCTTTCACTCAGAATCAGTTCATATAATTCCTTTCAAGCCACTCTGAAGTCTTCCTGTTTGTCATTTCTTATAGCACAATAATATTCCATTACATTCATATACCACAACTTGTTCAGCCATTCCCCAATAGGTGGGTATCCCCTTGATTTCCAGTTCTTGGTCACCACAAAGAGAGTTGCTATAAATATTTTGATACATGTGGGACCCTTTCACATTTTTATGATTTCTTTGGGATACAGTCCTAGAAGTGATATTGCTGGGTATACACATTTTTGTAGCCCTTTGGGCATAGTTCCAAATTGCTCTCCAGAATAGTTGGATTAGCTCACAGCTCCACCAACAATGAATTAGTGTTCCCACTCTCCCACATCTCCAACATTTATCATCTTCCTGTTAGCCAATCTGATAGGTGTGATGTGGTACCTCAGAGTTGTTTTGATTTGCATCTCTCTAATCAATAGTGATATAAAGCATTTTTTCATATTGCTGTAGATAACTTTAATTTCTTCTTCTCAAAACTTCCTGTTCATATTCTTTGGTGTTTTATCAATTGGGGAATGACGTGTATTCTTATACATTTGACTCAGTTCTCTATATATTTTAGAAATGAGGCTTTTATCACAGACACTAGTTGCAAAAATTCTTTCCCAGTTTTCTACTTCCCTCCTGATCCTGGTTGCATTATGTTTGTTTGGGCAAAAACTTTTCAATTTAATATAATCAAAATTATCAATTCTGCACTTCTGTTCAAAGAAAACAATTCTTTTCTCTTTCTCTTGTTTGATCATATATTTTTCCATTCTCCATAAATCTGACAATACACTCTTCTTTGTTTCCCCCATTTGTTTATAGTATCAGTTTTTATACCTAGATCATGTATTCATCTGAACTTTATTCTTGTGTATGGTGTCAGACATTTGTCTATGCCCACTTTCTGCCACACTATTATCCAGTTTTCCCCGAGTTTTTGTCAAACAATGAGTTCTTATCCCAGAAGCTGGGGTCCGTGGATTAATCAAACAGTAGAATGCTACATTTGTTATCTACTGTGTCTTGAGTACCTAACCTATTCCACTGGTCTACCCTTCTATTTCTTAACCAGTACCAAATGCTTTTGATGTTTCCTGCTTTATAATACAATTTGAGATCTGGTAGGGCTAGGTTGCCTTACCCAGAATTTCTTTTCATTAATTCCCCTGATATTCTGGACCTTTGGTTCTTCCAGTTGAATTTTGATATTATTTTTCTAGCTCTAGAAAATATTTTTTCTGCTGGTTTCATTGATATGGCACTGAATAAGTAAATTAATTTAGGTAGAATTGTCATTTTTATTCTATTGGCTCGGCTTACGCACAAGCAACTGATGTTTTTCTATTTACTTAGATCTGACTTTATTTGTGCAAAAAAGTATTTTGTCATGTTCATGTAGTCCCTAGGTTTGTTTTGACAGGTAGACTCCCAGATATTTTATAATGCCTACTGTAGCTTTAAATGGGATTTCTTTCTATCTCTGGCTGTTAGGCTTTGTTAGTAATATGTAGAAATGCAAATGATTTATGTGGGTTTATTTTGTAACCTGCAACTTTGCCAAAGTCATTTATTATTTCAAGTAGCTTTTTACTTGATTCTTTGGGATTCTTTAAGTACATCATCATATCATCTGCAAAAAGTGATAACTGAGTTAGTTTCTTCTTTGCCTATTCTAATTCCTTCAATTTCTTTTTCTTCTCTTATTGTTAAAGCTAACATTTCTAGCACTATATTGAACATCAGTGGTGATAATGGACATCCTTGTTTCATCCCTGATCCTATTGGAAATGCATCTAGCTTATCCCCATTGCATATAACACTTGTTGATGGTTTTAGGTAGATACTGCTTATTATTTTATACAGAGGTCCATTTATTCCTATGCTCTCCAATGTTTTCAATAGGAATGGGTGTTGTATTTTGTCAAAAGATTTTTCTAGGGCTCAATTAAGGTTACAGAAAATCAGTAGTAGAGCCATGTCTATATAGAACCTATTACAATGCTGTATTCATAAGTGTTAAGTAAGTTAATAATGATCTGTCTTCCACTTTCAGTTGAGTATTTGAAACTTGGGGAGCAAAGATTGTTACTAGTATTTTAGAAAAGTAAGAAGGTTAAACTGGTATAAGAGAAATTGGGTAAAACTATAACATGAAGGTGTTAAAAAAATGTTTTGAAGTTATTATGTTTCTATTCTTTCTACCCTTTGATCTTTCCTTTACTCCCAAGAAGATGTTCATTGAACACACTGATTTGAGGGCGAAAAAGTAGAAGTCAAATTATCTATTACATCATTTACTAGCTTCTGTAAATGGGACACATAGGAAAGGAGGTGAAACAAAGCCAAACTATTGAATTATGTGTTATGTCATCCATTAGCCTGCCTAACCAAGACTTCAGATTTATTAATTCCAAGGTCCAGCAAAATCTGAAGGAGTAAAAATTTCAGTGAAATATTCCTGACAATAATCAGGGCCTGTGAGACTTAAGTTACTACCCAACAACCTCTACTGTACCAAAAAATAAAACCAGCCTTGGCTGGAAATCAACACAATAATTTTTGTATCCAAGGTTACTTCCCCACACGCACTGAACAAAAGAAATACAGTGACAATATTAAAGTTTGTGGCCTTTCCAATAAAGGTTTATAAAACAGTAAAAAAAGTTTTTTCTGCATCTATTGAGATAATCATATGGTTTCTGTTAGTTTTGTTGTTAATATGATCAATAATGCTCATTGTTTTCCTAATATTGAACCAGCCCTGCATTCCTGGTGTAAAACCTATCTGATCATAATGTATTATTACCTTGATAAGTTGCTGTATTCTTTTTGCTAATATCTTATTTAAAATTTTAGCATCTATATTCATTAGAGAAATTGGTATATAATTTTCTTTCTCTGTTTTGACTCTTGCTGGTTTAGGTATCAGAAACATATTTGTATTATAAAAAGAATTTGGTAGGACTCCTCCTTCACCCATTTTCCCAAATAGTCTATATAGTATTGGAACTAACTGTTCTTTAAATGTTTGATAGAATTCATTTGTGAATCCATCTGGTCCTGGAGATTTTTTCCTAGGGAGTTCATTGATGGCTTCTTCAATTTCTTTTTCTGAGATGGGATTGTTTAAGTATTCAACCTCCTCTTCTATTAATCTGGGCAATTTATATTTTTTAAAATATTCATCCATCTCACTTAGATTATCAAATTTATGGGCATACAGTTGGGCAAAATAATTTCTAATTATTGCTTTTGTTTCCTCCTTGATGGAGGTGAGTTCACCCTTTTCATCTTTTATATTGGTAATTTGGTTTTCTTCTTTATTTTTTTAATCAAATTGACCAAAGGTTTATCAATTTTATTGTTTTTTTTTTCATAAAACCAACTCGTAGTTTTATTTATTAGTTCAATAGTTTTCTTAATTTCAATTTTATTAATTTCTCCTTTGGTTTCAGTATTTTCAATTTGATATTTACTTGGGGATTTTCAATTTGTTCTTTTTCAGCTGCATGCCCAATTCATTGATCTCCTCTTTCTCTATTTCATTCATGTAGGCATTCAATGATATAAAACTTCCCCTAAGAACTGCTTTTGCAACATCCCATAAGTTTTGATAGGTTGTCTCATTATTGTCATTCTCTTGAATGAAGCTATTGTTTCTATGATTTGTTTTTTAACTCCCTCATTCTTTAGGATTAGATTATTAAGTTTCCAATTAATTTTTGGTGTATCTTTCCATGGCCTTTTATTAATATAATTTTTTTCATTATGATCCAAGAAGGATGCATTGACTATCTCTGCCTTTTGGCACTGGATTGTGAGGTTTTTATTCCCTACTATATGGTCAGTTTTTGTATATGTGCCATGTACCACTGAGATAAAGGTATATTCCTTTCTATCCACATTCAGTTTTCTCCAGAGATCTATCACATCTACCTTATCCAGAGTTCTATTCACCTCCTTCAATTCTTTCTTGTTTATTTTGAGGTTAAATTTATCAAGCTCAGAGAGTGGGATGTTGAGGTTCCACACTAGGATAGTTTTGCTGTCTATTTCTTCCTGTAACTCCCTTAACTTCTCTAAGAACTTAGATGATATACCACTTGGTACATATATGTTTAGTAATGATATTGCTTCATTGTCTTTGGTGCCTTTTAGCAGGATGTAGTTTTCATTCTTATCTCTTTTGATTAGATCTATTTCTGCTTTTTCTTTGTCTGAGATAGGATTGCTATCCCTGCTTTTTTTACATCAGCTGAAGCATAATATATTCTGCTCCCACCTTTTGCCCTGTATGTATCCCCATTTCAGATGTGTTTCTTGTAAACAATACATTGTTGGATTATGGTTTTTAATCCATTCTGCTATCCACCTCCATTTTATGGGAGAGTTCTTGCAATTCACATTCACAGTTATGATTACTATCTGTGCATTTCCCTCCATCCCATTTCCCCTCCATTCATGCTTTCAGTTCTCTCTTCTCCCTTTCCCTCCACTATAGAGTTTTAATTTTTGAGCACTACCTCCCTCAGTCTTCCCTCCCTTCTATCAGCCCTGCTCCTTTTATTTCCTCTTTTCCCTTACTACTTCTTTTCTCCCTTTTAGTCTCCCCTCCCCTTTTTTCCCCTTTCCCCTCCTACTACCTATTGAGCTAGTTAGATTTCTATACTTAACTGATTTTGTTGTTCTCTCCTTGAACCAAATAAAATGAGAGTAAATCTCAAACAGTGTTCATCTCCCTCCCCTCTTTCCCTCTACTGTAGTGTTTTTGTGCCTCTTCCTGTGATGTAATTTACCTTTTTCTTCCTCCTCCTTTTCACATCTCCCATTACAATCCCTTCACACCATTAAATCACATTTTTATCATTAATTCATTTATTTTATACCCACTACCTCTATGTATAACCCTTTTAAATATCATAATAAATATACAATTCTCAAGATTAATAAGTATCATCTTCCCTTATAGGGATGAAAACAGTTTGCTCATATTGAATAACAAGTTGTTTCTTTTCCCCTGTTTCCTTTTTTATGTGCTCTTGAGACTTGTATTTGAAGTTCAAATTTTCTATTGAGCTCTGGCCTTTTCATGAGGAAGGTCTGGAAATCCCTCATTTCATTGAGTGTCCATCTCCTTGCCTGAAATATTATGCTCAATTTTGCTGGGCAACTGATCGTTCGTTGTAGTCCAAGCTCCTTTGCATTATGAAATATCATATTCCAGTCCCTCTGATCTTTTCATGTAGAAGCTGCAAGGTCTTATGTGATCCTGACTGTAGATCCTCAATATTTGAATTGTTTTTTTCTGGCTTCTTGCAGTATTTTCTCATTTACTTGATAGTTCTGAAATTTGGCAACAATATTCCTTGATGTTTTCAGTTTTGAGTTCCCTTTCAGGAGATGATCCGTGGATTCTTTTGATGACTGTTTTGCCCTCTGGATCCAGGACCTCTGGTCAGTTTTCCTTGATGATTTCTTGTCTAAGCTCTTTTTTTCATTATGGCTTTCTGATAGACCAATAATTCTTAGATTTTCTGTCCTGGATCTATTTTCCAGGTCAGTTGTTTTTCCAATGAGATATTTTACATTTTCTTCAATTTTTTCATTCTTTAGATTCTGTTTGGTTGATTATTAATGTCTCATAGAGTCATAGCTTCTACTTGCCCAATTCTAATTTTTAATAGGTTGTTTTCTTCAGTTACCTTTTGCATCTCCTTTTCCTTTGTCGCATTGTGCCAGTTAAGTTTTGTATCTCTTTATCCCTTTATCCAATTTTCTTTTAAATTTCTTCTGTGAATTTTTTTTCATATTTTTAAAACCATTAGCCAATTTTTCTTCAACCTCTCTAATTTGGCTTTTAAAATTCTTCTTGAACTCTTCCAAGAATGCTCTTTGGGCTTCAGATCAGTTCATATTCCTTTCTGAGGTTTCAGATGGGAGTACAGTCTTGATGCTGATCTCTTCAGTATTCATATTTTGGTCCTTGTCCCCATAGTATGCTTCTAGGATCTTTTCTGGTTTGCTTCTTGATCATGACAATCACCCTTTTCCTGGCTTTTAGAGTGGATCTCTGCTTCTGGGGCACAGGGGGCTCTGTCCCATGGTTCTTGTGCTTAGAATTTGAGGCTTTGAGTATTGTGGCTTCTGGTTTTTTAGCTAGAAGCTGGAATGTTGCAGTTTACTTAGTGCTGAGTTGGCTAGTGTGTCAAAGCAGAGGTTAGGTGAAGTCTTTCTGAGTTTCCCCAAAGTTACCCTGGAGATCACTGTAAAAGATGTGGGGGAGGGATGATCTGGCCAAAGGAGGTCTCCTCTTCTGAGCTAGAGCACAGGCAGGCTCAATGGTTGGTGAACCCTGTCTGCACTAGTATCTTCCCAGTTCCTCTGACTATGCTAAGGTATGTCTGGGGTCCTGGTATTGGCGCTTATAGGTTCCACCCTCCTGGGCTCAGGAGCTCCTCCTGGTTCACTGAGGTGAACCAGGTCCCCTGGTCCTGCACTGGTCCCCTTCAGTCACAGCAAGAGGGACCCTCCTTTGTGATTTTGCTAGCCTCTTTGGCTATGAGACTGTTTACCCCTTCAGTTGATCCCACTATTCCAGGATTTTTTCCTGAGGAAATATTCTCTGGGTTTTCAAGGTCAACAAGGGGAGGGGGAGGGCATTTACATATCATTCTGTCATCTTGGCTTCCAGAAGTTCAAGTAGGTGACTTATAGACATCTAATCTGCAGGCTGATAATCTCAGGAGCACTACTTCTATTACCTGAGGTTCTGTGCTTCTCTCTCACTCAGTTCCACTTGACTCCTGTTCTGGGCTGATATGTTTGAGAATTCCTGTCTTTTTCAATGTATTGATCAGTTGTGCTGACTTTTTTCTTTACCTTTTCTCTTTCTTGTCTTTAAAAATTTCTATTTGTTAAATGGAATGGCTCTCTGGAAGGGACTAGAATCCTGGGAATAGCTGTGATGAAAGGGAAAAAAGAATAGCAATAAAAGTTTATATTAAAAAGAAGTTAAAGGTAAATGAGAACCAAAATGTGAAGAACTTTAAATAGCAGATAAGAATTTTACATCCTTAAGATAATAATGGGGGACTACTGAAATTTTTCTCAGAATGATCACAAAATGGTTAGATATTAGGAAAGTTGTTCTGGATGGTTTAAAAGGGAGAAACTGGAAGCAGGAAAACCAATCAGGAAAGTCCAGGAAAGGGGTAATTAAGTCTCAAACCAATATACACAATGTCTGTGTGAGAGGAGAGAAGAGGAGACAGAAGCATAGAATGTTCGCAAAGGTGGTCAATAAGATTTGGCATCTGATTGTATATGAGGTAAAAGGGAGAAGAAATAGTTAAGGGAGAAAATGTATAAATAACACTTGCTTTGGAACCAGAGAACCTGCTTTCAAAGCCCACCTCTGATACTTTCTAATAGGTGTGCCTTAGAATAAGTCACCTAACTTCCCTGAACCTGTTTCCTCATCTACAAAATGATAGGGTTGGATTAGAAAGCGTCAGATGGACCTTCCAGTTCTAAGACTACAATCTCTTATGACTTCAAGGACAGTGTACTCTCAATAGAAAGAGAAACATTTGGAGGATGAGTTTGGGAAGAAAGACAAGCAATTCTGTTTTGAAAATGCTAGGTTTAAGATGGATATCCAAGTCAAGTCAAGCAATCAGTTGGAAGTATAGGACTGGAGATATAAAAAGATATGATTCTGAAATAGACAAATAGATAGATGATAGATAGATAGATGTGTATACACACATATACACACACATAGAGAAGATATAGATATATTTCAGTCATATATACACATATGTGTATGTATGTGTGCATGTGTGTGTGTGTGTGTGTGTCAAACTCATCTGCATAGAGTTGAATCCAAGAAAGCTGATGAAATCACTGAAATATAAGAAAAACAGCCTAGTTCAGATCCTTGAAGGAGGCTGGACCTACTTAAATGGGTTGAAGATAAAATGGCCACATAAGTAGAAGGAAAACAAGGAAAGAATGGTAGCACCAAAACTAAGGGAGGACAGTGTATCCACAAAGTGTTGCTCAACAAGTGTCAAAAGCTAAGAGAGGTCCACCAGGATGAGGACTGAGAAAATACCATTACATTTAGCAGTTAAGACATTGGTCTTCTTAAAGAGAATAGTCTCAGCTGGGTGGGATGGTAAGTTAAATAACAAAGCTTGAAAAGCGAGTGGGTGATGAAGTAGCTGAGGCATCTTGTAAATGACTTTTTTTCTAGGAATTTGACTGTGAAATGGGGTAGAGTTCTAGGATAGACTTCTCTTCTTCTTCTGAAGTGAAGGAGAAGAGAAGCCTGGGCAAGTTTTTATACAGTTAGGAAGGAGTCAGAAAATAAGGAGCGTTTCATATTAGAAGGGAAAAAATGTTTTTGACTATACTATGAATATGTATTACAAAGGAAATGGAGAAAGATAAAGTGTTACAATTTCTTGATAAGTTTTTCTACTTTATAACTACATGACTTTTTTTTTTTTAAACCAGCTTCTGGTGAAGAACTTCCTCTTCTAAAGTAGATCTGCACCTTCTCCGAAATTCTGTCTGAGAGTTACTTGGGGCATTGAGAGGTTAAGTGTTTTCGGTCACACAACCATGACGTGTCAGGGAAAGAATCTGAACTCGGATCTTCCTAAATCTAAGACCAACTCTCTAACTAAACTGTGTAATTTGATTCAACAACAAAGACTCAAAAAAAGTGTTATTCTCTTCCACTGTTATTTTAGGTCCAGTTTCCAAAGTTAAAAGAAAGTAAAAAGGTAAACAGTTGAGCTTTCATTGCAGCTGCTGGGATTTCAGTTAGGGATTTGAAATTCCTGGGCTATTACACATGGAATGGAATTATTCTAAAAGACTGCCTCTCCCCCCCAAAATGTCCTTCTTCAAAGATTCTTTGATTCTTTTCTTTAATCCCATAGAGTTTACATATACTTTTATTCTACCTAATATCATGGGAATGAAGGACCTCCCAAAGCCCTGTGCTTCTAGAATTTTAGGAAAACTGTTGTTTTTTTTTAAGTACTTTGGTTAGACTGATTGGGGAAATAATCTATAATTCAGTCTCAAATCTCTTGCCCCAATTTTCTCTTTTACAATTGACATCTTACTCTGTCCCATTTATGGGTCTGGAATATTTTAGTTTTATTCTTTAGAATTCTGGCCTGATGAGATAGTAAAGAAGCTCTGAGAGTTTCATAGTAAGAGTAAACCAGGATTGGCGATGAGCAATATGTGCTTGGTGACAGGACAAGTAGGCATGGGATTAGAGAGAAGACTATAGGGTAGAGGGAACTGGTTCACTAAGGGGTTGAGATATTGCCAGTACAGGGGTAATGACTGGCAAAATAACACAAAGGTGAAGGAAATGGAGCTGATAATGAAAATGAAGAATAGGGTTAGTGATTCATGACGCATAAAGGAAGGTGGAATGATTGAAAGTTGTAATCAGATAAAAGAAATATATCATTCTTGAACAAGGAAGTGGAATACTTTTGAGTGATGGCAAGATCAAGAATATGACTAACCCATTTTTGTGTCATAACTGAAAGTTATCTCATGAGTTCACCTTTGACCAGCTGTAAGGGATCAGAGATGTATTGAAAGGTTTTAGGAAAATTATTCTCCAAAGGTGTACTAAAAGTTAAGTGACTCTTATTCTGTTTGATAAAGAGAAATGTCAACTGAACTTTGCCCTGCGTACTATACCTATTATCTTATTTCATGGAATTTTGTCTAATGTATTAGAACGTTATAACTGTAACTCTGAAACAGCTTGGGTAAGAGACATTTTCAGAACCACGAGGTGTCCCTGCCTCTCTATGGTCCTCTCTCTCCCTAAGCAGATGTTTTAGGATAATATAAATCACTTTTTAAATGTTTCTGGCAGGCTTGTGATTAAAATGCAGGGTACAGAATTTTCTTCCACAGTGCTTACTTACAGTGATCTTGTCATCTACTTAAACCCCTGAAGAACAGACTTCTCTAGTGCAGTGCTTTAGGGATCTATTCCTGGCACTTTGCTCTTTAAGACTTTTACTAACAGTTTAGATGAAGGGCTAGCTGGCATACTTATCAAACATACATACCAGGAAACTGGGAGAGATAACATGACTAAAGTCAATATACATTTTAAATTTTTTTATTTATCTTTTGTTTTATCACCTTAATTTCTATCCGTCTCCCACCTTTATAATAAATAATTAAATAATAGTAATAATAAAGAAACAGAAAACAAGTTCAGCAAATCAATCAACATGCATGCCTACAAAATCTGACACTACATGCAGCATTCTACACTCATAATCTCTCACCTCTCCAAAAAAGAGAGGGAGATGTGTTTCCTCATCTTTTCTTCAGAGTCTCTGAATCCATTTTTAAGATTTTATGCTTGACTTGGCATCTTCTTTGACCCATTCTTCCGGACAGTTGAGGTCTTTTTGCATTCTGACTTTGTGATGCAATATTTTAGCTATCTTTCCTGATATTGTGTCATACCAGCTATGCTTTCATCCAAATCATTAATAACTACAATAAAAGACACAGTACCACGAACAAAACCCCTCTGTCTGAGTTGACAATAACTCACTGACAGCTACTGCATGATTCTGGTCATTTAATTTCATTCTGCCTATTCCAGGTCTGGCAGATTGTACTGTTGTATAGCTTATATCAACTTGTCCAAGTGATCACCACTCCTCTTTGAAAATGCACACAAACCATCCCATTAAAAAATCTACTTTAGAATGTGTTAGGAACCGATGTCAAGCTAATTAGCATAAAATTGACAGATTCTATCCTCTTTTCTTTTCTTTTGTTTTGGTTAGGGCAATCGGGGTTAAGTGACTTACCCAGGATCACCTAGCTAGTGCCTCTTTGGTTTTTGTTTTTTTTTAATCAGGTCATTTGCCAGTCCCAATCCTGTAGCACCTAATTCTCCATGATTATATATATATCTACAAGTTATTTTGTACTTGCAGGTGTAATCTGTGTATGTCTAATGAGGGTAGCAAGTAGCTCTCATAACCTACTCATTTTGAGAGCAGCAAGGTGGCACAGTGGGTAGAGCGCTGGGCTTGCAATCAGGAAGACTCATTTTCATCAGCTCAACTCTGGCCTCAAACACTTCCTAGCCGTGTTACCCTTAAGCCTATTTGCCTAAGTCTCTTAACCTTGTTGCCTCAGGACCTCATCTATAAAATGAACTGAAAAGGAAATGGCAAACCACTCCAGTATCTTTGCAAAAACAGAACAAAACCCAAAGGGGGTCTTGAAGAGTCTGACATGACTGAAATTACTGAATACCACCAGCACTAAAAAAAAAAAAATGTTCCATTTTATTTAAGGGCAACCAGGTGGCACAGTAGATAGAGTGCCTAGGTTTGGATTCAGGAAGCCTAAAGTCAGTTCATATCTGGCTTCAGACACTTATAGCTTTGTGATCCTGGGCAAGTCATTTAACTCTATTTGCCTCAGTTTCCTCATCTGTAAAGTGAGCTGGAGAAGGAAATAGCAAACCACTCTAGTATTTTTGCTAAGAAAACCTCAAATGGGGTCATGAAGTGTCAGACATGACTAAAAAAATGACTCAACAACACACTCACTTATCTTGGATTTCGACTCGAAGTTAAGCAATTGTATTTTGTTCTTCTTGCTGTGAAGACCACTTTTTTTTTTTTTACAGGAGGGGAGAAAGACAAAATAGGGATTGAGAAGTTCTGCTTTCTCTTTATCATTTGCTATCATTATCTCATCTCCTCCCACCAGCAGTCCTGGTCTTTATTTAGGCAACTGGTTGCTTTGGTGGATAGAATGCTAGAGTTAAAAGTTGGAAAGACTTGTATTCAAATCTTAAATCTGAGTATGACTCAGCATCACTAAACTTCAGTGTCCTAAGTCCCAAAATAAGAATAATAATTGAACCTATCTCACAGGATTGCTGTAAAAAAAAAAAGTTTGCATATATAAAGTTCTTTGCAAATGTTAAAGCACTATAGGAATGCTATCCATTATTATTATTCTCAAAGAGCTCCTTTTGCATCCACATTACTTCCTTTACATGGCTACCTCTATTTCTCCTC
Organism: Notamacropus eugenii; assembly: GCF_028372415.1. Lineage (NCBI taxonomy): Eukaryota > Metazoa > Chordata > Mammalia > Diprotodontia > Macropodidae > Notamacropus > Notamacropus eugenii. The sequence continues at coordinate 371,023,156 of NC_092872.1, read as the reverse complement.
ATTTGAACATTTTTCTTTGTATTACCATCATAACTTCATTACTGAGAGCTCCATCACACCTGGGTTGACTTCTGATCAATATTGGACTCTGAAATTCTATCCATCCTTGCTCTGACATCTTTGAAATATCTTCCCAAAACTAGAGTTCCTGTCAAATTTATGCCCAATTTTCCTTTTTCCTGTCACAAACTATAAGAGGCAATAGTCACTTCTTCCCCAGATTCCCATCACTTCTATAAGCAAGATTTATCCTTGTAAGACAGAAGTTGTCTAGGGTAGCAAAATTCATTTCTTCCTCTACTTCTTGGAAAATAAATCTATTAGAAATCCATAAAATGCTCCAATAGTGTGAACATCCACTGCCATAGAGATCTTATTTTAGGTCTTTTTAACATTCTATGACTATAATCCTCTGTATATGCATCAACTATTATTATCATTTATGTTTGGATGTCAGTTCTTATTCCCAATGTTTCTCTCCAGTTTTAAATGATCTCTCTCACCACCATGAACTTTTCCCACTGAATTCTCATATTGTAATTTGTGCTATTTTTATTGCTATCTTGACCTTATATTCCTTTCTAGATTATAAGGTACCTTGAGGGCAGGGCCTGTATCCAATTCATCTCTGTTTCCTGTCTTCCCTTGGAATTTGTTCTCCTCATTAATGCTGCTTCTCCCCAGACCTCACAAAGTATTTTTGCTTGTTGCTCCCTAATTTACTTGTCTTATAATATTGTATATAATAACAACCTGGGTTGCCATCTTACACCCCCTACTGCTGAAGGTAAGCGCTTAGAGCACAAATATTGTCTCTCAGTCAAAACCGTTTTCTCTCTCAGAGTCTAGCACTGTGCCCTTTTCGCACTGTGAGTACTGACACATAATAGGCTCTTCATAATTATTTATGTTTATAGGTATAAGTTATTATTATTATGTCAATTATATCATTTATATAATATAAATATTCTTCAAATTAATAATAATAGCTAGCACTTAGTGGTTTGTAAAGCATGTAACATATATTAGGTCATTTGATCTTCACAACAATTCTGTGGTAGGTATTATTAGTATCTCATGTTACAGATGAGGAAACTGAGGCATAGAGCACTTAAGTGATTTGTCCAGCATCACACAGTTACCAAGTATCTGAGACAGGATTTAAACTCAGATATTCCTGATGCCAACTACTGCATTATATTCACTTAGCTAGCCCAACTGAAACGAATTCTAACACTATGATAAAATAAGAAGTGACATTTTAAGACAGTATTTGTGAGGCAACATGGAGAAGTACCTAAAGTCTGTGGGGATAATAAATATGATTAAGTGCTAAAGTGTCCAGATCAACCTCCTTATCCACCCTTACTCAGGTTCTCCTACTCCCTGTCCCCCCAAAATAACTTTCCTTCTGGACTTCTCAAAACCGATACCATCTTTCCAGTCACTCTGGCAGAAATCTTCCTTTCATTTGTCTGTTACATTTAATTCATCAAACATTTATCAATCAAAACTTTGTACAAGACGCTATGTTAGGTGCTAAGACTATTAAGACAATAACAAAACAATCTTTTCACTAAAGCAGCTTATGTTTTACTGAAGAGCTATCTGGGCATACTTCATTTTATGGTGTTTTGCAGATACTGTGTTGTATAGAAATTTAAATTTTGTGGCAGTTCTGTGAGGAACAAGTTTATTGGCACCATTTTTTCCAACAGCATGTGCTCACTTCATGTCTCTGTGTCATGTTTTGGTAATTCTCCCCATATTTAAAATTTTTTCATTATTGTTATCTCTGTTATGGTGACCTATGATCAGTTACTAATATAATTGTTTTGTTGAATTGCGCCCACATATGACAGAGAGCAGAATCGATAAATGTCATGTGAGATCTGCCTGCTCTACCAGTCTACCATTCCCCCTGTTTCTCTCCTTCTCCACTGGCCTCCCTATTTCCTGAGACACAACAATATTGAAGAATATTACATAAACTTAGTTGATAAAGCAGTGGCAAGGTTTGAAAGGATTGATTCCAATTTTGAAAGTTCTACTGTGGGTAAAATGTTATTAAACAGCATTGCTTGCTACAGAGAAATCTTTCATAAAAGGAAGAGTTAATCAATGTGACAAACTTCATCATTGTCTTATTTTAAGAAATTGCCATAGCTACCCCAACCTTCAGCAACCACCACCCGATCAGTAAACAGCCATCAACACCAAGGCAAGACCCTCCACCCACAAAAAGATTAAAACTCACTAAAGGCTTAGATGATAGTAAGCAATTTTGAGCAACAAAGTATTTTTTAAGTTAAGGTATGGACATTTTTTAAACATAATACTATTGCATGCTTAATGGACTACAGTCTACTATAAACATAACTTTTATATGCACTGGGAAACCAAAATATTCATATGCCTCGCATATGATAATATTTGTTCAATCTAAAATTACAAGACAAAATAATGTTTATATGTGAAATGTATAAAATGGTTAAGTTAATTCTATAACTAAGGTGGTTTGAATCACAAGTAATGTCAAGTTGCTTTATATACTTTTATATACTTCCTGTGTTGTCAAAAGTTAAAACGAAGCAAATTCTCCATTTCCACATGATTTTGCAGATGATCTATTTTCTGAGATCAAACTAAAGTTGCATAGTGTTCTTTAGACCTCAATTCAAGTGCAAAAGAAATTTCTGTACTTTAAATTCCATTTGAGAAGTTTCCACTTACCTTCAGGAGTAATTAATTTGCAATATAAGGACATGCTAAATGATAGATATCAAGAGAAGACTCATTAGATTCTATAAATACTTTCCAACGAGTGGATATGCTCAAATATAGTATTGGTAAAGTATATGTTCATGGATTGATATCAGTATTTGGCAGTACCAATCTATGTAAAAAAACTTTTCAAAGATGAAATATGTAAACTCTCATTATTGATCAGAATTAGCAGATGAATATTTGCAATTGATTGTGATAATAGGGAATACTAACCTTGAAGCTCAATTAAATAAAATGTTATCTCACAAAAAAGAATTCCATTCCTCTCATTACAAGACCTACATTATAAAAACTATATTAAATTATCATTATGTTTTTAATTTCTTCAATAAAAATTTTATGTAAATTTGTTTTCTTTCACATAATATAAATGCCTATGCAATACCCTTGATTTTACCATAGCCCACAAAATCTAAAACATTTACCATCTGGCTCTTTATAGAAAAAGTTTGCCAACTCCTGATATACTGCAAGGAGAATTATATTGGGACTGAAAGGGTCTGAGTTCAAATTCTAACTGCCATTTTGCTCTCTGACTCTTTGTGACCCTATTTGGGGTTTTCTTAGCAAAGATACTAGAGTAGTTTGCCATTTACTTCTCCAGCTCATTTTACAGATGAGAAAACTGAGGCAAATGAAGTTAAGTGATTTGCCCAGTGTCACACAGGTAGGAATCTAAGGCCAGATTTGAACTCAGGAAGATGAGTCTTTCTGACTCCCTCCCAGCACTCTATTCACTGCAGTGCCTAGCTGCCTATAGCTGAATTTTCTTCATTCAAGGTCCTGCTCAAATCCTTTCTCTCTGGGAAGATTTTTCTAACCATCATGCCACACAATGACCATCTACTTCCTCTGAAATGGTGTTGTACTGATTGTCCTTCATTCAGCCTTTATCACATGCTGCTGTTTTCTGCATTTGTATATGTTCTCACTGACCAGATTGTGAGCTCCTTGAAAAGAGAAGTCACATTATGACCCCTTTCAAACGTCACAGAACCTAGAAAAAATGTCCTGAACAGGTACTCAATAAATATGAGTTGGTTGATAGATATGAAAAGTCATGTAGAGGAGAGATCAGCATTGGTTGGAATTATGAGAGGAAGAAGTGGGCCTCTAGATAATTTCCCCCTCTTTCATAAAGGCTTTCTTGACCATTGCAGCCTGAAGTGATCGCTCTCCTCCGAGTTCCCATAGTTTTCTTTCTGTCTGTTTCTTCATTTGGCAAATTAATGTAATAGCTTGTATGACATTTTAATGTTTACAAAACTCATATATTACATAGTATCTCCTTTAGATCCTCACAACATTGTCGTGCAGTTGGTGTTGCAAGTATTATTATCATCCCTATTTAAAGATGAAGAAACAGACTCAGAGAGCTTGGGCAACAGAGTAGAGGTAAAGAAAGTTATTTGCCCTTGGTCACAAAGTCAATGTCAGAAGTGGAGGTTGAACCTCCTAACTCCTAGTCATGTAGTCATTCCATGATACCAGTCTGACTCTATAAGCAAATAATCATGGTAGAGTGAAAAAAGCAAAGAGCAGTCAGTGCAAATTCATCATTACTCCTGAAAGAATAATGCAAAAGTGGTAGGTTTATAGGGTTCCCTTTAGTTAGTGACTAATAGAATTTGAAATCATAGTTCACATTTTTTTTTCTGTTGCAAAGCATTGGTCTGGGAACTTTAGCAAACCTATGAATTTATTTGTCCATTTGTTTATTATTTGTTACTGTTACTTTTGTTTTGGGGGTTAAGTGACTTGCCCAAAGTCACACATCTAGTAAGTGTGAAGTGTCTGAGTCTCAATTTGAACTCAGCTCCTGATGACTCCAGGGTCATTCCTCTGTTCACTGCCCCTGTCCGTTTGTTTAAAAGAAATAGAATGCCAGCTCCTTGACAGCAGGGCCTATTTCACATTTATTTGGATCCCCCAGTGCTGTAATACAGTGTTTAACACATTCTTCTGAATTTGATTCTGATCTGAACAGTGATGGTTGCAAAGTACAACCAAAGAAAGGAGAAGGAGGAAATAAGGAAGCTTATGACATCTTTATGCTGAGAAAAAATTAAAACATCTCATAAAATCCAAGAAAACCAAAACCTAAATTTGATGATCATGAATAATAGTCATATGGGGTTCCAATAGTACACAGTGGATGCTTATAACTGTGTTAAATGTATTTTCTTTTTCAGTTCCTAAGTAAGATATTGCCCCTACATTTTATCTAATTCACACCAGATTTTTCAGAGCAATTAAAAATAAGAGATGACATGACAATTCACTCAGTGGTAACCAACTGCCTGTTCCTCACCATTTCACTCCATTCCAACAAATATTGTAAAGTGGCAATTGTTTCGAGGTATAATTTCTGCAGATACTTTCTGTGCAGCAATTACACCATTCCAGACTATGGGTCAAATGAGGTTTTCAGACTTGGAGTAAAATAAATCTAACTAAAAGGTTCTACTATAATTAGTCAGCACAGAGCAGAATAGGTAGAAACCTTAAAACGGGATTCAAAAAAGCTGGAGCTGTCTGCTCTGTTTCAAATGCTTCAACAACTCTGTAGATCAGCTATCTTATTCAGGGGTAGTCTGTGGAGTTACCATAATATATCTTTCATTTGCTCATTTGAGTAAAAATGTGTTTAAAATCAAACTCATTTACAATTTGATTATATTCACTCAACAGTGACGATCAAGACAAGCAAACCATCATTCATGTAGGAAAACAAAAAGTACATTGATGTTTCATCCCTTTTCAGATTTACTGGAAATTGTGCATATATGAGTGGATCCCATTTGGCCAGATAAGAAAGGCATAGTTGGAATTATTTTTAAGATGAAAATATTCTATTCCTAGAACTTTTGGTGCCAAAACTATGTAAGCAATCATAGAAGGTCCTTAAACCAGTGAAAAAATGTCCTTAAACCACTCAGAAGCTGGAAATGGGAGCTTATACCAACAATGACTCACGCACTTCCATTTTCCCCTCCCTTGCTTCCTCCCTTCCTGTCTTCTTCATTGTCCTCCCCCTCCTCTCTCTCATTTTCTCCCTCCCTAGCTCTTTCTCCTTTCTGTCCCTCTCCTTTCTCTCTCTCCCCTCCCCCTCTTCTTTTGAGATCTGAGAGAGAGAGAGAGAGAACTCAATATAAATATTTTTTCTTTTCAGCAAAGTCATTGTCGAGAGTCATCTTAAAAAAAAAAAAAAGCAGAATCAAACAATGAACCCTTCTTCCTTAGGACAACTGAACCAGCATCCTAATCACTGATCCCAAAGTCAGTAACCTCTTTATCCCTCAGGGATAACAATTTGGCTAAGCAACACACACACACACACACACACACACACATACACACACACACATACATGCACACATGTGACTGGCCAGTGCTTTCTGTAGTTGTTCATGATTCAAGGTGCCACTGGTGGGTGAATTCTTGCCTACAGAAGTGAGACAAAGTGATAGAATTGGATCAATGTTTTATTCATGTATTATTGTGGTGCTTGTTGCCCTTCATCTTCGAAGAGGACAAAAATGACATCACCATTGTAAAGTGAAATTTCAGTGTGTTCAACTGTGGCTGATCAGACCAATACGAGCTCAGAATGCTCTACCACAGGTTGGGCACAGGTAGTCCATATGAATATTTGGGGTGGATATCCCAAATTTGTGGATTCTACATTTACTTTGTGCTGTCTCAATTCTGCTTTGCTCAAAGAGCACAGCACCCTTTCTGATGTGGGAACGCCATACTGAGCAGTCCTGTGCCAGTGTCTCCCATGTTGCACAGTCAAATCCAAAGTTCTTGAGAGAGACCTTGAGAGTGTACTTGTATTGTTTCTTCTGGCCACCATGTGATCGCCTGCCCCATGCAAGTTCTCCATAAAATAGTCTTTTTGGCAAGCATACATTTTGCATTCAAACAACATGGCCAGCCCCTTTGGAGCTGCACTCTCTGAAGCATAGTTTGAATGCCTGGCAGTTCAGCTTGCACAAGGACATCAGTGTCTGGTACCTTATCATGCCAAGTGATCCTCAGAATCTTCCTAAGACAGTTCAAATGGAAGCAATTCAATTTCCTGGCATGGCGCTGATAGATTGTCCATGTTTCACAAACATATAACAATGAGGTCAGCACAACGGCTCTGTAGACCTTCAGTTTGGTAGTCAGTCTAATACCTCTTCTCTCCCAAACCTTTCTTCGGAGCCTCCCAAATACTGAGCTAGCTCTGGCAATGCATGCATCAACCTCATTGTTAATGTATACATCCCTGGAAAGTACACTACCAAGGTAAGTGAACTTATCCACAGCATTCAAAACTTCTCCATTTGTTTTAAGTGATGGTTCCATGTATGGATGGTGTGGTGGTGGCTGATACAGCACCTGTATTTTTTTGGTGTTAATTATTAGGCCAAAATTAGCACCAGCAGCAGAGAATTGATCCATACTTTGTTGCATCTCAGCTTCAGAGGCTGCATTGAGTGCATAATCATCTGCAAACAGAAAATCATGCACCAACACTCCCTCCACTTTGGTCTTGGCTGGTAACCTTTTCAGATTGAAGAATTTATCACCAGTATGGTAGTTGACCTTGATACCATGTTCATCTTCACCGAAAGCATTTGTCAATATGGCTGAAAACATCATGCTAAAAAGCATGGGAGCAAGCACACAGCCCTGTTTCACTCCACTGGTGACTGGGAAGGCACAAGAGCTTTGTCCATTATCCAGAACCCAGGCAAACATGCCCTCATGAAATTGACGTACAATATTGATGAATTTCTCCAGGTAACCAAATTTTGACATAATTTTCCATAAGCCCTCACGACTAACAGTGTCAAAGGTCTTGTCAGGTCCACAAACATCAGATTCATATATTATAACCACCAATGCTATTCCTGTTTAGGGAGCCCCGCCCCAAGGAAATAAAATACTTGTATTTAATAACATGCATTGAAGGCTTTTTGTTTGGATTTTAAGAATCATTTTATTTGATGTATATCATAAAGGCTCATAACCATTTGCTTGCCTAGTAAAAGTTCAAAAGATCTTTTTGAGAAGTTCTACTGTACACAGTCAACCTCCTCCACACTGCTTCCCTGACACTGATATATTGTTTCCAGTAAGATAACAGTAGCTTTTCAAGTTCTTCCTTCAATAATTAGAAAACTACCAGGTGCAGACATCCAGTTCAGGTAATAAGCCATCTGTGTCTAAAGCTATAGAGGACGTTGAATGTGAAGTAAGACCAAGTCCTTCAAAAGGTCAACCATGAGTTCTGAATGACTGTGTATGAGCTTAGCCACTAGTACCCTGGCCAGTCAACACTCTTCAAATCTTCAAAACCAGATCAAAAATGAAATTTTGCTGATAACCATGTCAGAATAATTTTTTTCTCTAGATAAGCAATAACAACCCAACCTCAAATGCCCTTCAAGGTAGGAACTCACCATTAATATGAGGACAAGAAATCTCACCATAGACCCCAGAAGGATTGGAAGCAGGCTGGTTAAATATAAATCTAAGATGGAAGTGGCTGTGCTATACCTTTTAATAAACCCTACTTGGATATGCAAGTCATGTATTGTTCTCTGCTCTCATGTTTAAAAAATTTCCCTTATTTTTACATTATAGTCATTGCCAGATATACAGAAGTTGTGAATCATCTCAGTTAGGTTTTTTTGCTAGCAAAAAATTAGGCATACTCATTTAGGATAATTGTTATTTCTTCTTTGTTCATTATGAATTTATTTTGCACTTTGGTGCTTTTATTTTTCTTTTTTGCATTAATTAGTCATCTAAAAGTTTATTTTATTTTCAACAACCTCTTGTTATTTCTATAGCTTTTGTCTTAAGATCAATTTCTTGTCTAATTGTCAAGAATGCTTCCTTTGAAATTATTTTTGATTTACCATGTTGATTTTCTAGTTTTTCTAATTGCATTTTCAGTTCATTGCTCCTCTTTTTTTCATTGTGTTTACATGTGCTTCCAGAGGTACACAATTTCCTCTGAGGACTACTATTGTGATTTCACTGTTATCACTTTCTTTAACAAAATTGTTCATTGTTTTTATGATTTGTTCTTTGACCTCATTATTCAAGATGTCATTAATTAATCTTCATTTGTATCCAAATACTTTGCTTATGTACACTATGTTAATCACTGTTTTTTGCATAATGGTATTCATAATTTTTCTGTGCCCCAGCACATGATCTATCTTTCTAAATCTACTATGTGATATTGAGAACATGAATACTCATTAATGTTCCATTCAGAAGAGTCCATAAATCTTTCATACCTATTTCTTCCCGAAGACTGTTCTTCTGTTCAATATTGTTCCTTTCTGTTTAATTTATCTAGCTCAAAGATAATCCTCAAAGTCATGTACAATTATTGTGTCACTGTCTTTTTGCAATTCTATTAGTTTTTCCTTTATGAATTTAGATGTCATGCCATTTAGTATATGTAATAATGATGTCATTTCATTTTCTATGCTACCTTCAAGCATAGCATAGCTTCCCTATTTATTACTGATTTTGTCTTATAGAATGATTGTATCTCTCGCTTAATTGGAATTGCCTTAAATCTAGTAAGTTCGGTTCCAGCATCTCATTTTCATTCTGCAGATGAAATATGTATACACCTTCTCTCTTTCCCACCTCTTAGCTTAAGTAATATTCTTTTATGGTGCCCTTTTCCAAGTTATGTTCATTTATTGTGCCTTCTTCCCCATCTATCTTCCACATACATCTATATACATATACATACATACATGTATGTGTGTATGTGTTATATATGTTTGTATATGTGTGAATTGTGTGTGCACATACATACACAGAAAGATTATCCTAAATTATACTCTCCCATTTATTGGCTACATACTTTCGTGTTCCTTATCCGTCCTTTCTGTGTCTTTCATGAAAGGTAAGCATTCTAGAATTAAGATATATCCTATATCCCCATTACTGTTACTGCATTTGTAGAACTCACACCATCCTCCCTTTCCCTTATTTTCCTTTTTCATTTGTTTGGGGTTTGGTTGTGTCTTCTGTTTCTCATTCCTAAAAATATCAGTACATAAAGGAAGTAGAATTTCAGGCATGTACTGGAGGTGGTTCAAACCAGTTCAAGAGAGAGCTGGTTGTTTAATTTTCAGCATGAGCATTTACATCTCAGAAACTGGCAAATGCTACATACAAATCAGGGCTTCAGCAATTGTGTTGTTGATTGTCTAGTCTTAAAACAGTAATGAAGAAAATTAATAAAGCAGACTAAGCTTAAAAGTGTGTGATGAGTCTATATTCTATTTCTGGAGGTCCAGTTGTTAAACATATAGCAGCAAATTCCTAGATGCTGTGTGGTGTGGTGGCAGTCATTCTTAAGTTTCCTAAAGTCATGGCACCCATTCTTACCCCTGCCCTTTCCATGACCACTTACTCTCCTAAGACCAGGATATTCTAGCACTAGATTTGTATATCCCCCTACTACCCTTTTTCCTAAAGTAAGATTCCATTCCACCATGCACAAGTCATGCTCAGAGAAGGTGATCTCTTAAGGTATACATTCCCCAAAATGAAAACTATAATGAGGACCTCATCTGTCCCTCATGAGAAGATGTTTCAATGACATTTTTTCATTTTCTTTTCTAGAGTAAAAACCAGCCTCTAGTGCCTCTCCCTCAATCCCAGTCTCTCACCTCCAACCCTTTGAATTTATTCTCCCCCAGCTTCACCCTCCTTGTTTGTTGAGGGACTAAAAATATTACTTGGCAGCTATAAAGAGCAATGGATAGAATGCTGCCAGGCCTGAAGTCAGGAAGACTTGTCTTCCTGAGTTCAAAACTGGCTCAGATCTTTCCTAGCTGTGTGACCCTAGGCAAATCACTTAACCCCGTTTTTCTCAGTGTCTCACCTGTAAAATAAGTTGGAGAAGGAAATGGCAAACCACTCCTGTATCTTTGCCAAGAAAACCCCAAATTGGATCATGACTAAAATGACAATGACAAAAACAAAAATATTATTATCCCTTCTCTGCTCATATTCAGCCTTATTGGGAGTTTAACTTTCCTTTGTCTCTTCCCTCTCCACTTCCTACTCATGTGATTTTCAAATCTGCTATCCACCTGCCACAAAAAGAAATATTGATTCACTTATAGTAGAATGTAGATTCTAACCCGTGGAATATTCATTCAAGTCTTCTTCCTTTCCTTCTCCTGACTCTTTAATTTCCCCTCAAACTTTTAATCCCCTGAGATATTTTTGTGCCTGAATGATGCCTCTTTGTTCTTTGTTTTAACCCTCAATCAGGTTTCTATTTTTTCGAAATAATCTTGGAGAAAACTTATTTTATTACTCTTTTCTTAAACAAATGTATTTATTTGTCTTCCTTGTGCTTCTTTTGTTTGATATGTTTGCAAGTCAAATGTTCTAATTACCTCTGGTTTCTTTCACTGGAATGACTGAAATGCCTTTCTGTTTGATTAAGCTTAGTTTTGTAGAATATGTTGTTTTAAGGAAAATACACATTTCCTTTGCTATTTTAAAACATCACAGTAAAATTCCTTCTCTGATAAATATGGAGTAATCTTGGACAATTCAGTATGGCTTTCCTTCATAGTTGAAAAATGTTCTCCTCACTGTAAAATGTGTTGTTCAGCACTGAAATTTTTGAAATTCAGCTACTACATGCCTTGAAGTTTCAAGTTTGGGGTCTTTTTCAATAATATGTGGATTCTCTCAATTTGCCATCTATTCTCAAAACTTCCTGGGTTTTAAAATTACTCTCTGTTTCATGATATTTAGTCTTTTTAATTTATCATAAGTTTTCTCCCCTCTGGACAGCAATGATCATCTATTCTGTGTACATACTGTCTTCAAAGTAAATTGTTTTTGTTTGTACAGATTTCCAGTATTCCTTTCAAATTTGCTTCCTTTTGTCTCTTTTCTCTCATACATTGTAACCTGTGTATTTTTGAGTTTAAAAAAATGTCAGTTTACTTTTGAAAGCTACTACTTCAGATTCTCCATTGTGCATTGTGTGTACTATTTACCTTCCTTATATCTTCTTCAAGAACTCTGATTCCCAACTTAATTTCCATCCTAATGTTCTCTTTTAAAAGTTTTGTTTTTCTTTTGACCTCTTCTGTTATTTCTTGACATTATTCCATGATGTCTGAGGATTCTGAAGAATCCTTACTCTCTTTTTTATGGGGATTTTTTGTTCACTTTCTTTGAGATATAATTCTTAATTATTGTGATTAGTTTTTAAAAAAAAAAAATCTTACTTCTTTTCCTTCCATCTTTTAAGGTTCTCACTGTTGGTTTATCCACTTTGGATCTAGGCTTATATCCAGCTTTTCTCTCTTGGAATTTTTCTTCAGTTTCTAGTCATTTGTATCAAGCTTCCCTCCTTTTTTTCCCTTCCCCCTTCCACCATTATGATGTAAACTCTCTCCTGCATAGACCTGCAGGTTTGGTTGAGTTGTTTTGGGTAGAAAATAGATGAGTCCATATCCTATGTAAACTCAACCAAAAATTAATTGACCACAACTATGTGTTTCTAGATCCAGTTCTATACTCCAGGTCTTCTCTCTCTCACACACACACACAGTCACAGCCCCTTTCAAACTCATTCCTAGGCACTATCCGTATAGTCTACCTCTTGTAGAGTGTGAGCATTGAGATTGAGTTACTGTCGTCTAAGGAACAGATAGAGTCTATTTAGTTGTACTGGCTGCACCTAGTGCAGAAGGATTAGAGGGAGCTAGGGTGAGTGGGATCTTTGGATAGATCAGTTCTACTGTTATTTCAGAAGATTTTTTTCCTTGTAAAGGCATTGATGCTTTAATTACAGTTAAAGTGGTATATTTCTTTTTATCTTGAGGTTTTTAATGTAGGAAAGTTATGCTGGAAACTGCTTCACCATCTTGTTAAAATGGGGCCCTTCCCTACCCCTCATACAAGGCATGCACAAATATTCTTGGCATGTTTCCAGTGGACTGTGTGGGAAATCTGAGGGACCAGATTTCTGGCCACGTATGACTCATTGCTGATATTTCTCTGACTGGTTGCTGAGCCAGAAGAGCTGGTAACATGAAATGCCATACCTGATTTAAAAAGGGGGGGGGGGGGGGCAGTTTCCAGTTAGTAGCCTTCTTAGATATCCTGGTGACTAGATGTGATTTCAGGGCAGAACAGAGAGAGACAAACTTTTGCTACCATAGCATAATGGTGGTGGATTCCTCTCCTTATGTGGATCACAGATTCAACTAGCCAGACTTGTACCAGAGTCTCCAGTTTCCTTTGCCTCTCATCATCATCGTTATCAACAACAACAACAACAAAAAAGAACAATAAGCGTTTATTAAGTAATTTTGCTATGTCAGGCACTGTACTAAATGCTGGAGATACAAATAAAGGCAAAAATATGGTTCCTGCTTTAAGGAGTTTATCTTCTAATAGGGTATACAACATACCAACCATATGTATATCTAAAATATGTTATATAAATGGGAGATATTCTCCTACTTCCTTCTTTTGTCATCAGCCTCATGAGCCTCAAAATGTCCCAAAACAACAAGGGGGAGAGGTGCCTAGCCAGTGGGAGCAATGGGTTGGCACAAGGGAAGAGTCAGAATTAGAGAAAGGTCACCCAAAAGATCAAGCTTGGGAGTTTGATCAGGAGACACCCAATGCTGAGGTGAAATGTGAAATGGCTAATTAGAAGCCTTACAAAAACTGTTAGATGTCTCCCTTAAAGACTGGGATATTAGCCTCCCAGATGGCTATTCTAATAGTAATAAGTTAAACTACCAAATTCTGTTCTAATCATTCTATATCAATCACGTTTCCCTCATGTTCATCACTGCTTTCTTTGAGTGGGTATAAATTACCTATTAGTTTATATACCAAGTAACTCTTTTACTTCTCTCTTTCTGGGGAACTCCTTAGACTTTCAATGTGTCACTGTTATCCTAATTAGTAAATATCCTCAAGATGCCAAGGTGGAGTTAAGGAGACAATAAATGAGAGAATGGGGAATATGCTTCCATAATTTAGGGATCGGACTTCCACAGGGTTGACATGAGTCATACTGTAAAGAGCTAGACAAAGGCCAGGAACTAGTCTGGGTCACATGTAGCATCAACCTCTATCTAGCATCTATGTTGGATTGCCAATCCTCTACCTCTTCCTCTGAATTGCTTATTGGGACAGTGGAAACGCTATATAGCCATTTATTTAGAGAGAGGGTATTTGCTACTAAATGGCAGAGAATAAGTGAGAGAAACCGATCAGTTTTCTACCCTATAAAATTAGTTTCTTGAACCTAGTGATTATAGTGGTAGATCAAGGTCATATGTCGATAAGTGAAAAAGTGGATAAAAAAGAAAGACAGAGAAGAGAAAAATAAAGTATATCTCCTAGGTAATAGAAGAATAGTATTAGCAATTGCTTCAGCTGCCCCTCTGAATATTTTTAGACTAAACCAAAGCTGAATGTACACTACAACTTAGAGATTCATAGCTAATAAAACACTTTTAAAAATAAATAATAAATTAAAGTTTTAAATCAGACAAAAAAATTCTCATCTGAGATTCCTTTTCACTAAGTTCTCCACTTCTAGTCTATGAGGTCCAAAGTACTATGAGATCAAGGATCATGCCTTAGATCTTCACAAACAAACTACTTAAATGTTTGTTGAAATGGATGAGATTACATAATGGTAGAGGTTTTGGAGATTCAACTTCTTAATTTCACACCTGAAGAAACTGAGGCCCACAGAGGTTAAATGACTGATCCAAGGTCACTGAAAATTAGTATTACCTAATGACCAGATCATTTTACACTTAGCAGAACTGAGATTTGTGACTTGGTCTAGTGACTCCAAATCTAGCAGTCTTTCCACTACATGAATGCATCACAGCTGGTGCCCCTTCACACTTTCTACAAGTATCAGAAATGGCCAACAGTGATTAGTCGACAAAAATTGGTTTCTTTCAGAAGAATGACTCTGGGTCAGATTCACATACTCTTTCCTCATTTTTTTGTACTCTCATGTAAAATATTGCTTAGAAAGCAGGAAAAGGTATACATTAAAATATCTGTAGAGCCATACATAGGTTGGATCCTATCAACATATAAAAGTATTTTAATTATTGTTTATATTTAAAAGACCTTTCATCTTTGTAGCACTTTCCCCAAAAGGTCTCAGGAGTGTTTTCAGACACTGTCTCATTAAAACTCACAATTTGCCTGGAAGGAAGAATGGAACCTATTATTATTCCTAGTCTACAGATGGGTAAATTGAGTTACAGAGTAGTTAGGACTTGCAGTGGGTCACCTAGAGGCCATATGGTTGCTAGAACAAATAAGCATGGGACCAAATCAATTATCTGGAGAATTCTGGCAGAAAAAAACATTTCCTACAGAATGATTTTTGTTTGAATTAATCAAATAATTACCTCAATTCTGAACTTCTCTTTACTAAGAGAAATGCAATGAGAGGATTGTAGCTGAGACACCCTTATCTTCCTCTACTTTCCTTCTTATAACCCTGTATTGCACCTAACCTGGAATTTACTATTCTCCAAACATACCTCACAATTTCCTACTTAGGTGCTTTTGCTCATGTTTTTTTATTACCTGGAATTTTCTCTCTCTCTGTCTGTCTGTCTCTCTCTCTGTCTGTCTCTCTTTCTCTCTCTGTCTCTCTGTCTCTCTCTCTCTGTCTCTGTGTCTCTCTGTGTCTCTCTCTCTCTCTGTCTCTCTGTCTGTCTCTCTATCTCTCTGTCTCTCTGTCTCTGTGTGTCTCTGTCTCTCTGTCTCTCTGCCTCTCTCTGTGTCTCTCTGTGTCTCTGTCTCTCTGTCTCTCTCTCCGTCTCTCTCCCTCTCCCTCCTTCTCTCTCTCTCTCTCTCTCTCTCTCTCTCTCTTTCTCTCTCTCTCCCTCTCTCTCCCTCTCTCTCTCTCTCCCCCTCTCTCCCTCCCTCTCTTCTTTCCTCCCTCTCTCCCTCTTTAACCTCACACACTACCTGTGTTCTGTTACAATCTCCTAATACGGAGCTTAGACACTAATATATCAGCCCAGGTGCTATAATTTCAGACTAACAGGGAATTACCAGATTAAAGATTAATCCAAGCATCCAAGCACTCTTACCAACCAAATCCTTTACCTTCAGTCTTCCTCTAACTTTTTTTTACCTTAAGTGGTTATCTGAGTAAACTTCAATTTCTCTACGCAAGAGTAAATTTCAACATAATCTGTACATTTTTTAAAACGCTGTATAAACCCATCCCTATCCCTCTGATAGCTAAGCCGACCAAAGTTTACCACCTTTTCAGGAAAAATTAAAAGAACCCATGGCTATTTTTCAAAGAAAAAAATCAAGTAAGAAAATAAAAGGTCCAAAAGGTGATACTTTATAACAAGAAGTAGTCTGAGAAACAGACACAGGATGAAGGATTTGTAAATCGTAGCCACTACTTCAGGAAGATTCTAATGAAGGAATAGGGATCCTCTTTGACTTCTGGTTCTCTATGCTACTGCTCCCCTGCTGCTACTGCATAGGGACACAGAGAGACCAGGACACCTCTAGGTGTCTTAATTCTATGGCAATCAATCAGGGGCCCCACTTAATGGTGCACCCATGTGTGGATGGTCATTTCTATTGGGATCTGATTAGAGAATTTAGGATTCTGGCACAATTTCACTACAACTGAAGAAACTTCATAATCTGTTTTTCAAATGAGGGTCATCAACAGACTTTTCTATGAGATTCATTTAAAAAGTAATACTTTGTTTTAAAAAAAATCAACAACAACACAGTAAGGTCACGGCATGTTAATACATGTCAATATGGCCACTCCCTTTGCAGGTCTAGATCACAATGCATAGATGCAATTCCTGTGGAATTCTTTTTCATGTATTTCTATAGAAGGCTTATTCAATGCCTTAAAGGCCTTTCTCCAGATATTTTCGCATTTTCTGGACACCAGTTCCACACTGAGACTATCCATCAAACTCTCAATCTCCCTTCACAACCAACTCTCCTCCCTTCTTGGTAATATATAAGTAGCAAAAGACATTTCACTTCTACCCACCATGGAACATGCCCACAGCTACTATTGCTGGTGACCATGTAGAAGTTTGGGGGAAGCCTGCTTCCAGACAGGTTTGACTTACCTCTAAAAGGGCTTGCACTCTGAAATGAGGAAGAATCCCCTTATTAGCTATGAAATCTAAGGAGCATTTAGTGGATGTAGAAAAGGAAGTAGCCTGCCTCCTCACTGTCTCCTTTCTTTCTTGTGAAAATTATGTACTACTTTTTTCAGTTAGGAAAAAGGCAGATAGCTTAGTCCCTATTCTGAACACCATATGGCCATGAGTTCATGACAGCAAAAAGTACATGACCTTCCTAGGCAAGCCTGATCCTGAGTTTTGGTTGTCTCTTCTTTTGTTTGCCTTTTCCTCATCTTAGGCAAATGAGTACCTGTCCTGAAGTGTGTGTGTCCAGGACTAATGATGACTTTGGGAATTCAAGAGGGTAGACATACTGGGTCCACTGAGGGTAGTGGTTGATTGCAGCAGCAGCAGCAGGAGTGGGAGGGCTGCATCAGATAGAACAGCTACCAAGAAGAGGATAGGTCCAAGTACAGTCATTTTACCAACAGATATTTACTGGGAGCTATATGGACAGATGAGACAAAGTCAAATATAAAATGCCTAATTTCCCCCACACACACACTTCTACTTCTGGCTCTCTGGCTCTTAGCAACATGCCTCAGCTGCTTTCTCACTCTGACATATGCCTCTGCCCCTGTGGCTCCTTCCTCCCACGGATAAATTCTTCCCAGGGCCTCCATTTTGGGGAGAGGCCCAAGTCAGCCATCCTTTATTTATTTTACCAATTCTGTTTCTGATTTTCTGAACTTTGTACTCCCATACTCCCTCCCCTTTCCTTTTATGTGTTATCTTTCCCCTTGGAATGTAAGTTCCTTGAGGAAAAAGACTTTCTTTTTGCATGTGCTCTGTCCAGTGCTTGGCACTGGACAGTAAAAACTTAATAAATACCCAGTAAAACTTAACAAATGCTTGTTGACTAATTGACCTAATTACAGTAACGACCCTCAAACTGCTTTATATTCTGATATAAACTATCAGACTTAAACAGTGAGTTTCCCATCAAATGGTAACATCAGTTACTGAATCCTGTTTTAAGCTTGTTTTTAACAGTGCATACTTGTAAGTGTCCTGTGTTTAGCATTCTTTCTGTATATAAGAATAAATTACCTGTCTCATAATTATCTTTATTGTAAGTTGAGAACCCGTTTTTCCTTCTTACCACTTTTATGAGGGAAGGCCTTAGATGTGAACTATTAGTAAAATGATCCCCAGTGTGGGAGGACTTAAGCCAATTCATGAGAATAAAGGGCTCTATATCTCCATGGCAATATTCATAGCACTGACAGTGACTATGAATATGCCAGCATATGCTCCAAATAGAAGGCAGAAGAGAATCATTTATTCAAACACCAAAAAGCCAAATCCCAACACCAGAAAACCAAATCCCTCATAACAACAAAGAAATCTATACACAGTAACAATGCAGAGGGAAGTACTGTCCCCAAGCCTTCCTCCTGTTAGGCTTCCCACAAACCAGTTCCCTTAAACAAAATCACTGACAAGCTAGCTGCTGCCCCAGCTATCTGCTTTCTCTGTCCTTCCCAGCTCAGACTAGTCTGACAAACTTCCTCTCAGCTCTGCTCCGGTTCCACCTCTTCTTGTTCCACCCATTCAGCAAGCTCCTCCCACCACAGGCTTCATGTGACTCAAACTCATGTGACTTAGGCTTCCATGTGACTTAAGCAGCTTACATGGGCCTATTAACGAATGGGAGAGGTCTTCCCATTTAAATTATCATTACAGGCCCCTAATCCCACCTGAAATTCCCTTTCTCTCTCTATTCTACCTATCCACTTTTCAAGGTTCACCTCAAAAACCACTTCTACTTTGTTGTAACCTCCTAATATGAAGATTAGCTACTGTACTAATATGTCACCTCAGATACTGTATTTTGAGACCAATATTAAAGATTAATCCAAGGACTCTTCCCAATCAAATCCTTTACAATTACTCTTCTTTTTACTTTTTTTTAAGAGGCAGTTTCCCCCTTAGCAATGAACCCAGTCCAACTATATACCTGGGTCCAGAGCAGAGGGACCCCTGGCTTGTAGAAGGAAAGCTACAGGACTTCCAAGCTCTCTGATGACCTAGAGACATCTTCTTAAGGTTAGACACATCACTGATGATGCCTTTTGCATCCTAAAAACAAGTCATTGTTGGCAATAAATAGACACTTGTTTATTCATGTCATGTCTTTTCCATTGTTCTTTGATCACTGGAAATTTAAGGCATGACATGTCACCAATTAGAAAATTACAATTACATATGAGATAAACTCTGAAAAATAATTTGTCATTTTACTAGTAACAGTTATTTGGAGGATCATACCAGGGACTCTAAAGGAGTATTTCTTATAAAGTCACTTTTTAATTTTGCATGGACACCTTTTGTTTTAAATCATTTTCAGATACATAGAGCATTTATGAATCACTTACTATATTCCAGGTCCTGTATTTAATGCTGAGGAGACAACTACAAGCAAGCAAGCTGGTCCCAGCCCCCCCAGAAACTTGTATTCTAACAGAAGACAACATAGAAGGAGAAGGAAAGGGGGTGGGGAAATAACATACTCTGTGCAAATGGCTGGTAAGTGGCACAAAGGTCTGGTTCTTAACAAGATGAAGCAAAGTTCACCTACCAGAGGCTAGCATCCCAAGTTCAGAGTGTAAGGTTCTGGTGGAAAAGCGGAAGAGGGAAAGGGAATGATGACTAGAATGGAACCAGCACCTATTGGAGATGGCTGGGAAATTCCTAATCTTTCTCTCCCCTTGTCTTTATCCAGTAAGCCAACCCTTGGGACAAAGAATAAAAAAGAGGGGGGAAAGCGGCAGTCCAGCAAAACTAACCAGCACTGACCAAGTTTGACAATATATAATGTTATACCCCAATAGTGAAACACATCACTCTCATACCTCTGCAAAGAAGGAAGGAGGTACACTTTTCTCATGTTATGAAGACATTGTAAGACATTCCTGATCATGGATTTAAGACCTGAAGGGGGAGTTAGAACTTCTGCTTAATTGTGTTTCACTTGAAATATGTCATGCCCTACATTTCTGGTGATCCAAAGAACAATGGAAAAGACACATAACATGATTAAACAAGTGTCTATTTATTACCAACAATGACTTGTTTCTGGGATGCAAAAGGCATCATCAGTGATGTGTCTAATGTTAAGAACATGTCTCTAGGTCATCAGAGAGGTTGGAGGTACTGTGGCTCTCCTTCCATAACCCAAGGGTCCCTCTGCTCTGAACCCAGGCATATGGTTGGACTGGGTTCATTGCTAAGGGGGAAAGTGCCTCAAAAAAAAGTAAATGGAAGACTAAGTGTAAAGAATTTGATTGGGAAGAGTCCTTGGATTAATCTTTAACAGAGGATTACCTCTGGTGAAAACATAAGCAATAGTACTTTGGTGATCTCTTCAAGGTCACTTGTGTAATGAAATAATGTTCATTTTCCACATAATATCTCATAAGCCTGAGTGCTTTCATAAACAAAATAGATTATATAGTCAATCAATAAACATTTATTAAATGCCCACTGTTTCCCAGACACTATGTTAAGCACTGGGATCTAGATAAACTACATTGACCTAAATCTAGTATATACTTTTATCCTTAAATCTTCATGGAATAAATCTTGAGCATAGTCTATCGAGTAAGAAAATTGTAATGAAATTATTGAAGACAAAGAGAATCGTAACTAGAAAAATAAATAAAACATTATCATTTCAATTGAAATAACATCTTACATTGACATGAGGTCTTAAGTTTTTTAATCTCACAATAACCCTGTGAGGTATTATTATTATCCACATAAACTACTATATTACTGTTATTATCCCCATTTTGTAGAAATAGGTACAAAGAGGTTGCATGCAATATGGTGCCATGGATAGAGTACTAGGCTTAGGAGACCTAGGTTCAAATCACCTAACACTTTAAAAAAATGGGTATAACTAGGGACACATATCACTGTACATCTCTGAGTCTCGGTTTCTTCTGATATTTGTACTCTGGCCCCATTCTCTCTGGATCAGGTCTACTACACCTGTACCCTCGGGGTTCCAGGTTATTAGGAGGTGTGTGGGGCTGTTTTTTCTCTACTGTTGTTGGCTCAAACACCCATAGGCTTATCCCTCAATTTGTTAGGGGCTCAATTACATTTAACCAATTGATATGAATTAATTTTTACAAAAGGATATTTCCTTGAGAGATAACAGCAAAAACAAACACACAAGCACTCCCTGCCCCCAATACCTACTGGGCAATAGGATCAAAATTTAATTTCCTCCCAATGTAGCATGAGATTCTCTGAGTTCATGTCCAGTTGCAGCATGATTACCAAATGAGTCCTTCCATTGTCTACAGACCTCAAGGTCACTCCTTGTTCTTTGGGGCATTGAATTGGGGCAACACCCAACCCAGATTCTAACTACAAGATGCTTATGGCTTTCTTTTCTGATCAAGTCAGAGACTATACTCCCTGAATTCAGAATGGAAAAGAATTAATGAAAAATTCCAAAGACCAAGACCCATTTCTCAGGGGCCATAGAGCCTTAGAAGAAAAGATGGTCCTGAGGTCTTTCCTCTTACAGCATTGTCTCTCATCAGACACTGTGAGAGGGTCACCAAGACCTCTACCAGATGCAAATGAAGATCCAAACCACATGGCTGGCTAAATGCTTCACAGACTCTTCAAGGTACTTCCCTTGCAAATCATCATGGTTCTCCCAAAAGGTACATTCCTGGTTATTCCTCACATGGAGCTGAGTAAGCTAATGGGTTCTGCATATGTGCTAGACCCCATTATGCTTGCCTTATCTACCTCATATGGTTGCTGTCAGGAAAGTGTTTTGCAAACCTTAAAACATTTTATGAAGTTATTATTCCCAGGGGCTAACCACTAATAAGTAGCAGGGCTGAAGTCTATTGAAAAATTGTCTTACTATGAAATATTTCTCCTTCTACAGTTAATGGGAAGGGATGCATTTTATCTATGATCTTTGAGGGATCAGAGGAAAAAGAAAGAGGAAGAAGGTGAGGGAAAACTTCTTCCTTGTCAGAATTATTGTAACTATGGTGACATAAAGAAACACTAAAAGAAGACATACAAGAAGAATTTCTGATGATCTATTAAATACAATGTATTTTACAAAGACTGTTTCCTCTGATAACTGAATAAAGGGGAAAAAATGATTAGTATATTTCCTATGGGACTGAATTTAATGCTGATCTTAAAGAGAAATATTAAGATCTTTAAAAGATTCTAATCAGTACCTGAAGTGAAAAGAATGATGAAATTGTTTTTCTTGAAGTGGAGTCATCTACTACTATATTGAGGCTTTAAAGACACAGGCTGTGAACTTCCTCACCAGCAAAGTCTTATAAATATTTATATATTTCTTTAAACCTAATTGTACTACTTGCTAACAATTTTTAATTCATTTTGTAATTTTAATATTTAAATATAGAAACATAAAAATAATTTTTATTTCAGAAAGATTTCTCCAATTCATTAAAAAATTTAAATTCAACTTGCAAAATAGTAGTTACTCTTATTATATCTATGATGTATAAGAATGTAAACAAGGAGTAGAAGAAATATGTAAAGAAAACAGAAAAGTTGAGGACTAATTTATTCCTTGTCAGAATTATTTTAACAATATTTGATAAATTGAAGTGGGGGCTTAAACTAATTAAATAATTAATGAGAAAATCTGCAATTTTGTAAAAAAAAAAAAAAAAAAGTTAGCATACCCCTGAATCATTCTAATCCAGTACTTCTTAATCTTTTTTTGTTTCATTGGCATTCAGCATGCCTTCTATGGTTCGCTTCTCAAATAATGTTTTCAAATACATAAAATGAAATATAAGAATTACAAAGGAAAATGAGAGAGAAAGAAACAGAGAGATTGAGGACTGAGCTTGGTGTATGGGAGAAAAAAATCTCGCAATTGTAAAAACTCACTAAAACTGCATCTACAATCATTCTCAATCCTAACCATGACTACTTAATCAAATACCATTTTTAAAGAACCCTCTCATCTTCATGTCCTGTGCTCAAAACTATTCAGGGTATCTTGATCAGCCACAGGATCACAGGGAGCAGAAAGAGAGTGAGAGGGAGAGAGAAAGACATAGAAAGACACAGAGAGACAGAAACACAGAGAGAGACAAAACAACAGAAAGAGAGAATTATCTAAAATGCCTTGTGGTCTAACTTCTTCACTCATTGTATGATAGAGGAGAAACTGAGGTTCAGAGAGATGAAGGATCTTGTCCAAGGCAATGGACTGGATGGGTACCTGATAGCAGAACCCAAGTCTTTGGATTCCCATTTCACTGTTGTTTTCTTTATAGCAAACAACTGACGAAAAACTGGAAATGGCATGTGGCTAGCAAATAAGCAAGTCAAAAAATGAATGAATAAATAAGTAAATATATGAATGAATACATACATACATAAATAAATGGTAAATACTTTCATTCTTTCAAGTCATTGTCTATGGCTGGTGATCCAGTCTGGAAGTTATATAACATGAGTTTTAGTTCAGGGACTCGTGCTTTGTGGATGACACTGGGCAAATAATAGATTGCAAACTCCATTTGAATCAGGACTATGCCATATTTTTGTATTCCCCTCTTCGTTCCTCATCATGGTACCCTGTACACAGCAGTAGGTGCTCAATGTGATGGTGGAATGGAAATGAAATTTTTCAATCCCTCTGTGTCTAAATTTCTCCAACTGTAGGATCATATTCTGCTTCCTCAAGAATGAAAATAAATGAGATTTTATTTGTGAAAGAGCCTTATGATCTCAAAAAGAGAGTTCAGGACTATAAATTGGAAAAATACTGGAGAGGGAAGTCCACCTAGCAAAGAACATAAAAAAAAAAATTAACATTTCAGAGAAGAAGCAAGGAAAAGGAAGGGACAAAGGAGAAGAAGGAATATAATTGGTGTTCATATTCCACAATAGCAAAATTTATATGAATAAGAACTCTACTTTCACCACCAACTAAGTAGATATACTTTTGTGGCTATTGGTGACTTTTTCTTAACCTTTTAGGAGAATAAAGTCTACTCTCATTTCAGTCTATTACTAGGAATTCAGAAATATTTGACTGCTACATGTTTACATTCATTGCATGTTTATAAACAAACCAGGAAAAAGACAAGGTTGTACAGGCACTAAACAGAAACTGGATTTTGGCTTTCCACTATAAAAACTAGATTTTTTTTTTTTGTATTAGCACATTTTAAAAAAATCAATTAAAAATCAGGAATTGGGAGGGAGAAGTATCTTGTTTACCAATCTGTCACAAGAGGAGGCTAACTTTCACAGGTATTCCATACCCAGGATGTTAGAGGCAGCTAGGTGATGAAGTGAATAGGGTGCTGGGCCTGGAGTCAGGAAGACCTGAGTTCAAATCCAGCCTCAGACTCTCAGTAGCTGTATGACCCTGGGCAAGTCATAAATTCTGTCTCAGTTTTCTCAACGGTAAAATGGTGATAATAATCACACCTACTTTTCAGGGTTGTTGTGAGGATTAATGAGATGTCATTTGTAAAGCACTTACCATAGTGGGTACTTAATAAACACTTGTGCTCTCCCTCCCCCCTTTTCCTTAGCTTCACATCTTTGTGTTTAGAGTAAAAACAGTTTGATCTAGTAGGAGGGTGGGCATGTCCCTTGTCCAGGCAGGTGCCATACTTTTAGAAGCTATAGATACTAGAATTCTGATGTAGTGAATATTAATGGTATTAAATGCTTGGGAGCTGCAAGGGGACACTACAATAGATTTGCTTCCAAAAAAAAAATGACCCTGGGAAATCCGAGGTAGAAAAGTAGTCAGTGAAGTTTGTCATTAGCATATTCTTATCTCCCTTCCTGGGAGTCTCTCCTTTCTTTGTTCCTACCAACCCTCATCTTTAAACCCTCCTTTACTTCTAGGGCAGTTAAGTGGCACATTGAATGGAGTCACAGGCATGGAGTGAAGAGGACTTGAGTTCAAATCTAGGTCTCAGACACTTACTAGCTACGTGACCCTGAGCAAGTCACTTAAGCCTGTTTGCCACAGTTTCCTCATCTGTAAAATGAGCTGAAGAAGAAAATGACAAACCACTCTAGTATCTTTACCAACAAAATCCCAAATGGAATCATGATGAGTCAGGACTTAACAACAACTTCTTTACCTAATTTAAACCTTTAAATTTATAAATGAGGAACCTGAAGCCCAAAGAGATGATCTTTCCCCTCAATCAGAATACCCATTCCATCGTGTATCTTTCTTACACATTGATTATATTTTGTGACATATGTACACAACATCTTTCCCTATGTTCATTACTACTGACAAAGCAATATGACAGACACAGAAGGAACACTTTGAGGGATCTCTGTGATTATCCTACAGATCCACTGAGGGCGATCACCAGACCCTTCAGTACCTATTATACTATTTTAGAGAAAGTAATTGATTAATATTTATTGAATGAATAAGACAAGTCCAGTTCAGTGGTAGACAGACAAGTCTTCAAGGATGTGTGATTTTGTAGGAATAGATACCCTCTCCACCAACATAGACACAACACCAGTAGGCTTTTGGAGATAATGTTCATGAGATGCTATGAACAACAATAATAACTAACATTCTCCAATAGCTAACCTTCTGGTAATGAGATTTTCCAATCAATCAACAAGCATTTATTAAACATTGCCTAGGTGCTGGTCAATATGCTATGTGTTAGAATTAACATCCAAATTTGACATACAAATCTGGGACAGATATGATGCCTACAGTGGCAGGTAAATAGAATAATTTTCACTGTACCCACCATAACTCTTGCCCTAAGGTCATTTTGTCAAAATATGGAAAGGAAAGGGCCAGAAAATGAGAATGTCAAGTAGAAGCATACCCTCTCAATCAGTCTATTAGAATGCCATCTTCTTAATGGTCAACCACTGTAAGAAAGTATTACTATGTAAGGGATGTTGCTCCTCTCTGACCACTTCACTTTTTTGTTCAAAAAGCTTCAGTGGCTCCCTATTGCTTCTAGGCCAAAACATCCCTGGCTCCATTCAAGCTAGGCCCTTCCCAGTTGTTAGGACTTCCTTCCTCCCCAAAATCACTTAAGTTGAACTTTAGCATATATAAAACCAAGCTCCTTATTTTCCTTCCACCAATCCCCTTTTCTATGTTACTGTTGAAGACACCACCATGCTTCCAGTCACTAAGGTTCATAACTGTCGTGTTATCCTCAACTTCTTGCTCCCTCTAACCCTCTAATATCCAATCTGTTGCCAAGGCCTAATGATTTACCTTCACAATTTCTCTCCCATATCCTCTCTTCTCTCCTCTGACACTGTCACCACCCTAATACAGGCTCTTATTACCTCATACCTAGACCATTTCAATATCCAGTCATGAGTCTTTCCCCACTTCAGTCCATCCTCCACTCAGCTGTCAAAGTGATCTTCCTAAGACACAAATCCCCTACATAATAAATTCCAGTGGCTCCCTTTATAACTTACCCTCCTACCTTTCTAGGGCATGTACTCTTTGATCCACTGACCTCCTTATTGATTCTCACACAAGACACTCCATCTCCAGCCTTTGGATATTTTCACTGGTTTTCCCCATACCTGGAATGGACTCTCTCCTCCTCTCTGCTTCCTTTCTTCTTTAACTAAAATCCCACCTTCTTCAGGAAGCCCTTTCCAGTTCCCTTAATTATAGTGCCTTGTCTCTATTTCCAATTTATCCTGTAGATAGTTTATTTCTGCATAGTTATTTGCATGTTGTCACCCTCATTGGAATGTGAGCTCCTTGAGAGCAGGGGATGTCTTCTGTTTTTCTTTTTATCCCTAGGGCTTAGCACAGAGCCTTTCACATGGTAGATACTTGATAAATGTTTATTAACTGTCAACAAATTAGCATTCATATTTCTATACACATTAACAAAGGATAAACACAACAATAATACACTGTTTCCCTTTAGTAAGACATAAGCTCCTTCATGTCTGGGATTTTTTTCCTTTTCGAACCTGTCTCTGCAATGCCTACCATGGTGCATGGCAAATAGTAGGCTTATTGAACTAAATTTAGTTGACTATCCATTCAGAACCTGAGCTGACTCTAGGCAGAACTATGCATTAGTCAAAAGTATTCTTTGGCACTTTGAGTTTTCTTTTTCATCCTTCCTTGTTACCCCAGTTGCGCCTTCTCCTCTTCGCTCTCCTTTCTCAAGCGCCCACTTCCCTCAAGTTCCCTTCTCCCCTCCACAACAGATCTCATAAAATCTTAGTCTAAAGAAACAAATATCAAATTGTAGAATTTCAGGAATCACCAGTCTCATGGGAAAAACATAATGGGGGGAGGGGAGAGAAGGAAAAAAGAAGGGGAAGAATAAGTGGTTTCCTAGTTTCCCTGAAAATAAACTGGCATAGATGGCTACCTAATATACCTGTGATCAAACTTGGTAGGTATATTAAGTAGAATTTCAAATAAATGTAAAAGTACTTTGTAAAACTGGTGTGAAAATGTGCAGGGCACCTACTCCAGCGCCAAGCTCAAAGTAGGCATTCAATAAATATTTGCTGATGATAATGATAGTGATGGGAAACTTATCAGACCCAAGAGGCTAAAAGCAATTAATCAAAAAGTATTCACTGAACGCTTACTGTTTCTGTTGCTGGTTCTGGCTTATTGCCTGCCCCATGCTAATGGTAGAGCCAGGAGAATGACATTCAGAAGAGAGTATTGGCTTAACAACATAAAAGGAAGGACAGAGATGCAGCAGGCACACAGTGACATGTAATTTCTCATCATTTATGTATGTATCGCTGTCAAGAGGGCCTAAGTCTTCTTGTTAAAGAAATAGAACTGGCTTCAGACTGAGAATTGCAAAGCTGTAAATATCACTAGGGTCAGCTACAGGAATGAGGAAGGTCTGAGTTACAGTCTGGTCTCAGACACTTTGTCCCTGGGAAAGTCACTTAACCCCTATTTGTTTCCTCATTTATAAAAGGGGTACACATACTAGAGAAGAAAATGACAAACAACTCTAGTGTCTTTGTCAAGAAAACTCCATAGACAAAGTCCATGGGGTCACATAGAGTCAGATATGACTGAACAACAACAAAATATTCCTAAATCACCTACAAATAGCTCAGTTAAGAGGAATTCTTGTCTCCGTGTGGTCAATTCTTTGGAATTGCATTTGGCTAGATCTTTCTACTTTGTTTCTCCACCAAAGCAAACCACATACATTCATGGTAGGTACTTTTAGTAATTTTTTTACTTAAATTTTTTAGTTTAATAATTTTTAGTAATTTTTGTTGGATATGATTGAAAATTGAACAACAGAATCCACATTCTTTTTCTCTTGCCCAAAATCAAAAATGGAAAAGAGAAAACTCCAAAGTCAGTCAATCAGCAAGTATTTATCAGGGATTTACTATGTGGTAGGAACTATACTAAATCCTGAGGATACTAAAAAAAAAAAAAAAAAAAAAAAAAGACCAGACCTTCAAGGGACAATAAGTTAAGTTGTGAAAAAAGCTAGGGAGGCTAAGTGGCCAAGATGAGAAGAGAACATGCCAGACATCATGGGGGACAGCCAGTGCAAAGGTATGCAGTTAGGAGACAGAGTGTCACTATAAGGAACTGCAGGAAGGCCAGTATAATTGGATAGTATAGTGTGTAGGGGAACAAAGTCTAAGAACTGGAATGATGGGAAGGAGGCTGGTGACAAAGAACCTTAAGTAACAAAAGCAACAGTAGAGCTGACAACAGTACACGGTTTTCAAGTGGAAATGATCAGAGGGTCAGGATTGTTTCATGACTGAAAGAAGTTACAAAGTAATTGCCTTAAATATAGGAAATTTTTAAACCTAGAAAAAAGAAAATAAAGGCAATTATGTTACCATTACTGGCTACATTTCTAACATACAATTAAAAGTTACATTTAAATAAAAACAAAAAATGGAAAATGCAATTAGGAAGAAAAGAAAAGACAACTAATTTAATGCTCCCAAAAAGAACACTGAAAACATCAAATACTGTGGATAATTTTGTTATTCTCAGTTTTCTTCCTCTCTGAACATTTGGAGGAAAGCGGCTCTTTCCTTTTGCAAATCATTTCTGATGATCCATAACAGTGAGAAACCTGGGGTGCATTCAAAGCAGCCTAGTCTAAAGCAACCTAGGTTGTGATAAAATTGAGCAATCATTCAAAAAACATTTATTAAATGCTTAATTTGTGCCAGGGATACAAAAAGAAGCCAAAAACAGTCCCTGCCCTGAGGACGTTTACAATCTAATGGAACATGGATGGGTCATTCTGTAGAAATTGTATAGCAGGGACACTTTGGGAGCAGAGAACTGGGAACAGGAGCATTATTTGGCCAAGAAAAAAACTGCCCTGGGCAATGCAAGATTGAGACTAAGTGGGGTAAAGAAATAATTGAGTGGGTGGGGGAGGGAGAGAAGGGGAAGCTAACCAATCTTAGCTCCCAAAACAATTTCCAGAAGATTTAAGGACCACTGATCTAGAGCCTGAAGGAAACTTAGAGGCCATTGAATCCAACTCCAGCATTTTATAAAGACAATGAGTCTCAGAGAAGTGATTTGGGGCTAAATGAGAATAATTATGAGTATGGAAGCTCCAGTTTTAGCTTATATAGGGTGTCCCAAAAATCTTAGTGTCCTTATATGCTATTAAAGCCATGTTAAAATGTCACTACTTATAACATTTAATGTACTATTTGTGTCCCTCATTCTCTTCCTTTAATAGAATTAGCCTTTGTGCTTAAGTATGAAGTTGAAGTTCCTCATTTTGAAAGCTCCAAAGATTCTCTTCAGTGTGCTCCGGGCTAGCCTACTTCTCTCACTTTCTCCTGTGGGCTAACCTACTCTGTCACTTTTTAAGAGGTCTGTTAAGATTTCCTTTTGTGTGCTACTGCTGGGGCCCACCTGAGTCTTCTGTGTCCCTCTCAGGTTATGAGAACATGCCTTTATTATCATTTAAATAACCCTTGATTGATTTCAAGAAAACCTGGACCTACACAAACTGATGCAAAGTAAATTGAGCAGAACCAGAATATAGTAACAGCAACATTGTTAGCTATTTTCAGCTACACAATGATCCAAGACAATCTCAAAGGACATATGATAAAAAATGCTATCTACCTGAGAAAGACCTGATGGAGTCTGAATGAAGATTAAAGCACACTATTTTTTTTTCATGTTTTTTTTCCTTTGGGTCTGTGTCTTCATTCACAAAATGATTAATATGGAAATATGTTTTGCATGATTGCACATGATTGCTTACTGCCTCAGGGAGGGGGGAGGTGCAGAAGGGAGGGAGAAAACTTCGAAACAATTTTAATAAATTTTTAAAACTTCTTTGCATGTAATTGAGGGAAAAAATAAACTCTTATTCTTAAGAAATAACTCCTGAAATCCCATATCCTCCACAAAACCATCTTAGATTGACTATATTTACCCTTCCTCAACCCAAAGTGGATATGGAATTAGCATTTCTTCTATCCCTCCTTACCTAGGTGGTAAATGGAAAGACTCTTGGCTTTGGAGTCAGGACCCAGGTTCAAATTTTCGTTCTGTTTCTTTCTACCTGTATGACGTTGGACATGTTCATTTCTCTAGGTAATTCCAGCTCAACATTTACGATCCTCCTGATGTGCAGTAGGTGTTTGGAGAAGAGGCACTTCCTCCTTGCTTTGAGAAAGCAAATGGAACTAATTTTCTTTAACTATTATTATCTCTACCTACTAGGGTCAACTTAGGTTGTGATTTTGTTTTGGGAGTATTTACTTCTATTTCTATTCTATTCTCTTGCCTTGAGAAGGTGAAGAAAACCCCAAGACTCCTGGTAAAGAGTAAATTGTCTACTTGGTAATTCTGAAGTAAATTAATGATGGCTTTAATCTAGGGGAAAGATCCCAGCTTGATATGGCTCCTATTCTCTGAAAAGTTAGAAAACTTTAAAATATAGATTAAAATCATAAATCTCTGAGCCCCCAGGCAAAGAAAGAGGTGATCCTTCCTGTCAGCACCAATTGTATGTTTTAAGAGAAGTTCAAGGGGTCAATCCATAAAAAAGAGTAATGACACAGTGGTCCAAGTAGAATCTAAAAGAAAAGGATGAATTGGTCAAAGGACTTTAAGAATACTCAGGAGGAAAAATGAAATATTACAAAATATAATGTTAAATGAAATGAGAGGTGGGGAGGTGTTAGGAGGAAGCCTAACTCAGGCTCATTCCCTTTTGGGTCAGGTTCAGTGTTGGAATGAAATTTACATGTTGGTGAGTCAGCAGTTAACAAAAAAAAGGTTTACTTAGCCATAACAGAAAGAAAACTTCAGTACTTAAGACATGTAGACATGGCACCCCCTTATCTCCACATAGAAAAATACCTAATCTGCAGGTCAGCATATAGCAACATAGGATCTTGAGACAACTGACTGCACATGGTTGACTTTTTTATGCCCTTAACTGGCCAAAAAAATCACATCAATAAGGCCAGAAGCTACGAGAAAACTGTGTCAAGGGAGGCACTTCTAAGTCAGTTAAGTCCCAGGGGCAGATTTGTCACCTTTCAGATAAAAAGTAATTTAGCTCATGTTGGGAGGAGGTGGTATCTACTGGATAGTGGTCCTAACATAGGAGGAAAAAATAGAATGGAAAATCAATAGATCAGAATAGAAGATGACAAATCTTATTCAAGAATTTATTAAAAATCAGAATGTGCCAAACTAAAAGCAAATAATTCTACAAGACAACAAGAAATATTAAAATAATACCAAATGATTGATAAAAGAAAAGAAAATGTGAAGCATATACTATCAAAACCTAGAAATCAGATCAGGGAAATATAATCTAAGAATTACTGGAGGAATGGAAGGGGGAGAGGGAGAGAGGAAGGGAGCAATAGAATTTGAAACTCAACACTTTTAAAAAATATTTTAAATTGCTTTAACATATAATTGGAGAGGAATGGTTTTTTTTATTAAAAAAAATTTTTTTAATAAAAATAAGAGAATGTCCATTTAGCAATTGTACAGAAGTTAGATTAGAAAAGGAAAAGACTCTAAGCAAGGAGGTGATTTGCCCAGAGTCATCCAGGTATTAAGTATCAGAGATGGGATTTGAACCTAGGTCCTTTGACTCCAGAGTCAAAGTTCTGAATGTAAGTTCCTTGAAGAAAAGGACTATTTTATTTTCATCTGTTTCTTTAGTGTCTGGCCTAATGACTCCCATAGAATATTCAATATATATTGAATTAAGTTAAGCCTTATCTGATCCTCTCAACAACTCTGCAAGGTAGGTACTTTTTTTTTATCCCCATTTTACAGATGAAAAGATTGAGGCTAGCAGTATTCAACCCCAGGGAAACAAGATGCCCCTCCCAAGATAAGCTCATGAACTCCCTGCCATACTGCTAATTCAAGTGTTGACTGACACCACTTCCCTCAGCCTCCTCTCTTCTCTGATTGGAGGGATGGAGTGCCAAGTACCAAACTCCTTCCAATGCCTTCCTTTATAGAGAGCAGAAACTGAACTCTGAGTTCATTCCACTTTGCATCTGCTGCTCTGCCTGGTTTGAGCTCCACAATATGTCCCTGAGGCAGCTCCAAGTTGTTCCATCTCCCCATTTCCCTGCTTCCTTTTGTGCACTGTCTCCCTTCTTTCCTTTTAGATTATAAGCTCCTTAAGGACAGGCCTGTTCTTTTTATTAATTTTATCTCTAGTGCTTAGCACAGCGCCTGGCACATAGTAAGTGATTAATAAATGTTTATCCAATTGGATTGGATTAGAGATTAAAGTACATGTCCATGGTCACATAGCTAGAAATACCTGAGGTAGGATTTGAACCCTTTCTGATTCAAAGTCTCACACTGTCTCCACTGTAACTCACATTTTACAATGCTTAGTAATATATATACATATATATATATAATGTGTGTGTATATATGTACATATATCAATTTCAAAGAAGAAAATGTATGTGAAAATGTGTGATGTGAGTGATACACAAACATGTGGCAGTGGTAACTGGGTTCCTGATAAACGCATGATGATGATAATGATGATGATGATGAAGGCAAGAGAGGAAGGAGGCAGCATATGCCAGGAAAATCAAACCCACAACCACCATATTGACCACAATCTCTCCTCAGACCCTGATGAGACAAGCCTATGTCCCTAACCCCAAAAACCTTGGGAATAGCAGTGTGCCCGAAACCACCACACCTGCTTCTAACCCAGCTGCTAAAGTCCATCTTCCTCAGTCACCACCCATAACAACTATTGGCCAACTACCACCAATAGACACGCAGGGCTCCTAGGAGTGACAGCCCACAATCCTACTGATCCTGCTTCTAGCCCAGCCCTCACAGCTATCATCTGGGGAAAAGGTTCCTAGGGAGAAAGGGCCAACTATCCCCACTAATGGCCAACCAGCTATTACTCACAGGGCAAGCAAGCCAGCCTAGCTGAAGTAGTAACCCACCCTGAGAGAGAATCAGGAAGCAACATATGCTAGACCAGCCCAAAGTTCTTGTCACCAAAGAACTTAGCACTGTCAAATGGATCAAAATCAGAAATGAATAGGAAATAAAGATGAAGAACAAATAAAAAATGTGTACTATCAATTGAAGTCTTTTCAATATGTCTGCTTTAATATGTTCATATAGCTAGAAAGTTTTTGAAGCCAGATTTAAACTCAGGTGATCTTCCCAACTCCAGCCCTGCACCCTATTCATTATGCCATCAGTTGCCTCTGCCTTCAATGGGACATAAAGATGGTTTTATGCTTATGAGCATGAAATATTTTTCATCATATTACAACATGCCTATGATTATATTACCAAAAACATTTTATAATGTCAGAAAAACTGCTAACAATTTCTCATAACCAGTTTGGGTAGGAAAGTATTCCATTTAGAGAAAGAACAAAATGGTATTTGTCATGATTATGAATTCACCCTATCCATGTCAAATTTTTATGATAGATATGGTTGGTATAAAATGCAAATGTTGCAGCAGATTCAACTTGTATATTCAGAGTTTGGCTGAGTTTTCCTGGACGCTCTTACCTTAGAGAGTTGTAAAAGAGCATAGTTATTTCACAAAGTAAGTAAGTTATTCTGAAGTAGCAATTTATTTAATTGATGTGCTAAATTTTGGTAATGTAAGAAACATCATTTGTTGCTAGAAAGATGATTGTATAGGTTTAATAATAAGGTAGCATCACCAAGTATATAAATACATATATGAAAATATATGTATATATGTATATAATGTAAGAAATATTATTTATTGCTAGTAAATAAGGATAGTTGTGTAGGTTTAAAATAAGGTAGCATAATAAAGTATATATACATACATATATATGAAAATATATGTATGTATATATGGTATGTATGTATATGTGTATGTATGACTTAGAGCTTGAAGGGACCTTAAAAACTATCTAGTCTGACCCTGTCATTTATAGTTGAGAAAACTGAAACCTAGAGAGGTTATCACTTTCCTGAGGTCACACTGCTAGTAAGAAACCAAAAAGCCATATCTTTTGATTCTCACTTGGAAGGACTCTCTAATTCATGGTCTATACACTGAAAGACTATTTATGTGATGTTCCCTTCTAAGCCACCTATACCACTATGACACCCTCCCTCTCAGCAGAGACACTTTGCAGAAAAATTAAATCTTAAGTTCTCTCTCTTCTCCTCAATTCCAGCTCATGTCATCTCAGTATCATTTTCCAGAATCTTCCCCTTTGCTTGAGGTGGCTCTTTTCCTTGTCAAAAACAACCTCTAAACAAATTCCCTTGATCTAGTTGCTGCTTTTCATCTCCTCCATGAATTCACCTCTTTGATCATCCCCTCTTTCACTAATCTTTAACCTCTCCTTATCCATTGATTCCTTCCTTGCTCCCTTTAGTAAGCCCAGGTCTCTTCCAGCTTTCAAAAAACAAAACAAAACAACAACTTCATTTGACTCTGCCATGCCCTACAGCTACTACCTTAAGTCTCTCCTTTCTTTCACTATCTAACTTGTATGGAAAATTCTCTGCCCTCATTGCCTCAACTTTATCATTTCATACACACTCCAAAACCACTTTATAAAATGGCTTCCATCCCTCTACTCAACTGAAACTATTCACTCTTGGGTCATTAATTGCTGAATCCAATGGCCTTTTCCCAGTCCTTAGTCTTCTTGAATGCTCCATATTTGCCACTATTCAACACTACTCCATCCTGTCTAGATACTCTTCCAATTGAAAAAAAATTTTTAAATTATGAACTAAACAATTATCAACAAATGTAAACATTTCAATATACATCTCCTTGGGTTTTCATCACAGTACTCTATCTTGGTTGTTTTCCTCTCTGTCTTATTGCTCCTTCTGTTTCCCTTTCAGGATCATCATTCAGGTCCTGCCTCTTATCAATGAGTATACGACATGACATTGTCCTGGGTCATCCCAGGACCTCTCTCTCAGTGATCTCATCATCTCCCATTAGTTCAGCTCTCATCTCTACACAGATAACTCCTAAATCTATATATGTAGTATTTGTCTCTCTTCTGAACTCAAGGCCCATATATCCAACTATGTGCTGCATATCTCCTCTTGGATGTCCCATAAGCATAACAAATTCAACATGTACCAAACAGAATACATTGTCTTTCCCACTAAATACACCCCGCCTCCTAATTTCTCAATTTCAGCCAAAGACATCACCATTTTTTCAATCACTCAAGTTTGAAACATCAGTCATTCTCAACTCTTCAGTCTTACTCACCCTCCCCACTAGCTAATCAGTTGTCAAATTTTATCAATTCCACCTCCTCAACACCTCTTACATTCATCCCCTTCTCTCTATTCATACCACAATCATTCACCATCTGGACTGCTTCAATAGCCACCCAATTGGTCTCCCTCTAGCCAGTGTCTCCCTTCCCCAATGTGTGCTCCACATACAGCTGCTAAATTAATATTCTTAAAGTGCAGGTGTGCCCATATCACTCCTCTGCTGAAGAAGTTTGTGGGTCTCTACTGGTTTTAGGATAAAATGGAAAGTACTATGTTTAGCATTTAAAGTCCACAGTCTAAATCCAGTTTATCTTTCTAGCCTAATTACACATACTCCCTGTCCTGAACTTTATCTTCTAGCCAATTGAGCCTGTTTGCTATTTCTCCTATCCCAATGTTCCATATCCTGCCTTGGTCCCTGTAGACAGGCTTCCCTCTGTTCCTGAAATATTCTCCTTCCTCACCTCCATTTTTCGGATTTCCACCATAACTTCCACCAAGACTCACTTTGAGTGTTTCTTCAAAAGAAGAACTTGATTTTTCTACAGTTGTGAGTGCCTTCTATATTGACTTATCTGGGAATATGTTGTACTGTTCTAGGGAAACATAAGCTCCATGAGGGCAGGGACTATCTAACTTTGATACTGTGCTTGTTTCCCTATGTCCCATCACAATACCTAGTACACAACAGATACTTAATACAATCTTGCTGATTGTCACAATTTACATTTGATATTGCAAAGGTCAAAACAGCAGAAGCAGGAGAGAAGAGACTATACATTACTTCCCTCCATGACCTTTACTTTACAATTCAGCTGTACTGGCTTATTTGCTATTTCTCACCTATAATGTCCTATTGCCTGTTTCAACGATTTTGCATTTGATGTCCTCGAAGCCTGGAATATTCCCATTTCCCACCTCTGCCTCTTGGAAATCTTGGTTTTTTCCAAGACTCAACTTAAGTGTCACCTTCTACAGAAGGCCCTTCCTGGTCCTTTCCTCTACTGGTGCTATCCCTTCTAAGGTCACCATCTTTTTACCTCATTTCCTGGAGGAAAGAGTAAGGCTAACTTTGCAAAGTTCTATCTCACTTAAATCCAACATTTTAGAATATCTAAAAAAACAGATGCTAGATTAATTCACACTTTCTTCACAGACTGAATTCACTGCAAAAAAAAAATGATTATTATATCAGATTCCAAAAGTAACAAACATAGGTTTCTATGATCATAGACTGTAGAGTGGCACAGGGCCCTAGGGACTGTAAAACCAATGTCTTCATTTTATATAGGAGATAATAGCCTTTCCTTTAATCTGTGTAATCAGATAACTCAGTAAGAAAATGTTTTCTGGATCATTAGTAATCTAAAAAAAATCTCAAGCCCTCTTCTAGAAAAACTAATGAGATGGGAAAAGATACTTTTAAAGTTCTTTAATGAAAAATGAGTAATTTTAAGTAAAGAATCTCAATTTGTTATTCTTCATAGCCTCATAGCTAGAGCTGGAAAGGACCTTACAGGTCATCTGACCCATTCTCTTCATTTTATAAATGCAGAGGCTGAGGTTCAAAAAGATTGTGCTTTGTCCAAGGTTGTACAAGCAGTAAGTATTAAAGGGAGGATTAAAACTCATATCCTCTGCCTCCAGAGCCAGTACTTATCATTGTATCCTACTGTATCCCAGGTACTGAAAAATATTATCAATGGCAAGACAAAGGAAAGTATTTACTTCCAAATAGGCACAATCATAAAGTATTTGAGATGGATCTTTGAAGGATAGTATTCCAATAGGAAGATATAGGAGCAGAGCATTCTAAGTAAGGTGTTAATACCAATATGAACAAAAGTAGGCAAATAGGTGATGAGTCTGATAAAGAGATAATTCTCTAGTTTTGTGATTATTTATTGTGTAAACTTTGATCATTTCAACTCTCTGGGCTTTAGTTTCCCCACTAAGGACTTGAACTGGATGACCTCTAAATCTCTGAAACTAATAATGGTTAATATTTATGTAGCTCATTAAGGTTTGTTAAAAGCTTTGCATATATCATCTTGTTAGAACTTTATAATAACTCTATGAGGTAATAATGCTACAGGTATTATTATCCTCAATTTACAGATGAGGAAACTGTACCCTTGATCACATGGCTACTCAGTTGGTCAGTGTCAGGAGTTGAACCCAGGTCTTCCTGACTTCAAATCCATTACGCTTATTGGCATGCTGACTTCTAGGGTTCTTTCAGGCTCTAAATCTCATGACTTTTAATATCTAAGAATTAGTGGATAAAAAACTGGCTAAGTTTTTCACAGGATCTTTGGAAAGAGTTTATTTGTTGTTGTTGAGTCATTTTTTTTAATTCCTGTCCCACCCTTGCATGACCCCATTTGGGATTTTCTTGGCAATGACAGTAGAGTGATTTGCTATTGCCTTCTCCAGCTCATTTTACGGATGAGGAACTGAAGCAAACAGGGTTAAAGTGACTTGTCTAGGGTCACACAGCTAGTAAGTATCTGAGGTAAGATTTGAACCCAGGAAGACCAGTTTTCCTGATTCCAAGCCCAGTGTTCTATTCATTTAGCCATCTAACTGCCCCTGAAAGGTCATAATATGGTGGAAAGATAGGCAAGGCTCCACATCTCCTTTGCTTCAGTTTTCCAAGTGGGTAGTCTTTTACCCCAAACTCCTGGGTTTTGTTTCCATCCCACAGAGTAGGCACTCTACATTAGAGACACCAAACTGAAGGTCTACAAAGCCCTTGTGCTGACCTCATTTTTGTATGCCTATGAAACCCGGACAGTGCTGGAGTGCCATGCCAGAAAACTGAATGGTTTCCATTTGAATTGTCTCACAAAGATTCTGAAGATCACCTGGCAGGATAAGATACCAGACGATGGAGGTGCTTTCTTGAACTAAGCATTCAAACTCTACTTCAAAGTGCAACCAAAAGAAACATGCTTGCCAAAACGATTGTGTTATGGAGAAGTCACACAGGCCAAGTATTCACATGGTGGTCAGAAGAAGCAATACAAGGACACTCTGAAAGTCTCTCTTTAAGAACTTTGGAATTGAGCGTGTGACATGCACAGGAACACTCAGCATGGCATGGCCTCATAGGAGAAAGTGCTGTGATCTATGAGCAAAGTAGGATTGAAGTAGTTCAAAAGAAACTCAAGATGTGCAAATTTAGAGACTCCACCACCAAATGTTCATATGGACTATTTATGCCTGACCGGTGGCAGAACATCCTTATTTGGTACTGGTGTAATCAGTCACCGTCAGACACACTATAAAACACTTGACTCTAGTATAGTGGTGTCATTTTGATCCTCTTCAAGAGGACAATAACCCGCCAAACACGATCCATCAGGCTACTCTTGTTACCAGACACCTAATAAAATATAATTGGGAAATATGTAATAAAATATATAAAAATCCAGTAGAACATAACGTCAGTGGGAGATTTTTTTAAGTCAATATGCTGCCAAAGGGATCAATATGAACGGTTTAGTGACCCCCAGTTTCTATTTGAGTTTGACACTAATATTCTACATGAAAGGTTCAAACCTAACTCTGGGTCAGTTTCTGACCAAGACGTGTTCTACGCATGCACCTTTGCCCTCAACCTTTACTAAGATGGCGAACACCATCTACTTTCCCAATATGGATACCTAGGAGCGACGTTAAGGGGAGAAGAGAAGCCAGCGGGAGTCTTCTCTGCCGAGACCGTCCGTCAGTTCAAGGCCGAACCAGTTTCTTTAGTAACAAAGGTTTTTAGTTGACACGTTTCATGTAAACTCCTAAATAAAAGGGTGTGGCTCCTGCTTGAGAATACTCCCTGAACCAATATGGACTCCAGGACTCGGTGAGCGTAACTTTACTTTACCAAGATGGCGGCCGGAAACTTCCGGCAAGCTGCCCAATCCCTGGTCAGGATATCGGGAGGGGGAGGGAGATGACCCGGGCGAGGACTAGGCCTAAAGTGACAGCTTCGGTGCTGCGGGTGCCGGAGTGCTGGGAGCCGGGAGCGTTCCAGCGGGGCCCTCTCCAAACATACTTTTCCCGCGCCGCTGTCACCCCAGGGGCGGGCACATCACCTCACGTGCACGCACAGACAAATCATAACCATAATTACGATAACTGGCACCCAGGGTGGAAGACTAGATTCTTTTATCGCTCTCCACTGTGTGTGGCGGGAGCGGACTCCCTGGGAGGGGGAGCAGTATCCCGCTCCACCGGGGAGGGTCTTGGGATGCGGCGGGGGTCTTTGGGCCGTCTCCCCCCTAAACGCCGTTCCGCAATAATTAAACACATGATTCACTTAGACTTTGGGGGGGGGGGGGGGGCACTGTGTAACGGGAACTTGCAATGAGTTTTTGCAGAGACTTGAAAAGATTTTCGGTCGGGGCCCCGGCGAGGGGAGGAGGGACGCGAGAGGAGCGAGGAAGGGGAAGGGTCAGTCGTTGGCGACGTGCGAGGTCTAGCAGATGTCACAACCGAAATTGAGGGGAGGGGCCCCGGCTCGCCATTTGGGCCGGGGCTGGGGCTGGGGTTGAAGAGGAGGTTAGATGTGGGTTCTGTGCGTAAGAGGTGCAAGGGCCCTGCCGTTCTCGGTGCAAGTCACTGTTCCACATGCAAATCCCCCACACCCCCTCTTTCCACTCCAAAAGTGCAGCGTGCTGGAGGGTGGGTGTTTTTTTTTCATTTGGCCTTAACTTCCTTTAAGTGAGAGCGATGGGAGGGGTGGAGGTTGAACTTGGCAGGCGACGCCTCTTCTCTTGCTGCTGCTGCTGCCGCCGCCGCTGCGGCTCCAACTCGACTCGGGTGGGGGACCAGAGAGAGGGAGGGTGGGTTTGGCTTTGCAACTTCTCATAGCGCCAGAGCACGGTGGTGGGGGAGCGGCGGCTGCAGACTTCGCTACACAGACGATGCGTGGGTGGGGGGACCCTTCATGCATGCAACTCCCTCGGGGCCACATGTACGTATGCTATTTCTCCCCCCCTTAAATGTTCGCCCGAGGGCGTGTCTGTCGCTCAAGTCTGAGAGATAGACTTGTGCACCGCACCGCGCCCCCTTCCCTGCCTCCTCCTTCCCCAACCCTAAATGCGTGGCTTGGGGGCTGCTCGTTACCGCTACCCCTTCCCTCCTCCGTGCCGGTCCCGAACTGTCTGCCTTTCTAGGCTTCTGTTCCTAAGACACTCCAAGTATCTGGTGCTGGCCGTGGCCGGACCACCCCCGCCTAGTTGTCCCTTGGAGACAGCCGTCGCCCTGCCCGGCCCCGTGTCCCAGGCCTCTGGACTTTGTGCACTAGTCACTCTCCCCCACCCTCCGCGCCCCGCCAGCCCAGTTCCCTCGGAGTGGACAGCGGGCCTCGCCGGTCCTCTGTCACATGCATCACCCACCGGGTATTCTTCGTCATCCCCGTCATCAGAATTGATCTTCCAAGTCAGCTCAGCCTGGAGAAATGGAGTAGGGTGGGGGCGGGAAGGAAGGGAGAAAAGAAACTACACAAACTAAGCTTCCCTGCTTCCTCTCCCTCCCCAGAAAGCCCAGGTTTGTCGCCGCCGCATTTATTTTTATTTTTGATTTTCCTTTGGGGATGAAGGACAGACGGGTGAGGGGGTGGGGAGGACTCTGCGCGTGCAGGGACTGGGGTTGAAATGCGGTAATCATTGCTTAGCTGCTGCCATCGGAGCTGCAGGGAGGTAAGCCTGTAGGTGGGGGCCGGGGGGGTAGGAGTGGGGGCGCAGTGTACATGGGAGGTAGTGGGAGTAAGTTACTGCCGGAGGAAGAAGAATAGGAGGCGGCGGCTGGCGGGCTGCACTGAGTTCGAGGGGCTTGGGGAGCTGAGCGTGCGATTGCAATTGCTCGCAATCACCAACAGGTTGCATCGTTCCCCGCTTGCTGCTGCCCCTCAGGCTTCGTACTCTCTGGGAGCGGCGAAATATGTGAGTGTGTGTGTGTGCGTGTGTGCATGTGCGTGTGTGTATGTGGATGTGGCGCCGCCTCCTCCCTCCCCCCCCCCCGCCCCCAACGCGGTGTAGCTCTCCTTCTCTCTCCACAACCAGGCAGCCCTTTCCCGTGTCCTCCCTCCCCTTCTCCTCCTCCTCCTCTTAGTCCTCCTCCTCCTCCTCCATTTTGCTAGCTGTCTGTGACTAGAGCCCGAGTCACCGCCCGCCTGTCGGGGACGGCTGAAAGTGGGTGTAAGAAGGAGAAGAGGGGTGGGAGGGCTCCGGGGAGAAGAAACGTACCAATAAACAACAGTCCTGAAGACCCGAAGAGGGGCCGAGGGCTGTTCTTGGCGGTGCGGGAAAGGGGCAAGACTTTTTAAATAGGGGTTCTCCCCTTTTCCCCCTATGGAAAAGGGGGCGGCTGTTAACTTCCTTTTTTTAGAAAAACATTTTTTCCTCCTTTCACGCGCTAAGTTGTTTATTTTCGCGGTGGGAGCTGTGGAAGGTGGCGGGAGAAGCGGACCCCTGGATGAGGTAAGAGGCAGATGGAGGAAAGAGGGGGGGTACGGGTGCTTGCTACCTCTGCCCCCCCTCCCCCCAAAGCCCTGAGAGTCTTTCTTGGCAAGGCACGGAGTCCTAGGGGGCGGCTTTGAATCTTGCAAACTTTTATTAACGGGGGAGGGGGCAATGGGGAGGGGTTGAGTAGGGAGATTTGACAGTGACGAAAGGACAGAAAAAGGGTGACAGTGCTTCATCCCTCCCCCTCGCCACCCCCTGCCATGCCCGGGTACGTAGGGTGGACGGGAGGAAGCTGAGCTTGTACTTTCGGACCAGGAGGCTGAAATAATGCCCCTCTGCGAGGGCTCCGAGCTCCGTGGCGGGGAAGTCGGGGGCCCCAAGACTCCAGGTTGAGTTAATACCGTACTAGGAAAGCCGCAATACTTTTTTTTCTCTCTCTCTCTGCCACCCCTTATTTTTCTTCCTTGAGGGCTGATATCTATTTTTATTCTAAACGCGGAAAAAGCGAAATAGCGCCTTTACTCTTTTCTCTCCCGAAAATGTTAACTGTTGCCTAGGATTGATTAGAATTTCCGTCGAGGCTACGACGTGTCGCCCTTC
The DNA here is from genome assembly GCF_028372415.1 of Notamacropus eugenii. Lineage (NCBI taxonomy): Eukaryota > Metazoa > Chordata > Mammalia > Diprotodontia > Macropodidae > Notamacropus > Notamacropus eugenii. The sequence goes on along the minus strand of NC_092872.1, from coordinate 370,980,263 downwards.
TGAGCATGGGTGGATTTTTTTTCGGGGACGAAAGGGGCTGACAGCCTGGAAGTTGTAGACTTCTTTAAGGGGCTGGTGTTATCTTGCAGAAGTGGGCGTGTCGGAGAAAGAGCTCAACAGGTCTCGACACATTTCTAGACACTTGGCGCTTTTGTGGGGGTTTCTTCCTTCTAATTAGATAATGAATGATTCCCCCCCCCCCTTTTTTTCGCCGTGGTTAAATGCGGTGGGACGGTCTTGAAAACCGACCTTTCCTTTAGTTGTCGTGTAGCCGGAGGTTTTTGACGGACTGTGGTTTTGATGTTTGTATTTCGGTTGTAAACGTGCTAATTGACGTTCTGTTATGCCACTTTAGACATTTGGGTATTGTTCGTAATGGCCGGTTAATGTTGCAGAATCATTTGCAACTTTAAACTAGGAAGAGTGTTGCTTGAGGGACCGTTTTGTCTTTTGTCCCCCACCCTCACCCCCCCTCCGCCGAACTGGGTATTGTTTTGGTTTCGTGTTTGAAGGCAGCTGTCAGGAAAGCCGTGGAAATTCATTAGACTCCATTTGATACCTTGTATGTGTTTAGAGATCATTATCAAGTAAACGTAGCGGAGGGACCAGGCGGGTAAACCATATGCACTACAGATTTGTTATTTGCAGCACCCTACCCCACCCACCTTCAGCCCCTCTCCCACTCCTACTCCCCAGCGGCCCTACTTCGAAGCCAACAATCAAGTTTATGTTTTTTAACTTCTTCCTACAGGGAAGTTTTCTCTTATTGAACTGGATTAGATCGTCCTAAATATTCATGTCAGTCGTTTCGAACCTTTCAGATCGTTTTGATTATTAAATGTATTCTCAATTTAGTCCTTTCACTGAAGGCATGGTTTTCTAATAGACAACCAAATGGGATATTTTGGGATTTTAATGGCATGGGTGAAGGCTTGGAATCCAGTGAGTTTTATTTATTGTGGATTTTTTTTTTTATGGCTCTTCAGTTCCAATCAGATTGTCTGGATTTCTGTTTTTCTTTCATGGTTTTATTTCTCTTTTCAGTACTGTGTTCAAAAGGGGAGGGGGGGGGAAATGCAGTAAGCTAAGAATGGGGCATACTAATGGTTACAGATGACTATATATAGATATATAATGTAACATATATAGACAGTATCCTGTACTATCAACATGAATCAATGATAAGCTTATATTTGCATTTCAAATAAGTCCAAATTTTTGTTAGAAACAGTAACATTCTAGTTTATCCTTCCATATTTAAACTGTTATTAGCTAATATTAAGCCAGGCTTGTTTTTCATTGTGAATATCTAAGACTGAATTAGTTCATTTTACCACCCAGCCAGAATAATAGAGTTCAGAAAAAGGGAATGTTTCCCCTTATCTAGGAGATTGACAGACTGGCAGTGCTGGTTTATTGAAATAGAGTAGAGGGTTTCCTTGCAGGTAGTGGTATGATAGGTAATGGGTATAGATGGAGAACTGCAGTTGGGAAATTTAGGGAGTAAGTAGCAGCATTCTGGTGCCGTATTTGCTGTTGCACTATTGATTAAAAAGTGATGGATCCTGATAGGTTTTAGTTATTTTCCCACCTTTCATAATACAATGATATATAATCTAATAAGCTTCAAAAATAATAATTTTTAACTATTAATCACAGGCATCGTTGTGCATTATATTTTTACACCAATGGTCAAATGAATGGCAAAGCATCATCTCCTAATTTTGCTGTTAGGTTTGCAGGTGGTCTGCAGTATATAGAATGGTACATTTAATGAAGCAGAGGAAAAGCTATTATAATAACTCTGGAAAGAGAGAAACTACCCCTTCTGGTGATGGGGAGTAAGATTAGTAGAACCCATACGTGTTGAGCTTCTGTCATATTACGAATCTAATCCTATCACTGAAATGCTGATGTGAATGTATTTGTGGCTTATTTAGTTATGGTGTATATGTTCTTTTTTAGCTGGTATTAACTGATGGACTCAAAGGAATCATTAAGTCCCTCCCTTGGAGAAGAAACCCCCAAAAGTATACATGGTCGAAGCAGAGGAAATGTAATGGACTTTTATAAAACGATAAGGGGTGGAGCTACTGTGAAGATTCCTGCACCTTCATCCTCATTGGCTGCTACTTCTCAGTCAGACTCTAAGCAGCAACCTCTTTTGGGTGACTATTCTAAAGGATCAACAAGCAGTGCACAGCAGGCAGACCTCTCCAAGGCGGTCTCACTCTCAATGGGACTCTACATGGGTGATACAGATTCAAAAGTGATGGGAAACGATCTGGTATTTCCCCAACAGGGCCAAATTGGTGTTTCTTCTGGTGAAACAGATTTTAGGCTTCTTGAAGAGAGCATCGCAAACCTCAGTAAATCATCCAGGGTGCCCCAAAGTCCCAAGAGTTCAGCATCTTCTGCTACAGACAATGAATTTCCAACAACATCTAATTTCGATAAAGCTTTAGAAAAGCCGACTTTAAAAAAGGGCCTGACTGGCACTAATGATGGCAATGCAAAATTGTATACTGAAGACCAAAGTACCTTTGATATTTTACATGATTTGGAATTGTCCTCTGGGTCCCCAAGTAAGGAAGCAAATGAGAGCCCTTGGAGATTAGACCCCTTGTTAGAAGAAAACTGTTTGCTTTCTCCTTTGGCAACAGATGAGTCATTTCTTTTAGAAGAAAATGTAGATGAAGACTGCAAACCTCTTATTTTGCCGGACACTAAGCCTAAAATTACTGAGCAGGGGGGTCTGATTTTGCCCAGTTCTAATATGCCATTGCCTCAAGTGAAAACAGAAAAGGAAGATTTTATTGAACTTTGTACTCCTGGGGTAATTAAACAGGAGAAACTGGGCCCAGTTTACTGTCAAGGAAGTTTTTCTGGGGCAAATGTAATTGGTAACAAGATGTCTGCCATTTCTGTTCATGGTGTGAGTACCTCAGGGGGACAGATGTACCACTACGACTTGAATACTTCGTCCCTTTCTCAGCAGCAGGATCACAAGCCTGTATTTAATGTCATTCCACCCATTTCTGTTGGTTCAGAAAGTTGGAATAGGTGCCAGGGAGATGACAACTTGACTTCCTTGGGAACTCTAAATTTCACTAATAGATCTGTTTTTTCTAATGGATATTCAAGGTAAGAGACATACTAATATTTTCTTTTAAAAGAGTCGGTCTGAGACCATTTGCTATGTTTTTTTCAATGTGTTCGTTGTCTTTGAACGACCCACATGTTCCCTCAGGTGTGACATAAGGGCAGAGTATAATTGCTTTTGCCCAAATCAAAGCGTCTTCATTATAGTTCGTGCTGAATTAGCTGCCTGTTGCAGGATATATAATTCCATAACAATGTAAATGTACTTCTATATAACATGCTAATGAAAATATCAAGCTTCTATACTTACATATTTATGAATAATATGTTAGTTTATGCTAACAATGTGAAAGGACTGAAGATTTAAAAATTAGAGTCAACCGGGAGTCTTGCTGGTCATCCAGAGTGTTTGTTGCAGAACTTGTTTATGTTTCCATTTATTGAATTTTGGTAGTATATGGTAGCCACGGTACAGAATACTAAATAAGACCTGGTTCTTGCCCACAGGACTCAGAATGTAAATGAAATAAGAAACCTCTGATTATCCTTTTTGGGGACTTCTCAGTGTTGCTGAAAATTCTCAAATTTACACTTGAACACAGATTTTGTGGAGCTTATATCCTCAGGATGTCATTTGCTTAGTTCATTCCCTCTTCATTGTCAGGTCATTAAAAGCTTTCTTGATCTTGGGATTTAATATACAACCCTGTTTTCCATATTTTGATAGGAAGCTCTCCGGAAAGCAGTCAGGTCTTCAATCCAAAACAAAAGGCTTTGATTTTTAACCTATTTAGGTTTGGTGGAGAAAGATTGTGAGTCGAAGTCTTTTGACAGTAGAAGATGTTAAGAATAATGTTGGTTCAATTTTCTTTGAATATGATACTGTATCATATTTCCCTGTAAATATTAATATTGTTTAGTAGTCTTGTTTACTTTTTGTTGAGGATTTTATATCTGGTCCACGACCACATTTTACACTGGGTAGATCTTTCCACATTTCTGTAGTGGGAACATTTGTGTTAAGAAAGTTAGATGGAGAATTTTGCAGATTTCTGAAAGATTTGGTCATTGTTTAATTAAGTAAACTAAACTGAACGGTTCTTTGTGTTATTTAAGACTTTCTAATTACATTTTGTTTAAGTAATATTTATTTTTTATTTGGAAGAAAATCATTTATAATCATTATCTTTCATAAAATGTGTTTGGTAAGGGACATTATGCATTTGTATTAGGGAGTAGGCATTTGTGTTTTGCATTTAAAGACTTCTTTTAACCATCTTTATTTATACCTAGAACTTTGGACAATAAAATCTGTGATTGTATATGTTTAACTCTCTGAAAAATAGCTCCTTCATTAATTTCCAAGTTGAACAGCTATAACACTATTAGATTGCTTTATAAAATACGTAACCATGCCATGGAAAATACTGTGTTTTATGAAACACTTGAGGATTTTCAGAGCATTTTGTGCTCATAATTATAAGCCCTATCATTTTGCTTTCATTTTCCTTGCCCAGATATTAAATATATGAAACAAGATACATCATTTTGCATTCTGTGTGAATGCAGCAGATATATACAAAAAAAAGTTTTAAGTGAACACACCCTTAAATGGCCGAATTACGAATTCATAGCACTTTGTAACTCTCTAACTATACACATTCTTAATGGATTGTCAACACAACCCTGAGAGCTAAGAAAAGGGAGTATTACTGTCTTGTTCCTTCAGTGACCTGGGGCATTCCTTCTGTCAGTTTCCTCCTCTGTAAAAGGAGGGAGTTGGACTAGGTCCTCTCTAAGGCCCTTGTTAGCTCTCAACCTTCTGTGAATCTACTTGATGTGATTATTTTTGTTTACTGCTCTTCAGTGTTTCAAGTTAAACTGATGATGGGTTGGGCAACTTCCTTTGTTAACTTTTCTTTGGAAATTTTATACATTATGGCATCAACTTAGTTGGAATTGGGGAACTAGAATTACCCAGAAGAGAAATTCACTCAGATAAATTGAAACAATGTTTCTTTTCAGTTTCAATGTTTCTTTGATTCAGATTGAATCAATCTATTGTTTTCAAGTGAGCAACATTGATATGACTCAAAATGGTTGCTTTTCTACTGTTCTTTTATATTACTGGGTTCTAGCTAAACATTAGTCTTGATCATGGGCCCTTAGAGAACAATTTAAAGCTAATTTTGAGGTGACAGCTGCATACTGCCTTTATGTGTGACAATACTTATCCCTAATATGTTCATTGCAAATGTGAAAAGACTTAAAAGGAAAAAAAATCTGCTAGTTCAATTTTTAAGTCTTTTTTAACTTGGCTTTTTCTGGGTAATAGACATTTTAGCTATATACTACACTTTTAGAAATTCTTTAAAATTTGTGTCTAAAACATTGAGTGATCAAAAATAAGTACTTAGCATTGGTGCTGTAGTTTAAAGAAGAAACACCTTGCTTAATTAAGCTTTAGAGTCAAATGTACTGATAGTCAAACGATAAAAGTTCTGGACCTCATTCTGCCCAGGTCAACGTAAGAAAAATAAGTTAGAAGGTTCCAAATTAATCTATTTTTAAATGTGAAAAGTCCACATGCAACATAATCATTACATTGATAGGAAGATATTGACTTATGACTGCCTTTTCAGAATTTTTTTTGCCTTTAGTGTTGAAACTATGTTGTAAAGAGAACTGGATTGTTCAGGTTAACTTATTTTATTTGTTTTGATTTTGCAATATTCTTAAGACTAATTCATATTGACTGTTTTAAAGGACTAAAATAGGAGGAAACACAAGAGAAATATCAACTTTGGAGTTCAGTGTGCGGTTTAGGATTCTAGAGAGGGGGAAGAAGGCAAGTCTGGTAGCTTGCTAGCACTTCTGTTGACTACTGGATTCTTAACTTCATGAGATGGAAGAGAGAGAATACTGATGATCTTTAGGTGTCATGGATGTAAAAGCTCGAGTGATGAAAATCCATGTCCATGTTGCCTATTAGCATAGTGCTGCATAGATGTCAAAAAATTCAGTTTGAGGTTTTGTAGGAGGAAATGTGTTAGTGACAAGGGGAAGGATTCTTTTTGAAATCATTGTTTAATGTCATTCTTAATGGAAACTTTTCTAGTGAGTAATGAGTAAAATTAAAAACTATTTCTCTTCTTTCTTTCCTACCTTACTTCCTCTCTCCCTTCCTTCCCATCTTCCTTCCCTCCTTCTTTCCTTCCTTCCCATCTTCCTACTCCCCTTTCCTTCCATCCCTCTTTCTTTCCTTCCTTCCTATTTTTCCTTGACACTGTTACAATTTCTTCTTGGTATTGGTTGCTTCTATGCCTTTCAGGATTAATTTATTCTGTGAAAGTCAGTCATGTAGTAAGATTGCATATATTGAAAGATTGCTTATTTGGTTTTGGTTCTTTTAATGTTGTAGTTATTAAGAAGATATTGAGAGAATTATAGTGTATGTACATAGTTTAATACAAAGTATATTTTCATTGTTCCTTTGTGGTCTACTCTTCCTTCATTTGAAAACAGAAAAGGGCCATATGTTTTATAAGAGTCAGGGAAATGGTTTTTCTTAGGAAAACTTCCCTGACAAAGCTTCTTTACATCATTGAGCTATCTAAATACGTTAAGATTGGGTACCTTTAGAATACAAATGTTAAGACTTGCTTATAGAAATTAATAGATACCCTTGAAATTTCTTCCCATAATATTCTTGGAATACTCAGTTTCATATTTATAATTGATAAACTAATTTAAATTTATTGTTGTTGTTGTGCTGTCACATAACTACTGTCTGAGACCAGATTTGAAGCCACCAAGATAAGTATGTCTTCCAGATTCCAAGCCCAGCACTCCATCTACTGTGCCAGCTAGCTGCTAACTTTAAATTTAGATTTTGTTTATATTACAGCCTTGAGACCCTGGTCAAGTCACTTAACCTCTGGTCCTGAGTTTCCTCATCTATGAAATGAGGAATCTGGACTTGACCTTTAAGGCCCTGTTCCAATTCTAAAGCAATGATTGATCCTATGATGCTATAACTGGACTAGATAGCTGGATTATTTTGTGCTTTATCTGCTGCAGAATGTGAGACCTGCCCATAGAAATTTTTTGAATGATTTATACTGAAATTTACTTTGTGAACTAATATGTTGATAAAAATGACAGCAGGAATCTTTGTAATTTTGGTCAGAAAGAGTCTTAAATTTGGATATTTGACTTTAGCGTGAAAGACTTAGACATGAAAGTATGAGCATTGACATTAATTGATGGATTATATAAGCCTGGATTTATCCCTTAACCTCTAAGTGACAGAAGAAGCCCAGTTATGTTAGTAAATACAATATCTACATGAGATTTGGAATAAACCCAGTGAGCACTTTTGAACAGTATATGAATACTTTTTCTTCTCTTTAATAATTAGGTCATGATGGCTTGCCTTAATAGGAGATAACCTTGATATGTGTATTTATAAAACTTAAATATGTGACATATATGCATATAAATGTTTCCTTGAATTTGATCTCTGTGTACATTTTAGTGCTAAAGTAATTTGGCATGCCATTTCTCAGATTTTTTTTCAATACGCATTAAAATATTTTGAGGTGAAGGAAGCAAATTTTATTCCACATTATCTTCTTAAAGAGCAAACAAGCAAAATATACTTTTCTTAAGCAGAATTTAATATACTACTATAGTATATATGTCTATATATACATGCAGAAATACACATATATAACTTTGAGATACACGTACATTATTGGAATGTGTTGAATAGGCAAAGTGATATTTGATATAGTGCTGAATATCACTTGCTTCCCTTAGGATAACCATAAAACTTCATGAATAAATGAACTCTGATAGTATATTTGTGTGAAGTGAGAATTAATTATAATAATAATTATAAGCCAAACTAATGGGTAGAGGGGAATAGGTTTTATTCATCACATAAAGATTTTTCAATAAATATTTCCTTTCAGTTTATATCTGAAAAGAGCAATTCTATATTTTCATAGGCGATTTTAAGAAATCATACATAATAAGCTTATTTAAGTACCTACAGGTTCAAGTTCTCTTATTCTTTTCTACCCTAGCTTCTATTTCTACATCACATGTTTTATAGAAAATTAAAATTCTCCTGTTTTAAAAATGCCATTTAAAAAGAGAAATCTTTAACATTCTGTATCCTTTTTCTTTGAGTTTGGTTTGTGTTTATTTCAGTCCTAAGGTAATTTGGTGTATAACTTACTAGAATGTAATTTTTTCCAGTGTGTATTAAGATATTTTGGGGGGCAGGAGAGTGGATTTTTTCCATTTCAGTCTTAGAGTAGTAAAGATGAGAAATCCAACCCCAAAATACTTTTATCTATTTAAAGAACAAGCAACGTACACTTTTTTGATGCAAATATTAATATATGATTACTGTAATTTTTTGGATGTTTTATTAATAGGATTTCCCTAAGGATTTTTAAGTTAACATGGGGAAGAGTAGAAGGGACAGTGTAGAATGGTGGCAGATTGCCAAAATTAAGATAAATTTAGCAAAGTGAAAACAGTTCCTGAATCAGCAGTATCTACAACCAATGGAAAGAAACTTGCTGCAGGACAAGACTTTTTACATAAGGAAATTGATGTACAGTAGGTAGAAGGGGAGTGAGAAAAGAGGTGGATGAGGATTTTGGTTTGGCCATTGCTAAGTCGAAATCAAAATTAATAGTGATTCTGAAACCTGTAATTGGATGTTTTCTTAAAGGATGGGATTGTTGTATTTAAATCCTTTTAAAATATTTCTGCTAAGATTGTTTTTATTTGTTCCATATTTATTGAGCCTGTTGTCTTAGAAAACAAAATATAATGGGATTTTTAAAAGAACATAATTAAAATGGGAGAAATTCCACTCCTTAGTTAAATTAATTTCTTTGTATAACTGTTGTGTTGCTTTCCAGTTAATAGGAAAGTAAATTCTTTTATAATGGTATTGATATAGGATAAATTATGGTTTCTAAAAGCATTAGATACTAATTTAATTAACCTATTTAAATATATGGCTATAGTCCTTACATTCAATGATCTTGTATGAAAGTGTGTCATCCCTTAATTTTACCATTGTGTCAGTTTAAATATTAATGACTTAATGTGTATTGTTGAGTGTACTACTTTAAAAAACAGGGTTAATTTTCATCTTTTTCAGTGCTGTTAACCTTAATTCTGTTTTTTAAAAATTTAGTGTGTCAGGGATTAGAGGTGTCTACATTACAGCTTGTGGTTGCTTAATAGTGAAAACAGATCTTATTTTATACTTGTTCCATGTGCACTCCAGTGGTCTAAAATTTTACATAGAGGCAAATGGAAAATCTAATGATCTGGTTCATTTTATGTGCTTAGTATATTTTCTTACCTTGAATTTTCATTTTCAGGAATGTAGTAGCTCCTTTTATTAAAAAGCTAGCCTTTATTCCAGTTGATTTCATAATACGCAACAGTAATATTTGACAATGGCTATTATGAAAGTTTATTTGGTAGCCAGGTTTTGAAAGCTATTGTGAAATGGCATCCAATTTAGCAAGTAATTTATTTCATGTTGGTTGGAGTAGTTCAGTGACTTATGACCTTATGGTTATCATATGATGATCATTACAGCTGTGTCAGTTGAACAAATTTCAGTTTTTGTTTTTGTTTTTAATTAGGAGAGGAAAAAGGATTCCACAATTTTAGGTATTTCAGATTGTAGCCGCGTAGGTTTGTTTTGCTTCTTCCTTTCCCCCTCCCTACCCAGGAATATGCCTCCCATTATTTTTTCCAACTCTTTGAAAATCTTCATCACCAAATCTCAAGAATATAAAGAATCAATATCAAGAATTCATTATTGCTGAGAGAGAAATTTTTTTGATTCAGAAAAAGAGGAAACAAAGCAGTATACATGGATAATAAAAAAAAAAAGTGGGAGGTGAAATACTTCCAAGGACCCATGGTTTCACCAGTGTGGGTACTCTCTCCATTGGTGATGATGACAATGCAGCAGTGCCTAGCACTTTGCAGCTATTTAATAAATGCTTGATAGCTTGGTAGATGGTTTTCAATATAGAATGTCAGTATGGCTGAATATGTCAGCACCATGTGACCAACATGATCGTGAGCCTCTACAAACTTAACCAGGCTTCTAGTCAGATGATAAGACATATAGTCTACTACAGGCCCATACTTGAAGTCTTTCTTACTTGTTAAAGCCTGTCAGAGCTTGTTCTCTGCTGGTATATTCTTTTTGAGAACCCAGGGTCACCTCCACACCCTGGTGAAGCATTGTAGTAGAACTTGGCTGGAGGTGACCCTGGGTTCTTAAAAAGTATGCCAGTTGGAATGCAAGGGACTGAAATGCATTTTTAAATTTAGCATTACAGAGGGTCAGCTACCTCTTCAGCTAGAAATGCCACATATGAGGGTTTCCTAAGTGCTTTGTGAACTGCTGGCAAAGAAGACTGGGGAAGAGGTGAAACAAGAGGAAGAAAAGAAGGAAAAAGCATAGAGAAAAGAATGTAGAAGTTGTTGTCCAAGTTCTGAAGTTTTAGATCTCGCAGACCTACTTAATGTGCAACTATGGTCAAATCTTTTAATTTCTCAACTCTTAAGTTCTTACATTTCAAAGCTGTGAATAATAGTAATATAGATTTTGTTGTGGTACTAGAAAACAGATGTACAACAAGGCTGTTGCTAAGAATCCTTTTTCGCAGAAGGGATTCTTTCACTGGGTCAGGGATTAGACTAAATGATCCCTAAGGGCCCTTTCACCTCTCTGTCTATGCATCTGTAGAATCTTGAATTCTGTAGGAAAACATGAAACATTTCAAAGTCTTTTATAGAAAGAAGTTCTGTAAAGTCTTTGGTATAAAATGAGTTGATGAGTAGGAGGCAGAACTATTTTAGGAACATATGAGAAGACAAGAAGCAGATCCCTTGATCCAGAATTTCTGGTTCTTCAGTCATGTCCAACTCTTCATGATCCCTTTGGGGTTTTCTTAGCAAAAATACTGGAGTGTTTTGCCATTTCCTTTTCCAACTAATTTTGCAGATGAAGAAACTAAAGCAAGCAGAGTTGAGTGACTTGCCCAGGGTCACGCAGCTAGGAAGTGTATGAAACCATATTTGAACCAGGAAGGTCATTCTTCCTGATTGTAGACCCAACACTGTATCCACTGAACCACTTAGCTGCCCCTTGATCAACAAAGCCTTTTAAAAATATTCACCATGATCAGGCATTATTCCAGGCCCTCAAGATACAAAGACAAAAATTCCTTAAAAGAGCTTATATTTGCAAAGGGGAGACAGCAAATACACATACAAATATGTGCAAAATACATACAAAATAGCTACATAGTAATTTGAAGGCAAAGGCACTGAAAGATGTGGGGGGTAGGGAGAGGAGGGGATTTAGGAAATACCTTGTGTAGGGCAAGCTACTTGAGTTGACCTTTGAAGGAGTAGGAGTGAGGAGGGTACGCATTCCAGGCATAGGGGACAGACTGTGCAAAGATTCATGAAGACAGACAATGGAATGTCATATGTGTAAGGTATGGGAAGAAAGGCCAGTTTGGCAGAAATGAAGAATTCATGAAGGGAATAACATATAAGACTGGAAAGGTAGGTTGGAACCATATGTTGAAGATTTTTAAATGCCAGATCCAATGTTTGTATTTGATCCTTGAGGTAATAGAGAGCAACTAGAGTTTATCAAGCAGGGTCCTACCTCTACTTTAGGAATATGATTTTTGGCAGGTGCATGGAGGATGAGTTGGAAAGGGGAAAGACTACTGGCAAGTAGGCAAATAAGAAGGCTACCACCCTGTGATAGTCGAGGTGAGAAGTGCTGAAGCCCTGAACTAGTGTGTTGCCCATGTGGTTGGAGAGAAGTAGACACAGAAAAACTTTGAAGGTAAATTGAGAAGGGTTGGCCTCTGAATGGATATGTGAGGTGAGGGAAAATGAGAAGTTGAGGAAAATTCATTGCAAACTCAGGCAAGGTAGTTAGGTTGCAAAGAGGGGGAGGGGAATTATTTGGATTTGTTGAGCTTGATATGCTTATAGAACATCTAGTTAGAAATGACACTAGGCATTTGGTAATGTGGAACTGAAGTTTAAGAGGGAGATTTGGGCTTAATTTCCTTATCTATTCCTCAGCTTCCTCATCAATTAAAAATGAGATACTAGGTGATATCTAAGAAGTCCCTTTTGGCTCAAAATCCTATGACCCCTTGATTTTTGAACGGAAAAAGAAAAAAATCACGATTGAGTACAGGTTTGCTTCACTGGTCTGAAAGGAATGAAGAGAATATATAGATACTGATATATTAGGAATGAACTGATCACCATCTTTGAAAATAATGTTGTTAGTCTTTTATGTGTAATTCATTATTCTGAGCATCATGGGTTTAAAGCAAGGAGAAATCATGGTTCTTGTTGAAGTATAAAAGTATTAAGAGGAAGCAGAATTTGATGTGATACCATTTCCTTTAATATTTTGGAAAATCTTTTTGTTGATAATAGTAATAAATAAGAGCAGACTTTATGTAGAAGGTTTATTAAAGTACTTCGCATACCTTATATCATTTAAGCCTTACAACAATCTTATGAGATATGTACCTTTGTTATTCCTATTATACAGATGAAAACACTGGGGCTCAGAGAAGGTAAGAATTTAACTTAGGATCACATCCTGACTCCAAGCCTGGCATTCCATCCACAATGCCATACTTCTTCCTTACTAAGTGAGATCTTTCATTTCATCTAGGAAATATAAAAAGTGAAAAAGTGATGTACCAGCTTAGGTAGGTGGCAAGGAGGGGTTAAAGGAGGTGTGAAGCAATCATGTTTCCTTTGTAAATGTTAGAAGGGGAAAAAAGCAAAGGAGATCGTGTCAGCAGATAGAGAAATATCACCAATGTAGACCAAAGTAGAGACTTTATACAGCTTATAAGTAAATCAGTTTTAGGAGACTGACTTGTGGCTCCATCTAAAACATATGTTGACAAAATATGTTCTTTTTGTTGTTGACATTAGTTTTAAGGTTATCTTGAGACTTTGGAATGAATGGGTTTTTTTAAAGTGGTTTTTAGATTAGTCCTAGTTTCACTGAAGAAATTACTTGGTAAGGATGGATAATGAAGAGTTTTGGTGGTAGGAAGGTCATTGTTGCTATTGTACTAAAATGTGAAACGTGGATGTAGGTCAAATGATGGGTTTTTTTTTTCCTGAACTAGAAAGTAGAGAACCCAAGATAGTGGAGAAATGTTATAATGCACAGGTTTTGGGGGTTTTTTTGCATTAAGGTACTTTCTCATAGTAGAAGCTTTCCCCTTAAATTTTTCATTCATGAATGAGCTGGAAAAAATATTTTAGGTATAAATTCATATTTGTTTATCTGAACAGTGAAGTTGCAGTCTGATGGAATTTGCCATGTACTGAAATGTCTGCTTATATTCATTAAATATTCTGAACAAGGAAGTCTTTCTTAGGTGTATTATTGTGATGTCTAGACTTGTAAAGAACACTGGATAGGGAATCTAAAAGCCTGAGTTCAAATTCTGACCTTTCTATCTATCTATGGGATTTTTCCACGTATGTCCAGAGTCCTAAGTTTAAATTGTGAACCTGCCTTCCCCCATCCCACCCAAAGTAAAAATTTTAGAAGTCTCCTTCTTACCTTTTGGTTAATGTCATATAATAATAACTCATAACAGTTCTGTAAGATAGGTAGTACAAGTAATATTGTCATCCCATTTAAAAGATGAGGACCTTGAGCTTCAGTGTACCATGTATGTGACCTTAGTTAAGGTCCTTGGCTTCTCTGGGTCTCACTTTTTTTATTTATAACATGAAATGGTTGGACTAGATGGCAGCTCAAATATTTCATAATCTTACAGTTTTTATCAGTGAATATTGAAATGATTTTCTTAGACAAAATTTACCATTCTGAGTGAGTATAACTTATCCTGACTGAAATCAAAAGGCTAAAAGACTAAAAAATGCCATTCAGTGATCAAGGCTTAAAAACAAAACTTAGGAAAAGTTGGTTTAAATTGGGAAGCTTGAAATACTGGCACATTTTATGGTGCATATTTTTAGGGTGATTTGTGCCATCCTTACTCCCCTATCAATTTTAAATCTTTATTATGCCACCTCTAAACTAATAGGTGGGTGGGATGTGGGAAGGCAGGTTCAGAATTTAAACTTAGGACTCTGCAGATAAGTGGAAAAATCGCATAGATAGAAAGGCCAGAATTTGAACTCAGGCTTTTAGATTCGCTATCCAGTGTTCTTTGCAAGTCTAGACATCATGATAATATGCCTAAGAAAGATTTCCTTGTTCAGAATATTTAATGAATATAAGCAGACATTCAGTACATGATAAATCACAGTAAATTTTACTTTTCATTTAAATTTCAAACCCTATACAGGCTGCAGAAGTGATGCAAATGCATATCAGGAAGAGTTCATGTCGTTGAAAATAAAAGATATGAGCTCGGTTTTCAGAAAGGTCAGTTTATTTGGCAGGAATATTCAAAAGCAAACACCAAAAAAATATTTGGAAGAAAGGAAAGTAAGTGGTAGCTGAAGCAAGAAAATCAAATGAAAACTCTGAAAAATAAATTATTGTAAAATTGGAGGGTGGGGGTGAGAAAAGGACTAAGGACCTTAGAGCCCTGGAAGACATCCAAAGAGGATTGTCACAGAAGAAACTGTAGAACCAGGAGACAATCTCAGAATCTAAAAAAAAGGAGACAATGAACTTTATTCAGTAAAAACTAATAGATGAGAGATAACTGACTTAGGTTCAGATCTGAGTGATTATTTTTGATGCCACTCGTTAAAACAGTTAAAGAATTCTAAAGGGATCCAAGAAAATTAGTGAAAGACAGGGAGGGAAGAAATGAGAATGATTACTGATTAATTGATGCAATGAATAAAAATGGACCGATGGACTGACAACAGTGGATTTTAAGAATCGAAGACTACCTAAAGTTAGAGTAACAAAAGCTTTTGAGAATTAGATTTCAAGGATAAGAATGTCTCTTAAGGAATATACTTGTTATAAGATAGGGACCCCAAATTCTGGTCAGGAAGAAGGTATTAAGAGGTGTAAAGTTGCGGTTTTTCCCTCTAATTTGTCTCTCACATCCATCTTTTTTCCATTCCTAACTGCCAACACCTTAGTTCAGAATCTCATTCTCTTTTTGTCTGGACTATTATAATAACCTCCTAACTGCCTCCTGACTCTTTCTCCATCTCCACCCCCGATACATCCTACACGTTGCATCAGAAAGACATTCCTTAGCGCAGTTCTGATGGTGTCACTGTATTGCTCCAAAAATCTAGCAACTTCCTGCTCCCTATTAAATAAATAGTGCAGTGGATAGAGCTCTGGGCCTGGAATCAGGAAGATGAGTTCAAATCCAAGCTCAGACTGGCTGTGTGACCCTAGTCAAGTCACATAACCCTGTTTGTCTCCATTTTCTCATCTGTAAAATGAGCTGGAGGAGGAAATGACAAGCCACTCCAGCATCTTAGCTGAAGAGTCAAACATAACTGAGAAACAACTAAACAACAGCAAACTCTTTTGCTTCATCCTTTCAATTCCCTCCACAATTTGGCCCCAACCCACTTTTTAAATATTGTCACCCAATACTCAGCCTTATCATCATATCCTTGTCATCATTCTGTGATTTCTCAAACATTCTTTTTCCATCTTCTTGTCTTTGCTTACAAAGTTACCTCTGCCTGAAATGCTCTTCCTCTGGGACTCTACCTGTCTGTTTCTTAACCATTCTTAAAGACCCAGCTCAAATACCCCATCCCCCCCAAAGCGATCCTGGGATCATGCCTTTCTTTGAATACACATAACACCATGTACTTCTCATATTACACTTTTACATTATAACTTGTACTGTAATTATTTGTGTGAAATTCTCATCTACCCTACTAAGTTTCTCAAGGGCATGTTGATCCTTCTCTTCATATCCTTCACATCACTTTGCAAATATGGGATGTTAATGAATGAATGGTGGACCTATTTATTCACTACATCAGTCAGTTAATCAGTAAGCATTTATTAAGTGCCTACTATGTGCAAAGGCCATGGTAGGAACTGGGGATACCCAGACAAAAGCAAAACTGTCCCTGCTCTCAAGGAGCTGACTTTCTATTGGGAAGGTGCAGTATGTACATGTATAAGTCAATGCAAGGTTTATAAATTTATACAAAGTAACTGAGGAGAGAGAGACAGAGAGAGGAAAGAGAAAGGCTGTATGTAGGTAGCAACACGAGCTGTACTTGAAAGGAAGGTAGGAATTCTGTGAGGTCAGGGAAAGAGTATATGTTTTCAGGATTTCTGATATTGGTCTGAAGTTTTGTGATGTTGGTCTGTGGCTTTCCTCATTTGTTTCATCTTTTCAAGGCTTAGGTATAGATACTGTATTTTTCTTAGGAGGAGTCTAATAGAGTGGTTTCCTTCTCAGTTGTTGAGATTAAATTGTGTAACATTAGTATTAATTGTTCCCTTAAAATTGGGGAGAATTCTGCTAATCTCTCAGAGCCAGGAGGGTTGTTTTGTTTTTAATTTATTTTTGGTAGTTCCTTTACAACTACTTCTACTTCATTTTCTGAGATTGGATTATTTAAGGTGTCTATTTGGTCTTCTGTTAGTTGGATAGTTTATATTTTTAAAGATATTCTTTCATTTATTACTTCACTTGGCTTTACTAAACATATAACTGCATAGTAGCTGATGATAAATTCTTTTTAATTCTTCTGTGTATGGGTGTGTGTATGCACGTGATTTTAATTTGTTCATTTGCAGTTTTGTTGATTTGATTTTTTTTGGAGGGAGTTTGCCACTATGTAGGGGAGCCACTTGGGCAGAGGTCTGTATGGTGAACCAGAGAGCAAGTCAGTTTTGCTAAAATGGAGAGGGCAAGAAAAGAGCAAAATGAAATAAGACAAGAAAGGTAGATGGAAGCCATATTATAAAGGGCTTTAAATGCCAAGTTAAGATGATTTTGTGTTTTGTCCTAGAGGAAACAGGAAGCCATTGAAGATTTTTGAGTAGAGGTGTAACACAGTCAGCTTTATCTATGTTTTCTGAATATTAACTAGGCAGCTGTATGGAGGTCAGGTTGGAAAAAGCATAGAATGGTCTTGTCTTCCTGCTTACTACAGTATTAACTTGAAAAGTGGGTGCTTTTAGTTGATTGATAGAGAACCTAACCTCTGATTTTATCAGATTTATATTATAGCATGATACTTGAAGAGGAACTGAGAAATGCATATGTGGTAGATCTTTTGTTGACGTGAGTCCTTTTTTCCCTTGGCAAGTTCCTCTGCTGAGCCCTGCCATTTTTTTTTTTTTTACCACCTTAACCCCCTAAAGCCTACATGGTTAAAGTATTCTAGATCAGAGTCTCCCAATCCAACAAATTTTGCAAACCTTGGGCAACATTTGGGACTTGAGGATATCATTCAGATTCATTAGTTGTATTCACTATATATAACTGTATTTTATCCTATGTCTTCTTTTTTAGGAAGATTATTAACCCTTTGGGAGCCAAAGAATTCTGTTAAAGCCAAAGAATTCTATTGTCAGTATAAGTAGGAAAAATTGTTTCTCAAATCCATAATAAATTAAATCCTTCTTGTATACATGCCGTAATTAAAAGCAGCTGTATTCAGCCTGGACTTGGAGACAGGCATTCAAGTAAATAATTGTTCTTAACCTCAGTGGTTATCATCTGGCCATGCTGGTGTGTAATACCATAGAAACAGACAGATTGAAGCAGTAAACCCAGAAAAGTAGAATTCATGGATCAATTCATACAGTTCATCCTTACCCACAGACATGTGTAAATTGATTGAGAATTTTTGCCTTGCTCTTCTTGCCTGAATGTATATGCATGTGACATTTGTCTAAAATAGCTTATCACATTTGGAACGTCTACTGTTTCAGTTTCGGTTATGATGGAGCCATTTATTAAACCTAACTAGAGAAGCTTGTTTGTAAAGAAAGTACATGAAAAGAAAAAAGAAAAGAAATTTCAGATGTAACAAACCACTTGAAAGTGAATGCTTAGTATTTAAAGTGTCTGGTAAACCAGGTCTTGGTTTTTTTTTTTTAATTAAATGTCCACTCCATGGATTTGATTTGTTGTTTTTTTTATTAAGAATTTATATTTTTATTAAGGTAATATAGGAAATATCCTTTTAACTTGTAAATAAAATCACTAGTAATTGGCCACCCTGAAGAAGTAATGGGAATGCCTTGTGGCTGTGTTTGTGCCATCTTCAGTTAATGAATCTCCTTCATTTTATGTTGTACTGGCTACTTGTGTGCCAGATAGGTATATGGCTTTAGGTCATCTACTGATATGAGTGAGTGAATAATAAAATATTGATTAAGTGTTTATTATGTGCTGAACACTAGCAATACAGATAGAAAAGCAAGACAATCCCAGCTATCAAAGATCTTCAATTCTAATAGGAGGAAACAACAGTATAGGAGATTTTCACATGTCGAAGGGTTTCAGCTGCAAGTCAAAAGGAAAGGCCCAAGTAAACTCTGAATTCTCCTTGTTCTAGCACTATTCCAGGTACCCAATTAAGAGAATAATCTTTTTCCTTCTCTTGGCCTATAAAGAAAATTTCGTCACTCCTCCTATAGACCTAATTATCAGTGAACTGTAGCTGGAAATTAAATGACATTGGAGGTTTATGATAATACATTGAAACGTCCTACTTAATTTGAAAGAGGAGAAATAGTTAGAAAAAGTTCTGACAAAATTGTCAAGGCATTACATTCTGAGATGCCCAAATGTTTGTTCAGAGAACAGTTTAGATAATTAGCATAGTATCTTCAGCATTATTGTGTTTGTTGTTGTTCGGTCATGTCAGACTCTTTGTGATCCCATTGGGGATTTTCTTAGCAAAGATACTGGAGTGGCTTGCCCTTTCCTTCTCCATCTCATTTTATAGATCAAGAAACTGAGACAAACAGGGTAAAGTGACTTGCCCAGGGTCACACAGCTGGTAAGAGCCTGAGGTCGAATTTGAACTCAGGTCTTCCTAACTAGCTCCCCTATTATTGTGTTTAAAGGAACTATATATACTTTACATGCCTTTGTATTTTTGTTTTAATGCACAATTATGTTAATATATATTTATGTGTATATATGTATGTATACAAATATATGCTATGTGTTGAGGTATTTGACTGTCAAGTTATAGTATCATGGTGAGATGACCTAGATATCAACAGTTTCTTAAAGACTTTAAATTTTATTTAGCAGTCATTTATTAAATATATGTCAAATACTGCATTGGGTCCTAGGCATATAAAACTAAAAATGGAATAGTCCCTTATCTGATGGAGCTTATATTCTAAAGGAGACAGAGTTATGGTGAGGAGAGGAGGGTTATGATTGTACATAGACAGATAAGACTATAAAATAAATATACAGTAATTTGATGGGGAGGGGATCGTGGCATCCACATTTGGGAGGGAGGGGTGACTAAGAAAAGGTCTTATGTAGAAGGTGGTGCTTGAACTGTAATCCTTGAAGGGAACTGAGTTTCCAAGCAAATGAGGAGGAAAAGCACTCTAGGCCTATAAGACAGCTGTTCAAAATGGATTATATAATTGTAAATTAAAATACCTAATTTCTGCTCCTTTTTAAAAAATTGCTTTCAATAATGTACAGAAATAAAGGCCCTTTTCACCTGTAAATCCAAGATCCTGTGATCATAAGAATCAGTTATTTAGGACAGTAGGAGAGCTTAGAGATCATCTTAGTCCAGTTGTCATTTTACAGATGAGGAAGTTGAGGCCCAGAGGGGTTGAATGACTTGTCCAAGGTTATTACAGGGAGTGACAGAGTCAGAATTTGAACCCAGATCTGCTGACTCCAAATTTGCCACCACTTTGACTGCATCATGTTCTCCCTAATGATTCTATGATCTGTTACTTTTATTTATTTTCATACCGTGTATATTCCACTAGCTATTACAAGAATTTGTTGCTGTATAAACTTGATGAACTGAGTTCAGAAACAGATATTATTGCTAGAACTTCTAGGCTGAAATAAGCCTGTCACTCACTCTGTGAAAGACTTTAGAGAGACTTTGTTCAAATACACCCACGAAGCTCCTCTGACAGGTCATTTTTAGGCTATTTAATCTTCCTATTGTCCTTTTCCTACTTTGGTCTCTCATTACAGAAATTTCCCATTTTTCTTCAACTTAAAAAAGCCATCAAGTTTTTAAAGTACATAATAATATAAAAGTGTATAAAACATCACATACCAGACAGAGCAGGGTTTTGAAAATCCAGGTGTCTCTGAGTCGCAAACTGACCTCTGTCTCTGGTTTGTCTTTCTGAGGAGTGTTGTTTCATCCTTCTGTTTCTGCTTACTTGTTTATAAAAATGTTCGTTCGTAGAGTTGATTTGAGGAATAGGCAGTTTACTGAACATTTAGGATATTCAAAAATAAGACTGTAACTTAAATAAGAACAATATGCTGAAAGGAAAATTAGCCTGGTAGCTAAAAGTTTGATGCGTTGGAAGGTGGTAAAGTGAGCCACATGGGGAAGATGGAGAGTAGAAAGTAGTCATTGAGCTAGAAGATAGTTACTTTTGAGCTAGTATCTTGAAAATATGTTTAGTTACAAATAAACTAAAATATAGTTTAGTTACAAGTACAAATGTAATACACACATCAGAATTTCACTGTACTCTTTATTATGTATTATTACTTAACTATATATTATGTGACATGTTATTACTAATAATAGAATATTACTTTATTAAAAGAATCAGTGAACAGTCAATTTCTTGAAAGATTAAGGTCATTACTTATAAAATGTATTCATTGTGAAATGGACCTGAAAACTAAACATTTTTAGGGATGCCAAAGTTACTTGCTTGAATGAAATTGGCATTTTGTGGATCTAATATAGTTTAGAAGAGATAAACCATACATAGTAGGACCACTTGTACATAGTAGGTACTGGGCTTTTACTGTTAATGATAATGACATGCCATACCAAAATCTAGGCATGAATGAATGAAGCATATAAAAGCTTAGAAAAGTTAGATAGTCCCTGCTCTCAGGGAATTCACATTCTGATGAAGGAACTAGTACTGGGAGGTTAGTCTCTGTGGACCAGCTTCTTGTTTTCCTAGCTATTTAAGGATTCCCCTTCCCACTAGATGTTCATCTACATCTCAGAACTCCTGAGTGCTAGAGACCAGCCAGCCTCAGTCTCCTCCAGTAATAGGGATCACAGACTTGAACTATCAGCCTGCCTCTCTTATAATAATGATAATATAATAACATATAAAACACAATAGTTAAATAATGTTGCAGCAAGGAATGCAGTATAGTGGAAAGAACGCTGACTTTGATGTCAGAGGACCTGGTTCAAATCTAGTCTTTGGAATTACCTCTGTAACTTTGGACAATGACTCTGTCATCCAGAACTTCAGTTTCCTCATCTATGAGATGGAGTCAAATCCTGATACTGCTGAGGACCCTTCCAGCCCTACATTGATGATGCTAATATGGTTCCCTTTGTAGACTAAGATGGTGCCACTGACCCACCATATTAGGACATGTCTAAAGTTCTTCAACATTAGAGAAGGTTTTATGCTCATCTGCTTACAAGCTCATTGCCTTTCCCCCCAAGAATAACATTTGATGAATGACTGAATAAAATCCAGAATATAAACCATGTCCAGGCAAGAGAGCAAAGCTAAATGACCAACAGGAGAGCAGAAGTGACAATCAAATCTATGACTGTGGCCATGATTTCAGAATCTTTGCTTTGGAAGGGATCTCATGGGCCATCTGATCCAGTCCTTATCTGAATAAAATTCTCCTCCTTAAGATCTTTGAGAAGTAGTCACAAAGCACCTGCCACAGATGGTTTTTCCTTTCACTCAACCTAAATCCACCTCTGCAGTTCTCATTTATTATTTTTAATTCTGTCCTCTGTGGCCAAGGAAGTCTAATTCCTCCTCCATATAAGAGCCATTTATGAATTTAAGAACATTATCAGTATTCTCTTTTGGACTAAGTAACCAGAAACTTCAGCTTATGAAGGAAATAGTCTAATCATGAAGTTTTCACATTGGCCCCTTCCCTCTCTGCTTCACAGAATGAATGTGTAGGGCACTCCCAATTCTTTCCTAATTCTAAAACAGTAAATGAAATGGAAACATGCAAAGGAAAAATGTTACTCTTATTCCTCTAAAGAAGTAAAGGTTCTTAATCTGGGGCTTGTGAATTTTAAAATAATATGTATATTTTGACAGTTGCACTTTAATATCATCAGTTTCTTTTATAATCTTGTGTATTTTATTTTGCTCATTTGAAAACATCAGAAAAGGGGTCCAGTGGTTTCACCAGACTGCTGAAGGGGTCCATGACACCCCAAAATTTAAGAACCTCTGCTATAAAAATATCCTGTAGGAGGATCTGAGTGAAAAATACAACTCCCTTTATTCCTCAGCCTGAAACTTGGTTTTGTTTGTATCTGTTTCTTTGCCTTCCTTTTCACTTCAGAAGTCTCTGTCACATCAGCATCTTATTCTAGCTCCCTCACTCGGTTGATTATCATCGCTTCTCCCAAGGAGATATAAGAAATAGGTATAAAATAATTTTAATATGTACTAACCCCTTTAACAGAAAAGCTGACATCATTTACAACAAACACATATGGAGAGCCTACAAGACATTGTGCAAGCTGAGCACTAGAAATACAAAAAAAAAAAACAAAAAAACAAAAAAAACCACCCAGCAAACAAACCAAGATATGATTAAATAGCAATTTTCTGGAAGAAGAAAAAAAAAGTACCTAGGAGTTTTATCATTGAACTTTAGAGCTAGGAGGGACCTTTAGAAATCATGTAGTGCAAACATTGTGTTTTATAGATAAGGGAATGAGATGTGTAACCATCAAGTGACTTGCTCAGGATTACACAGAAAACTAGAAGAAAAGTCAGGATGACAGTTCAGGTATCTTGCCTTCTAGTCCAGTGATCTTCATACCCCCAGCACTTAGCTTGTTATCAGTATTTTGTTACTAAACTAAATTAGATGAATGATAAATTTTTTTCTAATTGTGAAGAGAGATGAGATAAATTATGTAGTTTGGAAGAATATCCCTGGAGAAATGATAACATTTTGAAATCTGTAATTTTAAATATATGATTGTAGATTTAGAGCTGGAAGGGACCCTTAGAGGGGTCCAGCTTCCTTATTTTACAGATGAGAAAGCTGAGGTCTATAGAGGTTAAGCTAATTCCCAGGGTCTCACAGATAGTAATTATCAGGAAGGATTTGAACCAAGGCTTTCTGACTCTTTTAAGTCTAGCACTCTATACATGGTGCCATGCAGCCTCTCAAGTTAAGAAATCCTCCATAGAGGATTTGTGAGAAAACATAGACAAGATGTATATGTAGGATGAAAAAGGGTATGAACAGGTTGCATTCCATCAGTGGTTGGAGTGCCCAAACAGATGTCATCACCCATCTTTCCAAGCATCACTTTTGGGAGAAGGGTGTATAGGGAAGAGAAGGGGAAAGGAACAAGCATTTATTAAGTACCTACTATGTGCTAGACACTGTGCTAAGTGCTTTACAAATATTATCTGATTTGATCCTTACAACAGTCTTTCAAGGTAAGTGCTATTAGCTCCATTTTACTATTGTGAAAACTGAGACATGTTAAGTGACTTGCCCAGGGCCACACAGCTAATACGTCCACATTTTAACTCAAATCTTCCTGCCTGCAGGGCCAGTGTTCTCTGCACTGTACCACTCAGCTGCCTCTGTATGGGGAAGGTTTGAGGTCTGAATCAGTGTAGGGAAGTCCTGGTATGAAAATATTCCATCAGAGCAGAACAGCAGATCAGCAACTTGTCTGTAATATGTAGCCTTAGAGATTAGCCTGGGACAAAGAGACAGTTAAGTAACCTATGATCACGTTGTGCACATACATTGGAAATGGGACTGAAGCCAGGCCTTCCTGATTCCAAGTCTAGCTCCCTATCCACCATGTCATATTGCCTATCAGAGTTTTAAAATTCTAATAAGTTTTCGAGCCTCACAGGTTCTTGATAAAGTGGTACCACTAGAACATTAAGCATTTAAGAAGCATTGTCATCACTATGACGAATGTATATAGATCATTATGAGGTCCCAAGTAACTCAACAAGTACAACTCCAGCCAGCTTCAGGGAACAAAATCTTTGTGTTGCAGTGCTGCCAGTGAAACATACCATCTTAAGCTGCATTAAGACTTATACTTTCCAAGGTGCACACACGATGGTACTGGCACCATCACACCTGAATGACTGTTTTCATTTCTTCTTGTTGTTCCGTCATTCCAGTCATGTCTGACTCTTTGTGACCCCATTTGGGATTTTCTTGGCAAAGATACCAGAGTGGTTTGCATTTCCTTCTCCAGCTTATTTTGCAGATGAGGAAACTGAGGCAAACAGGGTGAATTGACTTGCCCAGGGTCACACGGCTAGTAAGTGTCTAAGGATGGATTTGAACTCAGGATTTCTGAGTTCAGGCCCAGCACTCTAAATACTGTGCCATCTAGCTGCCTGTGTTCATTTCTAAGTGCTACTTTTTTACAGAGATGTTGATAGACATTCAGAAGAAAGGCAACAAAGATGTTGAGAAGACTGCAAAAAGTCTGAATGGTAGGTGGGGCAGTAGAGCAAACAACAGTTTTTGTTTTTGTTTTTTGCCATGTATGAATCTGCCCTTAAAACTGTCAGAAGAGTGGGGCGGGGAAGAAAAAGGGTAATGGACCCTTCAGAGGTTCTTTGGGATCGAGAGAGCCTGGGGAAGATAGAGGTTTGTGGTAATTATGTCTCAGGGTTTCTCTGGCTGGAGGTAGACTAGGAGATGAGTTTCCCTGAGTGGAAAGTGTGACTTCCTACCTCATGCCAAGGTTGAAACATTTCCCAGATTTTGACCAACCTAAGGCAAAACTCCATTCTCCCCATACTTATCGATTCACCTTTTTATCTGTTGTTTCTGACTGAGAATCCTCTGTCCTGAAACCCAAAGTGGGCATCTTACCTTTACATAAAAACTTCCAGTGAGGAAGAACCCACTGCCCCCAAGACAACCCATTTTATCTTTGGATTGGATTGGGAGATGTTTTGCCTTGCATCTAGCCAAAATCTGCCCCTGCAATTTCCACTCATTGTTTCTAATTTCCCATTCTGGGACTAAGCAGAATAAAGTTTATCACTTTTCCATATGACAGCCTTTCAAATATTTGTACCCTCGAAGGGTACAAGGGACCCCTGGTTCCCTTCCAGTTCCCTTCTACAGAACATTCCTTCTTCAGGAATAGTATTTAGTTCCCGTTTTCCAACCCCAGGTCTTGTTTCCTAGTGCTCTTTCCAAGTGATCTTCATGTGTGCCCAGTTCACAACCTTCTCCCTTTTCATATATATTAGATAGGACTTCATCTCTAAACCCTCCTCCCCCCATTGCTCCCCACAGAATGTTTTCTTCCCTAAATACTCATCTCCAAAATATTGAATTACTATTGAGGGAATAATTTTTTCAATTCTTTCTCCTTCCCTCCTCCTGCTGTTTTTAGTTCTCTTAGCTGTTTGGCCCCATGAGTTATTACTTTTTTTTTTTTTTTAGCATTACATATTAGGCTCAATTGTGAATGATTTATTTATTTGCAGGATACTGATCTTTACTTTTTGGAGTATATTATTTCAGTATTTCCTTTTATTTTTTCTAAATGTGGAGTAATCAAGATATTTGGATAGATTTTCCTTGGTAGATGAAAGGCTTACTAATGGCTGTCTGCCATATTTGTTGTTTGACTTTGAAGTTTTATGTTTAACAATTTTGTTTCTTAGTGGATTAAACTTTCTTTTTCTTCTGGTGTCCTGTAGAATCTATTGATTTTAATTTGACCCTTACTTGCATTATTTCTGATGATGTGGTTTTGAAGCATCAATTATCATATTTATCTAGAAGCTTTATGTTCTTTAGATTATATCTTTCCATTCTATCGTTAAGAATTTCATAAAACTCATAAATTTCCTATGTTGTCTTTTTATTCTGTTTGATACAATTTTCTTCTTTTTCTGTGTTTTTGAAGTCTGTCTTTTATTATCTTTTCAGAACATGTATAGTTTTAAAATGTGGGTCATATGTTCTAAATAGTCTACTGTTTGTCTTTTTATTTTTATACATATCTGAATAAATGACCTATAGAGCTTTTCCAACGTTTATTTACCTGGAACAGACCATACAGTGAACTGGGATCAGATGAAAAGGAGGAATGCAAACTGATTTGCTTTCAGAAAATTGCAAAGCACTTTTACCAAACTCGTTTCCATAAAAGCAATGACCCTTCTTTTTACTGCAAACATTTTATTGGTGTTGCTTTATGGCGAGACCTAGAATACCACTGTCTCCAAATAATTAAAGATGAGCATCACACAAAGAGCAGTGGAAAGGCATATGGTGAGTATGAGAAGATTGAAACTTTGAACCAACAAGGAACTCTGAAGGAGAACAGGAATAAAGAATGTCATAAAAGAATTGTAATATATAAAGAGAATATAAGCTGGTCAGCTGGTGAAAATGACAATAGTTCGAGTATTCCATTAGTGTCCTTATAATGTTGGAGAAAAACAAGAAAGTATTCCACTATATTGAGCTCCCTGTGACAGTTTTTTGGAAGGACATGGATGAGAATTATGTAACATTGGCAGATATAGATGGATTGCAATCAGTATCATTGTGGAGAAATCTGGAAAGGCTAAGATCACCAAACTATTGATTATTTTAGCCTTTTGGAGTTGATAGTCATTGTGTTGCCTTTTTCTAGATTGTGTGCTCATTTTTTTTTTTCTTTATCACCCCTACTGCTGGTTTATTTATAATGCCCTTCCTGCAGTACATTATTTCTTTCTATTTCTGTTTATTATTTTTCTAGTATTCTAGTTGGTTCCTTGTTTGCTATTTAGAATTGATGAAGTGAGGCAGGGGATTTCTCCTCAGCATCTTACCCAAAATTCCCCTCCTTTTTTAGTTTTGTTATTGTTGTTGGCTTTTTTTTTGTTTCCTTTCCTGTAGATTATTAGCCGTTTTGGCATGTTGGGGGGAAGGAGAGGAGCTGGGCTGCTATCCAATATTTTTCTTGACTTTCTTTTGAGTTGCTCCTTTACTTCTGTTTTTGATGGTTTCAAATTAGGCTTTGTTCACACTTAGGGGCCCATCTTGCATCTACAATTGGCAGAATTTTTCCTTTTAGACAACCAGGGCGTTACATTAAAGAGGCTAGACCACTACTGAGGGAAGACCTCAAAAAGGCAACAACAGATAAATTCAAAGCCATAAATTTAGGACTTTTGTTTTTAAGTCATTTCTGACTCTTCATGACTCCATTTGGGGTTTTCTTTGCAAGAATACTACAGCGGTTTGCCATTTCCTTCTCCAGCTCACTTTACAAAGGAGGAAACTGAGGCAAACAGAGGTAAGTGCCCAAAGCACAAAGCTAGAAAGCATCTGAGTTCAGGAAGATGGATTTTTGAAATGTTACGAGAGAACATTCACCTTAGTTATTGGGTTATCTTGGAAAGCATTTTAGTACCCTCATGACTATATATTTTTTAAAAATACACATATAGCATCCTACCCCCAAATTAGTTTTAAAAAACTGATATTTTCCTATCTGTGTTTTAAGAAATTAAATAATGATTACAAAGACCAAACTCTTTCCTTTATCTGAAAGTAACAGTGAGAACAATTTGTAGTCTAACAGAGATTCTTGAAATTCCTTATCAATCTAGTGAAGGTTAGAGATCCTTTCTCAGAATAATGTTGATAAATATATAAAATAAAATACATAGGATTATAAAGAAACCCAATTATATTGAAATATAATTATTGAAAACTTTTTTAAACTTCATGGACCCAAAGTTAAGAATTCCTACTATAAAGTGTGCTTTTACCTGTTAAAGCAATCTAAGTATGAATAGTTACGAAAGAACAAAACACTTTACTGCTTTGAAAAATTAATTGATTGATATTCTATGAATTTATATTTGAATTTACCTTCCTTTTATAATGCCACAGAAATAGAACATGGAATTTCTAGCTTATGATGTAATCATCTAGACTCAGACTTGTTAAGGTCTGTATTACAACTAACAAAATTTGTTAATATCGTTGTTGATATTTCTTTAAATTGAAATGAGCAGAATTTAACAAACAAAATTTGTTGCCTAAATTTAGGGGAGAATGGCTCATAATTTACTCCTAAGCTTTTTTATAGTGGAATTTCTCAAGCTTTAGATACTTTTAGAGTTTTAGGGTTTCAAGGACCATTGTATCATATATGAATAATATGATGACTCTTCAAAGTCTCTTGTCAATATTTTGGACTTGTTTGCAGGGTATTTCGTTATTAGGTATCAGTTTATGTAAATGTTTTATTCTTAATTGCTACCAGGATAAATTGATAATTGTCTCCCTTTTTTTGTACTTACCCATCTTTGCACTTAAAATTTTGTTTTATAATTTAAAAAAATTAGTATGTAAAGGAATACATTTTAGCCTTAATTGAGTAGAATCAAATAAGGCTGGTCCAAAACATATTCATTTCTTAAAATACAGATAGGGAAGTAACACTATTTAAAAGTAACTTGGGGGCAAGATGATACACATGTTCCAAAAGTATAGATGTGGATAGCTTATTTTCTTTCTGGCCTTCAATTGGAGGAAGAATGCCAGCACTTTAATTGACTTTACCAATGATTTTCTTGGAGTCATCTGATTATTTGCAGTATTTATGGCACTTCAGATTGTCAGTCAGATTCATATCATCAACCCTTTGAATTTTCTATTTCTGCTGCATCAGTTTGAATGCTACATTGCAGGAAACTCGAACTCTGCGATTAAAAGGGAAAATTTAAAATATTCAAAGTTTTCATATTGAGAGAGAAATCTCAGTTTGTGTAGTTTAAAGTGAGTCCTGTCTTGCTTCTATCTGTCTCCTCCACTTACATGTAACTTACAAAACTTGCAAATAGTAAGCATTTAATAAATGCTTAGTGATTGATATGAAATCTTTGCTGTGCTTGTTATTTATAAGCAAATTTTCACAACCTATCAGTATCACCCCTTCTCCTTTAACCTTTTTGAATTCTTTCACTGAACGGTAGAGTTTAAACAAAATAAGAGATCATTTTGACTGACAGTTGTTTGAAGTTACACCTGTCTTCCTTGATTATTCACGTATTTTAATATTCACTGTCCATGACAGTTTACATTGTTATATCAGGTTTAAGTAATCAGCAAATCAAGATAAAAATCTCTTAATCTTCTTACCACAATAGCACATGCATCTAATTCATACTTAGCTTCAATATTTAATGAACTTGAATAGAAAATTTAATAATAAAGTTAGGTGATCCCCAAAGTAGGGGAGAGAGAAAAAAGAAAGAGTGGAATGAAGGGAAGAGAGAGAGAACAAACTTAAAGCTTAGCCTTCAAAATGAAATAGCATATAAGCCACTGGAAATATTTTCTTATGTTTTATAAATAGTTTTGTAGAAGCTGAAACTAATATTTGGTATTATATTCCTTAGTCCTTGCCAAAAATTTTGCTATGAAAACTACTTTGTCTATTGATTCTTTATTTCTCTGTATGGAAAGTAAGGCTTTTCATTCTCAACTTAATAGTTTTACCTCATGCCAACTGTGGCTTTTAAATTTTTAACTGCTCGTTTGTGCAAACTGAGCACACCTATCTAGAATCACATAATGCAGATATGCTTATTACTGCAAAAATACACACACACACACATGCACACACACACGTGGCTAGGTACTGGGCTTTGAATCAGGAATATTCATCTTTATGAGTTCAAATCCAGCTTCAGACACTTCCTGGTTGTGTGATCTTGGGCAAGTCACTTAACCCTTTTTGCCTCAGTTCTTCATCTGTAAAATGAGCTAGAGAAGAAAATGGCAGACCACTCCAGTATCTTTGCCAAGAAAACCCCAAATAAGGTCATAAGAGTCAGATGCAATGAAAAACAATCCTACAACAAAAAATGTATGTACATATATAAAGCCATTTCTGAAATTTGAAAATAGGTTCTATCTTCAATATACTTGAACAATATTTTTTAGCAAAAAAAAAAATGAATATTTGGTGGCAAGATCAGTATCATATCTGCTTTTGTATGCCTGACACATAACTTGGTGCCTTATACATAATAAGTACTTAACATTTGTTGCGTTGAATTTTTGTCACCAAAGAGTTTCACTGAGCCAGGGAGTCACTTGATTAGTCATTCAATTGAAAGACTAGTTGAAGGATCTTCCAACTCAGAAGAGAATGAAAAGAAACAAGCAAAGTTGTTTGTTCATTTTAGTCATGTCCTACCCCATTTGGGGGTTTTCTTGGCAAAGATGCTGGAATGGTTTGTCATTTTCTTCTCCAGCTCATCTTACAGACAAGGAAACTGAAACAAACAGTTAAGTGACTTGTCAAGGGTCACACAGCTAGTAAATATCTGAGGTCATATTTGAACTCATTGAGAGGAGAATCTTTGGGACTTCAAGCCCAGTGTTCTATCAGCTGTGCTACCGAGCTTCCAGGAAGCAATGGTATAAGCTTAAATCATCTGTCAGGAGCTGCAGCTAGATGACAGTACTTCCAGATATTAATGTCCTAGGGAAACCCAAGATCATGAACCAGTAGAGTGCCATCGTATACCAAGTGTTTGAGATACTAGATAATAGGTTCCCATCCTAGCACTGCTTCTTACAACCTGTATGAACTTGGGTACAAGTCACTTCTGTTTGGTCTCAGTGTTTTCATCTCTAAAATCAGGTGGTTTGACAAAATAACCTTTGAGCTGCCTTCTAATTCGAAGTCTATGATCCTATCATCTAGCTTGGGGGAGGGCCTGAACCATTGAGATTATTATTAGAAACCACTATGATTGAACCCACTCTGTTGTGTTAGAACTCAGAAAACATGGTATAGAGTGTGTGTATGTATGTGTGTGTGTTAATGGGCAATAAGGAATAATGTATTCAGTATTGCTGCGTTTGTAAAAATTGAAGGGAAGAAGTAGTCTTTAAATGTCCACAAAGGCCTTGAGAATTTTTGCAATTATAATATTTAATTGTAGTACTCTAGTTTATTAAAATACATTATGTGGCATTCCAAAAGTCAATGCAATTTCAAGCTATTAATCTAAAAAATACTTTTTAAAAACTACGCTAACACTTTTGAAATACCCTGTATTTGGGACTGATTGTTATGTCATGTATTTCTTTTGTTTTTGAATTATTCTTGATAATTGAGCTCTTCAAACTCTCAAGTTTGAAGTTTATGTTGGGATGTGTGGAGGTAGAGGCCAATTTCCCATCATACTTAAAATATAAGATTTGATCTTTTAAATAAATTTAATTGCAAGTTGGTGTGTAGTCCTCTGGATTAAAATTGGGATGATTAGGATAAAATGGAAGGAGGGTTACTTTTTCAGCAAAATTCTAGAATCCTGTTTCTGGGCTTTGCTATTTTCAGTGTAATGAATCTGGCACCTTTCCAGCCGTTAACTAATAGAACAAAGATGGGTTTTAAAAGAAGTTTATTTACATAGTGCTTGAAGTCCAATTGAAAACAGGTGTCCTGATGATACCCTGTAAACAATGTATGCACCATGACTGGGAAACTTTAATCAGCATTCTTATTTTTCATCTATTTGTGGAGATATGCATTATTTTCTGTCTCATCTGGAGGCTCTGGACGTGAAGCTGTATATTTTGAAGTATTTTGAAGTGACTCTTAAGAAGAAAAACTGTCTTACTACCACTTTTGTTAAAACCAAACTTCTGTGGGGAAAAGACTGTTAGGTCCCTATCAAGGTCAAGGCCTTACTTATAAGCAACTTGAGGTGTAGAGGTGATCTTGTCCTCTTCAAGTCACTCCCAGTCTCATCCTACCAAACTGAGATAGCTTGAAGTATGGTCCCAGTGAGAGAGTTAGAGGACCAGGTCAGGCTTGAGAGCCTGGTCAATAGAAAGTTGACCCCTGGGGGAAAGTAGAGGAGGGAAGGGAAGGGAAAGCAAGAGGACACAAAAGCAGTTCATGAAAAACTAAGACAGATTGTCAACTGTATCAGTAATTACTGTACCTAAGAAGCTGGGGTTCTTTTTTTTTGAAGAAGTTAAGTAGACAAACATTTGTAAAGTACCTACTGTGCGTGTTTTGCATATTGGTGTTACAAATAAAGGCAGAGGACAGTCATTGCTCTCAAGAAGCTAACGTATAGTCCAGTGGGGGAAACAACATATAGATATCTATGTACAAACAAAATACAGACAGGATAAATTGAGAGTAATTTAAAAGGGGGGGAGGTACTTGATTTAAAGGGGATTGGTAAAGTCTTCTTGTAGAATATGGAATTTTAGCTGAGTCTTGAAAGAAGCCAAAGAAGTCAGGAGGTAGAGGTGAGGAGGGAGAAAAATCCAGGCATGAGACACTTTGGAAAAATGGAGTGTGCTATGCAAGAAACTGTAAGGGTCCTGTGTATGTGGTGTTAAGTAAGATGTAAGAAGGAAGGGAGGAGTCAGGTTATAAAGGGTTTTAAATGCTAAACAGAGAATTTTATGTATAATCCTGGCTAAACTAGGGAGTCACTAGAGTCTGTGGAAGAAGAAAATTTAGACTATATACATACATACTTAGCTAACTGTATTTGAGAAGGATTTTCATATGCTGAGGTTTCAATCAAAGTCACTCAGTTTTTATTAAACACCTAATGTATTCTAGGAACTGTACTAAGTGGAGAAAGAGAAAACAATTCTTACTCTCAAGGAGCCTACATTCTAACAGGGGAGATGACAGCATATATAGGCATATACAGAACAAATATAAGGACAGACACAAAGAAGTATTTATTGAATAAATGGAAATTATGAAGAAAACAGCTAAAAAGGTAAGAGTTTCAAGAGTTCAGGCAGATAGGAGTTCATGCTTTATAAGGCATAGTGGAAAGAAAGAAACAAAGAAAGGAGGGAGAGGAAGAGAGAGAGAGAGGAAGGAAGGAAGAAGGAAGGAAGGAAGGAAGGAAGGAAGGAAGGAAGGAAGGAAGGAAGGAAGGAAGGAAGGAAGGAAGGAAGGAAAAAAAAGGACTATATTTTTATTACAATGTAATACACTAATTTGATCTTCCAGTCCATTGAAGGGAGAGGAGCGTGTATAGAAGGTAGCAGCCATCTTCCCCTTCCCCATCTCCCGCCTCCCCAGGTTGGAACTTTGCATGAAGTTGTTGATCCATATGCTGGAAAATAGCTCATGTGAAATGATTACCTTAGGGTAATGCTGTAATGTTGCAATATGAAGTAAATCTCAGGAAACAACTGAGAAATTGACTCACTGGGACTATAAATGAGGGAAAAGGCTCTGACAGTGTTGCTGGTGGTTCCTAAACACTGAGTGGAAACAGTTCTGGTGCCATTGTAAGCACCATCTCCTTCCTGTGGAAGCTGTTGGGGCCCTTTGATTTCTGTATTATTGGTGACCAGAGGATATTGGCAACTTTAGGGGATAAGAAAAAAAAGAGGCCCAAAAGAATAGAAACACCTTACTGGATAAACCCATTTACTGAGTACAATACCTACTATTTATGAGGAATATTATTTCTTTACCATCTCACCATATAATTGTGGAAAAGAGTAGTGATGGGGCATCAGCTCATGAGATAAGACTTTTCTGGTTCTGTCTGAATTCTGAAACTATCAGTTGTCAGACATGGTAGTGTAGTGAAAAGTGAGGGAGATCTGAATTCAAATTCTGACTCCCAACTCTTACTAGTTGTGGGACTATAGTGGGCAAGCCACTTAACCTCTCTGAGGCTCAGTTTCCTCACTTGTAAAAGGTAAATTATAATACCTATAGCACTTGTCACACAAAGTTGTGAGGATCACATGAGATCTTGTTAAGTAAACAGCTTTGCAATCCTTGAAGCATTGTGTGTGTGTGTGTGTGTGTGTGTGTGTCTACTGTTGTTAATAGCAGAAGCATCTTTAGGCAGATGAGAGGGTTTGTGATGCTGGGGGCTAGGCACCCAATATGATCAAGGTGATAACGACTTCTGTGGTCTTGGATTGACCATGGTTTGCCTGTCTAAATTTGACTGTTTTTCCCACCCCTTCACTGACATCTTCAAACTTAGTACAGTGTCCCTTATATTCTCTTCTCCAACCCTTATTTTAATAACACTAAGCATATTGCAATTTTGAAGTTTTACATGCAATTGGATTTTTAATTAAAATCTCTTTCAAGGTAGAAATTGTGGTTTCAGGAATAGTTACATAAAATTTTAAAATCTCTCTACATAAAAGGGAAGAATAGATCTGGAAAACCCTTCCTCACCATTGTCAGGATATTATTTTAAGTTGTGACTTTTGTGTTTTCCTTTGGGGAGCCCAGACGCAGGTTATGGAGGATCGGTTGGATTATAGATAAATATTGCTCAATAGTGAGAGACCTTGGGCTCTTAAGAGTTAGTGCTTTGAGGTGAATTGAGTAAGATTTACAAATCACCCCTTCTATGTTTATTGTTATTATTATTTTTAGAAGTCTCATTCTATCTGGCTTCATGCATTCTTTTGCCGTAGTGTTCTCTGATTGGTGCACAGCACAGAAAGTAAACAACTTACTGTAAACGGGACCTTTGCCAGCTGGCATATAGCAGCACTAAGCTTGTGACTTGCACTCAGGGTTAGGAAATGCTTTTTAACTTGTGCACTCCTTTCCTACACCCAGTCTCTGACATGAAGAAAAGAAAAAAACCATGTTAAATTCAATTGATTAAGTACCTCTGTAGGATTATAAGCTTTTTAGGACTCTTTAGAGGGCACACATACTATTTGATTAGAACTCTGTATGCAAAGCATTAAAATTAGGTTTAAAAATATAATTCTAAAACCATATTGCTTTCAGCTGCCTTTGATTCAATTATATTTGGCAAGGGGGGGTGGGCGGGGTAGGAGAAGGAATTACACTTTTATCATCAGTTCCAGATAGTAATTTCAAAACTTTTCGGAGAAAAGAAAATGTACTAGGTGACATATAAAGATTTTTGGTGTGTTGTTTTCAAATGTGAAGGACCAAACCAAATCTTTAGGAAAAAGGTAGATCACCTAGTGGGGGATGAGTTGGGAAGAGGGTTTAATTTATTCTTCCTGATGTCCGACACTTTTGTTTTGAACCAACCAGTGAATTATGAATTTTATCTAAATGTATGCAATGTATGTCTTGAATTAATTTGCACTATGACATTGCCTGTTGTTTCACTTGTGAAGTACTTTACGTATATAGTGCTTTTTCTACGTAGTACAGTATATAAATGTATTTTATATATGTCATATGTATATATAAACATTTCTATATTTTTTTTTATTTTCAGAGGAACTCTGTAAGTAGGCAAGGCAAATATTATTGTCCCCATATGACAGATGAGGAAATGGGGGGATATTCAGAGAGGTAAAGTAATTTGTCCAAGTCACTCAGCTAACCAACCAGTGGAAAAGCCATCCCTCAAACCCAGATCTACTTTTGTGTAGAAATGTTGACAGTAGGAGCCTATAAAATAATGAACTAAAAAAATAGATTAAGTTCTAATGATGTAAGAAATAAGAGTCTTCTGGAATATTTGAAGAAATTGCTTATTTCTTATTTTTACTTTAAAGCAGAAGTTCTTAAGCGTGTGTGTGTGTGTGTGTGTGTGTGTGTGTGTGTGTGTGTGTGTGTGTGTGTGTGTGTGAGAGAGAGAGAGAGAGAGAGAGAGAGAAAGACAGAGACAGAGACAGAGAGAGATATCTTGGCAGCCTGTTGAAGGCCAGGAACCTTTTCTCAGAATCCTTTTTTTAAATGCACAAAATAAAATATATAAGATTGCAAAGGAAACCAGTCATATTGAAAAACTGTTAGCAAAATATTAAAAGAACAAGTTCATGGATCCCAGGCTAAGAGCCTCTGTTCTAAATGAAAGCCTCACTTTGGAGTCGTATTACCTAGATAGAAAAGGTCAGTTCTTAGTTTGTGCTGTGTGACAGATTTAGTATCCTAATTTCTTGTAGTTGTTTAAAGATTTTTGTGTAAAAATGCTAGTAGATCACTGAACCTATATTCAAAAGTTTTCTTAGAAGGAGAGAAGCCTGTCAAATTTGACCTGCAGTTTCATATTAAAGGTCATGAGACATGGAGAAAATATGTTTGTTGTGATTTACTTGAATGATCTGTAACTGTATCTTGGAGACTGTGGCACAGATCACAGCCCCTCCATAAGTTATTGGCAGGTGGTCTTCAAGTGTTGGTGAACCTGCAGCCAGGTTGCTGACAACCCTCTGCAAACCTTGCTAGGCTAATCTTCAGATGGTAACAACCTCACAGTCCATCTTAGGCTGGGACTTTGAAACCTTTTGAGCTTGGGAGGGAGGGAGCACCTGCGAGAGCTTATGCTGCTTCACAAAGAGCCCCAGTGTCATGATGATGCATCAAAGTGGGGTGCTAGTGAAGATCTGTTTTTAAAACACCTTGAAAATAATTGACAAGAAATTCAAATGAGAGGCAGCCAACCACAGGAGGTAGGGGGTAAACCTTAGAGACAGGAAGACCAAGGTTCAAGTCCTGCTTCTGACGAGTACTATGTGATCATGAGTAAGATGCCTAGTAAGGACCAGTTACCAACTTCCATCAGTAGACAGTTTCCACACCAGGAGTTCCCTAAAAAGATAAGATCACAAATTCTGATCAAATATATTATTAATATCAATTATGAAAATAAATTATTTACATTCCATGACTTTCTAATATAACAGTTAAAAACAGCTTGTTTCTCTTGTTTTTCTATCTAATCAGTTTTTTAGACTTGTTATCTGGTCAGCATCTTTTGTTCTAATTGGCTATGTGCTTGCTATTTTGTTGAATTCAGTGTTAGTATATATGTATAATACAGAAGATCTTTGGAAAGGAATTTAATTTTAATTTAATTATTCTTTTCATTTTTTTGCGCTGCTAACTAGTTCACATTCTTCTTGTGTTTTAATGTCTTCTCATGCTTTCTGAAGGTAATTGTGTCACAAGGTCTTTTGTATGTGTAGAACATGAGAGGACGTAGAAGATTTAGAAATGATATTTCCCAAGACCACCAGTATTTAGGTAATTGAAACAAGGTAGCAAAACAGGGTCTCTCAATAACCTGAAATAGTTGGCTTTGGTGAATTGGGTACATTAAGGCTTGTTTATTTTTGTTGTTGTTGATAGGAATGAACCAATACTTAGAAGGAAGACGAGTATACTCTTGCTACAGAGAAGTAGCATGGCATGGGAGGTAGAGAGCTGACTTGGGAGTCAGAAGGCCTGGGTTCAAGGCCTACTGTTGATATACATGTGAACCTGGACAGGTTACTTAACCTCTCACTGCCCAAGGCAATTCTCTAAAACTATATAAATTGCCAAATAGTTAGTTGCTGACCTATTTTGAGAGAGGGAATTTTTTTATTAGGATCACTTCTGCAGTTCCATAAACTTGGACCCCTTTCCCCAGTCAAGTATACCTTTTTGTTATTCAGTCACATCCCGACTTTCCTTGACCCTCATTTTGGAGTTTTCTTGTCAAAGATACTGGAGTTATTTGGCATTTACGTCTCCAGCTCATTTTACAGATGAGGAAACTGAGGCAAACAAGGTTAACTGACTTGCCCGGGATCACACAGCTAAATGAGTATCTAAGACTAGATTTGAACTCACAAAGGTGAATCTTCCTTATTCCCAGCCCAGCACTCTGTCCACTGTGCTACCTAGCTGCCTTTCTAAATGGTATAGTAAGGCCCAATTTTTTCAAGTAAGAGAGACTTTTTTTAAATATAAAAAAATTTCATGGGCCCCCACATGATAATAATTGTATTATTAGTATCAGTCAACTGAAAACAGTCATAATGATTTTTTTAAAAAGCTACTATGAGTTCAGTAATACTTTGAAATGAATTTGTATTTTATTAATAACATACATTTGAAAAACCCATTATTCACACTGCATTTTTTTATTGGACCTGAAAAAAAAAAAAGGTCCAAATCACAATGCTCAGAGCACATATGAACGCCAGACCTCCTTGCAATGGCTCAGAAGATTTCTTGACTTATAAGTGAGGAATCACTGGAAGAGCAGAGGATGCTCTGGGCTAGTATCTGACTTTTAGTCCCAACTCTCCTACACCAAGAGTTTTCTTATATTTAACATTGGGATCATTAATATACACATTATTTGAAGCACCTCCCAGTGTTGTTCAGGAATTCATTTCTTAAACCATTCTGCTATATACATATGAGCCATGATTAGCATTAAAAAATTCTAGATAAGAATAAGTCTCTTTTTGAATTGAATTCAACAACCCAGGAGTGACAAACAGATCATCTACAAAGAGGGGTTCTTAACCTGGGGATCTGTAAACTTGTTTTTGAAAATATTTTTTCAATAAATGTATTTCAATATAATTGGTTTCCTATAGAGGTAAATAGGTGGTACAGTGGATAAAGTAAAGAGCATGGAATCAGTAATGAACATGAGTTCATCTGCAGTCACAGATATTTAGTAGCTTTATAATCCTGGGCAAATCATTTAATTCCTGTTTGCCTCAGTTTTCTCCTCTGTAAGATGGGGATAGCAATAACGCATAATATCTCCTAGGGTTGTTCTAAGAATCAAATGAGATAGTAATTGTGAAGCTCAGCACAGTGTCTGGCACATAGTAACCGTTATATACATAGTAGGTATTATTATTAGGCTCGAATGAGGTAATGTTTGTAACATACTTAACATGGTGCCTGGCACATAGTAGGTACTTGATAAATGCTTATTTTAGGGAGGAGGGAAAAAAATTTACATGATAATTTTCTTATATATTTAAAAGGAATAGCAAGTTGTGCTCAATAGATTTGCAGTTTCATATGCAATCATTTTTTTATTATGCTGTTATAAAAATGTTTGTTTTAATTCCATAAATTAAAAATAAATACTTATTTTCTTCCTTTGTAGTCCTATATATGTTGTTTTATCCATTTAAAAATATGATTCTGAGAAGTTCATAGGCTTTAACAGGCTACTGAGGGAGTCCATGGCACACTAAAAAGTTGAGAACCCCAGCTTATTTGAATATCTTATGATCCTTAGGCTTAATATCTGATAATATGCATATAATATAGTTCTCTCTTTTCTAAGGACCCCACAGTCTATGTTTTCAGTCATTGCTATAGGAACCCAAGGGGTAAATTGATATTTAAGTAGTGGTAGTATGATATGAAACACATTTAGGATTAAATAATAGAAGAACGAGTAAAATAAGGATTTCCCTTCCCACCCCATGGACTCCCACCCCAAGGATTCTGGCTTTCTCCAACATTTCATTGGTTCTCATTTACAACAGTATAGTTTGAGTCAAATCTCTTCAAGTAGATTCTCGGTACCAACGTCTGGCAGCCATGTTTTTCAGTTGTAATTATGATCCCTTTTAATAGACTTCATTGTAGGGTCCTGTAAAAGTTAGGAGAACTCCCTAGTATGTTTTAAAGTACTATAAATTACAATTAAAAATTCCCATCCATAAAACTTTACCATGTATTTATGGGTGGTATTAAAGCTTTGAAAGTTAGAGGGCACTTATAAATATTATTTGATGACAGGATTTATAAAGTAACAATTTATACTAATGACTGGGCACTTTTGATACATCATTATTGTACGACCTGCCCTGCAAGATTGTGTTTTGGAAGAGCAGGATCATTTCATTAAGCATGTTTTAGTCAATACTTTGAGGAACAAAACCAAAATAAAACATTTTCTTTAAGCACAGAATCCAGAAGAACAGAATTGAAAAGCAAGGTAAAAATGTATGAAGAGATTTGGCAGTACTTAAAACTGCAAGGCAATAAATCTTTCTTAATCTGTGTTAGAGGGCTTTTTAAAGTGCTTAGATTTAAATTATCATCTGACTGATTTTTTTTTTCAAAGGCTTTTGGCCCATAACAATTATTTCTTAACAACCATGTGTTAGGGGACTCATAAGCCACTCCACTCACCAGGGTAATGCAGCATGTACTAACCAGCTTCTTCCTTTAAGCAACTGGGAATCAGGGAACTGTTAAGCCTCCACAGGATAGGGGTGAAAGTACAAACAAGTCTTTGAAAGGCAAGTCCTTCTGCCTTTCTTCTTTCTCTTGTCTTTCCACTTATCTGGGCTGAAAACCACCATCAAATGGATACTTGACCCAGCAGGTAACAGGAAAGAATTGTTTTCTATCATAATAAACGTTGGAGAACTAACTGGCATCTTGGATTTTTTAGTTCAGAGGGACAAGCATTCCTTCTTGGCCCTGTACAAATATTTACTAAAATTTATCATCAGATGTTAAAACATCAGTTTTATTTTTCCATTAAGCCACGTGTTTTGTGGCTCAACACATTCAAAGTGTACGTTGCTTGACTTGATAAAACCTCCTCCCAGACATTGTTTATTGCTAAAAGTAGAAGAGTCCAAGTCCCACCTTTTGTATTTTACAAAGGGGTTGTCAAAAGCACCAAATTCAACCTGTCTCCTGTTTTTGTATAGCCTATGGAATGTACTTTTCTGAATCAGATTTTATGCCCTAAATTCCTGTCAGTCAGGACTTTGCAAACCTGGATACCAGAAATCTTGACATTTTACAGCAGCACCTCATTAGCTAATAAAAGGAGACTGTATACATGTAAATTTTGATCAGCTTCTGTGGGTTATTTGGATTCTTATTGGGTTTTCAAAACTGGCTCTTCTCTGGGTTAAGGGAAAGTTGACAGAGAAATTTTGCAGAATTGCTTGGTTCCATTTCCACTTATCATACCACCACCAACAGATTCAAAGAGAAAAGAAACCTACATTATAGCAAGCCTATGTGACTAACTGCATTACCTCTGCTAAAATTAGGAGCTCAGATGGCCTTTCAAGTATTAGCTGGTATTGTTGCTAGGCCTATGGTTGCAAAAATTGGCACTTTTTTCAAGTACTTCCTTCCTACATATGTTTAGTAAAAGTCTTCTTTTGTCAGGGGTTTTTTGTTGTTATTGTTATTTTTGACATATGCACCAAAGTGAAGGCCCAGCTCAATTTTCCCTGGCCACCGGTGGTGAGAGATTCATCTTGTCCTCCGAGCAACATGAACCCAACAGCTAAAGGGCTGAAGCATGCCCATGTATGAGACATAGCTTTCTTTTCCAATTTTTGACACACATTACTCACTTAATCACATTGGGAATGTGTGTAAAATTTCAGTAGATTAGCAGGCAGAGTAAAACAAATAACCACTTGTTGGGCTATGCATAGATAAGCCAGAGTTGGGGGAAGTGCTGAGCATTTATGGAAAAGATGTTGGGACTCAATAAGAAACATTTTTCTTCCCCTTTTATATTCTCTCTAAGTTAAACAGGTGACTGATTTTCTAAAAGGAAAAGAAATTGATACTATATTGGTATGATAGAATTGCTAATTCCTGAAGGTCAGGGTCTGCCTCTAATCCTACTTTAAAAACATAGAAACATGGGATTTCATGGAATTCTGTGTACCCAAGAGTACTCAGTAAATGTTGTTTGGGGTCAAATAATCATTTCTTTAAAGTTATGTCATGTAATTGGAAACTTTGACCCATTACTTTTCTACGGTCCAAAGAGCAAGTTTTGTGTATTCTGTCTGCCGTTACTGCTTGATTTAATTATAAAGAGATGTTAGTTTTTTAAATCATGAAAATGGATAGTCAGGCAAGAAGAGAGAAATAGGGTCCTGATCAGAGCCAGGGCAAAGCATATTTGTGTCTGAGGCACAGTTTTACAAATTTGAGCCTCTGCTGCTTTGCTGTCCACCACACGCTTTGAATCTTCATGGTAGAACAAAGCCATGGAAAAACTTTTGGCAGTCTGGTGAAGCCTGTGGCCTCCTCTCACAAAAAGGTTTTAAGTGCATAAAATGGAATTATGTTGCAATTCATCAAAATAGATTTTTTTTTTTTAAAAACCAAGCTCATGAAGCTAAAGCTTAACAACCCCTGTTGTAGAATGTATAACTTGATTTGTCACAAAATAAGAATCTCCATAGAATAGAGAGAAAATTCAAATTTAAAATAAAGCATTAAAAACATAATAATTGGAAGTGTCTCTTTTTTGATTCCCTGGTGTATCCCACCTTTGCTCTTGAGGAAATACTAAAGACTTTTAATTATAATCAGAATTGAATGCAAATTTCTTTTGAGTTTAGGATAAAGATAAAAATAAAACATAATCTTTGAAACAGAAATCAAAATAATTGAACCTGTATTATTTGTATGCACACATATGCATATGTGTGTTTGTGCGTATAGGGAACTTCCAGATGAGAGAGAACTTCCTCCACTCTTTCAATTTTGTAACAACTTTGCAAAACTTTATGGTATTAATGAGTTGCTTAGAGTCAAAATGCTAGGCTGAGGTGTCAAAATCGCTGCCCCCACAAACAACAAGGGAAATGCCCTAGTGTAGCTGACCCAGATTAAAATGTAATTAGGAAATGTTTAACAAAATAAATAAAAATACAATAAAGCACAGATAATGTTAATTTGTGGTTTTCTGAATCAATATGCTGCTGTCAGGGATAGGTTTCTATTTGAGTGAGACATGGGCCTAGAAAACCCAGAGGTTAATAAAATAATGCTGTTAGCTTACATTTATATAACACTTTTAAGATTTGCAAAAATGTTTTACACTTAACCTTACAAAAACCCTATGAGTTAGGTATTATTATTATCCTGTTTTTATAGAGAAGGAAACTGAGGCTGAGTGGTTGACTTACATGACTTTCCCAGATCATAAAATCAATATAAATCAGAGGTGGGACTTCTAACCCTGTGGAAACAGAACTCCTTCCTTCATTTCCCAGAGGGCTTCATATAAATTTTTATATATTTGCAAATACATAAATGTGCATATGTACATATATGTGTATTTACCCGTATATAAAAATTGATTGGTTGGTTCTTGTCTTTCGTTCTGGAAGAGGACCAAAATGAAATCAGTATGCTAGAGTCAAGTTACAGTGTGTCCAACTGTGGCTGATTAGACCAATATGAGCTCAGGATGCTCCACCACGGTTCAGGTACAAATAGTCCATATGAACATTTGGGGTAGATTCTCTAAATTTGTGCATCTCGTGTTTCTTTTGAGCTACTTCAATTCTGCTTTGTTCATAGAGCACATTTTTTTTTTCTATATGTAAATACATATGTGTATATTTCCACATATACAAAAACACTTATATGGGGAAGGAACAGAGACAGCTACTGTGACATTTCTATGAGAAAATTAATTCCAGTATTAAATACCAGAACCACCTCTTTCCCCCTGAAGTGAGAACAGGAACTCCTCTAGCTCCATGCTATGACTCCAAAACTCAAGATGGGTTTCATTTAGGCAGGAGAAGTGATTAGGGGTGAAATGAAATTCAGGGGAATCAGTGTTAAGGAGCTGGGTGACTGGAATTCTGATTGAGGATAAATCTCAGTGAATAGTTCTCATTGTTTTATCAAATGTTTTATTAAAAACAACATTAAACATCAGCACAGTTAAATTTGCTCAATAATTATTTACATTCAAGCTAATTAACTTCAACGCATGCAGTGTCAGTAATATTTTAGTCACTCTCAGACACAGCAGACTGAAGTAAGCTTTTTCTTGGGAGGGGCTGAGAAAGGAAAGAGTGGAGGAGCGGAATTGACTATTTGGGGAGGTGTTTTGGAGAAGAGCGATTCTCCAAACTCAGCTACTGTTCTATTATGACCTCACCATGAGGACAGGAGGTCCTTAACAGTGAGAAGGCACTAGGTTCCTTGGCTATCTATCCATGCTTCTTCCAGTGGGTTTAAGGCTGCCCGGCTCTTCAAGGTGCAGTTGTGACCAAATAGTCCCAGCCTTGACTTATGGCACAGAAACATCACTGTAACTGTTTCTCTCGCTCTCTCTCTGTTGGTCTGTCTCTGTCTCTCTCCCCTTGTATATAAAGTATTTTTTTGCATACATATATGTAAAAACACATGTACATGCACATGTTTATAAATGTAGGTAAATTTATATGAAGCAGTGTGGTTATTTTTGACAAAGTAGCTCTTAGAGGAAGGAAGGATAGGAAGAGTAGTAGGAGGGATGGAAGGGACACATCTTCGTTACTTTCTCTCTTAATTTTCTGCCACTTATATCTGTTCAAAATTTAGTCCAAGTCCATACTTGAAATATCTATCCAAAATGTCTTGAAATTGTTTGCTGTGTAAA
This sequence comes from Notamacropus eugenii, assembly GCF_028372415.1. Classification (NCBI taxonomy): domain Eukaryota; kingdom Metazoa; phylum Chordata; class Mammalia; order Diprotodontia; family Macropodidae; genus Notamacropus; species Notamacropus eugenii. Next base: position 370,935,724 of record NC_092872.1, on the reverse strand, counting down.
ATATTTTCAATATCCAAAACGTGTTTTCAGTAGATTTTGAGGGGGAAGGGGAATAGGAGAGGAGGCAGCTCAGATCTATGATTTCGTTGATGCAGGGAATTCTCAGTGTGGAAAGGCCCTCCATCAGTTCGGATCTATAATTCTTCTGTGATTTCTAGTCTTAGAGAAGCCTAGACTTTGAGAGATTTAACTCCCTAATTTCCTGGGGCATTAAGGAGTTAAATGATTGACCTATGCACCTGAACTCAGGTCATCTTACCTGCTTAACAGGCTTGTTTTTGAGGATCTAGGAAGGGAAATCCATCAGTGTTCTGTAAACTATGAAGAACTATGATGGTAATGCAACCAAGATCTTATCAAAAATAATATTTTTATTAGTAACCAGTTTGTAGTGGCCAATGCATAAATCCCTAGGTGGGCTAATAACCAGGACTTAAGAACATAAGCTTCTTTGAAAAGGTGAAAATTTCCTCTTAGTACGTTGTTCTCTCCCCTGCTATACTGGAAGCTACTTGAGGGTAGGAATTTTATCTCTTTTTATTTGCCCTGGACAACTAGTAAGCATTTAGTAAATTTTTGTTGAGTGAATTCCTGTTCTTTGACCTATTTATAGCATTGTGTGAATCACACATCCGTTTTTTTAAGTTTCTGATTATGCTTTCTCTTTATCTGCATCAGGAATATTTTTTTACGGATCATTAAATGAAAAAAAATCCAGTAGGACTAATTTGAATAATGGCTTTTCTTGGAAAGAGAATATTCTGCCTTGCCATACATGCCTCTTTGCCTCCTTCTTTGATCATTTGTTGTTACTGCTGTTTGTTTGCTTTCTAGGCCAGCATAATGATATCTTTGCTCTTTCCTTGACTAAATCTTTATTATGGTGTTTGACATCTCTTTCTATTCACTGCTTTCTTCCAGTGCCCACTTGACTACAAATTTGTGCATCGAACGCCGTAACAAAATAGGTGAGGCCAACCAGCTGTTTTAGATTGGGCTTCCTGGGGTGGTACATCTCATAGTCAGATCCCATCACATCTGTTATGTAACAGGTTTGCTAATGTACTTCCTACTGAGCATAATCACTAGGCAGACATCCTTTCAAGTGGGTTTAAAAGTGATCACCTGTTAATTGTCCCTGGTTTTTAGTAACTGATTTCATCGACCTATTGTATTCGCAAGTCAGTTAGCTTAGCGTTCTAACAAGGGAGTGACATATGCCTCATAATCTTCTGTCCTTTCATAGGGACATTGCATTCTTATTCACTGGTGTACTCATATGACTCTGAAATAGAAGGGGTTTTTTTTGTTTGTTTGTTTTGGTAAAGTATTGATAGATACTAAATATAAGCTATAAAAAGCAAAGTAACTGATTTCAGTTAACTTCTCTGTACCCCCTTTCCCCTTTAGCATTGTAGGTCTGGAAGACCTCTCTGTAGTCTCTCTCTAAAACATCAAGCCCCAAACTGAAAATAGGACAGTATAATGTTGTAGTGTTTGGTACTATATAACAGGAAAGTGACCTGCAAGCGATTGTTACGTTTAACAATATGAGAGTCCGCATGGATATAGTGCATAGAGAGTCAGCCTCAGAGCCAGGAAGACTTGGGTCTTCTCATTTCTGATACGTGCTTCTGTGTGTCCTGGGGCAAGTCACTTAACCTCCTCAGTGCTTTAGGCAACTCTCTGAAGATTGCATGGTACAGAGAAGATACTGACCTGCTTCTGCGGAGGAAGTTTCTTCAACCTGTAATTCCCTGTTCAGATAAATGACAGGTTCAGTCCTTACCCAACTAGACCTGAAGTCAACAAGAGCCGGCTCTAAATCCAACCACAGATACTTTACTAGCTGCGGGACCTGGACAAATCACTTAACTTCTGTCTGCCTTAGTTTCCTCACCTGTCAAATGGGAATGATAATAAGCTTCACTAGGTTGTTGTAAGGATCAAATGAGATAATATTTGTAAAGCACTTAGCACAGTGTCTGGCATATGGTATAATGCTTGTTCCCTTCTCCTGCCTCACTATCCCTATAAGTAATAATAATAGCTCACATTTTTATAACATTTTGAGGTTTTAAAAACCTTTTACTTAAATTATCTCATTTAATTCTCACAACAAACATATGAGGTAGGTGCTATTATTATCTCGATTTTACAATAAGTTTCATTATTGAAACTGAGGCTGAGAGAGGTTAAGTGACCAGGGTCACAAGTGCTTGAGGCAAAATTTGAATGCAGATCTTTCCAATTGTAAGTCTGGGACCCTATTCACTACGGTACCTTAAAATGTTAATACAATTTAATGAATACAACTTTGTAATTTCCTACAAAATGTTAGCCCAGTAATTTCACCAGCCTATTGTTAATACCCTAATTTATAGGGGTGAAGAAATAAATCATCATTTTTCTTAGCTCACTTCTCACAGTTGATACTCATAAGAAGATTTTGCAGTGTGAGCTAGTAACTATTTTAATATTTTATTCACCTTATGATTATTTACTTTATTTAGTGGCTGCATCCTGCTACAGTTGTCCAGTAACAAAAAAAAATTAGGCATGTTGCTGGAGAAACTAAACATCATCAATGTTAGTATTCTCCTTTAAATGAAGCAACAAAATGGAAAGAAGTAGTTCAATGGGAAAGTGGTTCATAGGTTCTTCTTAGAGGGACAAATAAAGAAATTGGTAGAAATTATTTCATGTACACCCCCAAGGCAACAGGAAACATTATTTAATGGAAAACTTTGTCACCTCACTTTGAAATGCTTGTGATAAATATGAACCAAAAGATAACCATGAAGATAGTTGCTACTTATGTGCCAATATCTCTTGCACAAGGTGGAAAAATAGAGAAATTATGAAGAACTTAATAAGATCCTCTAGGTACCATGAACTTGATTTCTTTAATTGCTTAGTAATTATTTTGGTATAATTGGTTTCCTTTGTGATCCTACATATTTTATTTTATGCATATAAAGACATTCTGAGAAAGGGCCCATAAACTTTAGACTGCTTAAGGGGTATGAATTTTTTTAAAGAAGGTTAACCAAATCATTATATCTGGATACTCTGTGACTTCAATGGTAAGGCCAATACAGAGGAAGAAAGGTTTTTTGTTTTATGTTTATTTATTTCATTTTTAATTTGTATAAAACAAGCATTTCCATAACAGTATAATTAAAAAAAAAACATTGCACATGAAACTGCAAATTTATTATATACAGCTTGTTGTTCCATTTAAATATGTAATAAAATTATCATGTAAGTTTCTTTTTTTCTTTTTTCTTCTTCCCTCTCTTCCAGAGATGGCTACTATTAGACACAAATACACACACACACACACACACACACACACACACACACACAGGTAAAATCATTCTATTCATATTTCTGTTTATCAGTTTCTTCTCTAGATGCAGATAGTGTCTTCATATGTCCTTTGTAGCTGATTTGGATATTTATAATACTCAAAATTACTGATTTGCTCAGTCATTCTTAAAATAATATTAAAACAGTGTTTTCTTGGTTTTGCTCATCTCACTCTTCATTATTTCATGCAGGTTTTTCCATGTTTTTATTTTGGGGAGTAGGGTAAATGGTATTTTATTTTTTCCAATTATGTATTAAGATGATTTTTAGTATTCATCTTTATAAGATTTTGAGTTTCAAATTTTTTCTTCCTCTCATCCCCCCTTCCCCAAGTTAGCAAGCAATCTGATACATACAATTGGTTATACATGTACAATCATGTAAACATATTTCCACATTAGTCATGTTGTGAAAGAAGAAACAGAAGGAAAGGGAAAAGCCACCAAAAAAAAAATGAAAATGGTATGCTTCTATCTGCATTCAGACTCCTGGTTTTTCTCTGGATATGGATAGCATTTTCCATCATTGGTCTTTTGGAATTGTCTTGGATCATTGTATTGCTGAGAAGAGCAATTATAGTTGATCGTCACACATTATTGCCGTTACTGTGTACAGTTTTCCATGTTTGTCTAAGATCATCGAGCTCATCCTTTCTTATAGCACAGTAGTATTCCATCACAACTTGTTCAGCTAACAGAAAACTTTTTTGTTTTTTTAAAGCTGGAAAATTTGGTCTCATATGAGGAGTTCTAAAGAGGCCAAAGGCTTGTAAACTATTCAGAGACCTTTTACCTGTCTTCAGTCATGAAAACTTTCGTTAATAAAAGGACTAAAAAGTGCTAAATATATACACTGAAAAAATATTTCCACATACAAAAAAAGTGACTATTGGAAGATAACTAATGACAGGCTATCCTTGTGGAAGTAGTTTCTTGGTCAGCTGTCTGTGGGGAGTCAGATCATAGCCTATTTAGAACAAAAGGTCAAAATCAGTACTGAATTAGAAGTAAAAATGAGGATTAAAAAAAATAGATGTTTATTATACTAATTTCAACCTGAACAATTTAACTATTTAAAAATGGAATGGGAGGAATGGATAAAAATAAAGGCTGACTGATGATCACCATTTCTTTGAAAAAATTAGTGTAAAAGAGTCAGCACAGTGAGGAGGCCAGGAGTAACATTGGTTTTACTGGTTTGCATGTAAGCGTTTATGGAAGTGGGATAGTGGAAGACTCTCATAAAATAGCAAAAATCCATGTGAAAGGAAGAAACTTGGAGAATGCTTGATGTGAGACCCAACTAACTAAGCCATATCATCACAAGCATTTATAAAATCGCAAGGAAAATCAGAAATGGCCAGCAAAAATCAAACTGATTTGTCAGTGTTCCTGCAGTGACCTGTTATTAATAACAGTGGTGCTACCACATGACTAATACCTCAATAGCTAAAGTGAAATACAAGTAAGTGGTCAGGATTTTTAAATAATGAAGTCAGAGAGGCTAGATCTAAGTATACACAGAAGAAATCCTTACTGTAAGTCACACAATTTTGAAGATATTCAGGGTTCAGTTTTAAAATTGTCTCAAAGATGGGACAAAGTGCCAGGTATTATTGCCCCAAATGACCATTCCTCCTCATCCCCCAACTTGCCAAAACCCACACACAAGTAATTTAACTGATCCATATCCTTACTATTTCATCTCTCTAAAATTCTTAGGGGAATAATGTAATCACATGATGGAAGTATCCTTGATCAAAGTCTAAAAAGTTTTCTACAGCAGTTCATATCTTTATTTTCATAAAAAGTTACAGAGAATGTAGGATGCCGTTGTGTTTATTATTTGCCTCTTACCAAAGAAACAACAACAACGAAAATCAGCTAAGCCCAAAGGAGCAAAATGAAGCCTGAAAAATCATCCTACAACTAGATGTCTTTAATAATGACCTACATCTGCATCTGTGTTATTGTTGTTCTGTCTTTCAGTCATATCCAACTCTTCAGGACCCCATGGACTGTAGCACACCAGTACAGTCCATGGGGTTTTCTTGGCAAAGATACTAGAGTGGTTTGCCATTTCCTTCTCCAGCTCTGCATCTCTGATACCTCAGTAACTTTAATATGCAGATGTTAGGATGATATAAGAGATGACCATGTTCAGTGACCCTCAAATCACCAGTATCAAGGGAGGGAACTTGTTCAATGATCTTTGAGTCATCAAGTGTCAAGAGAGGGGTGGGCCCTTAGTTTCCTCACCTGTAAAATGAGGAGTTGGACTAGACAGCTTCATAGGCTCCCTCTGATTTTAGTCCTAGGATGCTATGACCTGAGTATCACAGAGGGGAGGCAATGTGTTACAGCAGAAAGAGAGCTGGACTTGGAGTTGGGAGACAAACTCAGGTCATGACTCTACCACCTGTGAGAAAATAGAAAAGTCATTTAACCTCCTTAGGCCTCCATTTCCTCAGCCATCAACTGAGTAGGTTGAACTAGATGATTTCAGAGGTTCCTTTCATTTTCAAATCATTGATTCTGTGGAAGAAATCCTGCATGGAGTCCTTTTGAAAGGTAGATTCCCAAAAGATGTTGAGACCCTCCATCCATACATATATTTTATTACTTATGGATGACATTCTGCTGACTGTGTCAAGCCCCACAAAACTTTGTAAGATATTATGATATTTGGCTTTGAATCATGGAACACCATGATCTCCAAAAACTCAAAATTGCAGATGACTCAAATAGCAGTGGAGAATGGGTTTATGGGTATGTAAGTTGCCTATGGCATATAAATGACTTTCATGCAAGTGTCATAAAATAAATCTCTAAAGAGATACCTGACTAGAAAAAGGAGGGAGACAGACAACTGTGCTGTGGTGCTGTGGTGACCTACCGCCTATTTTTTAAAAATCAAAAAGCAGTAGTTCTTAACCTTCTTTTGTGTTATGGACCGCTTTGTCATTTTAGTGAAGTGACCCCCTTCACAAAATAATTATTTTAATGCATTAAATAATACATAGGATTGTGAAAGAAACCAATTGTATTGAAATACAGTTATCAAAATATTTCTTAAAATAATTCATGGAACCCAAGATGAAAAAGCCTTACCATGGAAGGAGATTTCCAGAGCATTGAATAGATACTTTGTTAAGTATTTGTGAAAAGGTAGACTGGAATAACACAAAATCGGAAGGGCTGCAATTTTCAGTGGTGAAGGAAATTCCCACCGTAATAAAATAAAGAACCATTCTACTGAACCAGTAAGAGCAGCAATGGGGCACAGTGGACAGAATGTCAGACCTAGAATCAGGGAGAGTTCAGATCCAACCTCTGACACTTACTAGTGATGTGACCTTAGACAACTCATTTAACCTCTATTTGTATCAGTTTCCTCATCTGTAAAATGGGGATGATAATAGTACCAACCTCCTAGTTTTGTTGCAAGGATCAAATGAGATAATACTTGCAAGGTGCTTAGCACAGTATTTGGCATGTAGTAAGCACTTTATAATGTTTATTGTTATTATTATTATTTCCTGCTATGGGACCTGGGAGTCATGAGCCCTAGTTCTAATCATAACTCGTTTACTATCTCCCTGTGTCACCTGAGGCAAGTATTTGAAATGAGGAAAATACCTCTTCCCTTATTTACCTCACAAGGTCAATTCCTTCATCTGTAAAATGGCACAAATAATCTTGCTCTACTTAGCCCTATAGGACTGTGGTGAGCCAAGTGCTCAAATATCAAGCAGTGTATTAATGTGAGTTGAACTTCAGCCTGTGTTGCCAAGATCACTTGGAATTCTTTTCTTGTCCTCAGAAAAATTGTCTTCCTCGTATATTTTCTAATGTTTGTATATGTTTCTTGCATATGTATTCTTATATCTCCTTCATATGATTTTCCCTGAACTTAAATGATTCTCCACTCTATCCGTCTGAGACCTGGACCTGAGTCTTAAAACTTAGTTGTTTGAGGTACCACTTAGTATTTCCCTGGTTGGTTGTTCCCTTGATTATGACACTTTTCGGTATTTTTCTTGGGTATAGCCTTTTAATGTCTATAATTAAAAAGTATTATCTCCATTCCGTTTCCATTTCTTACAAGTCAGCTTCCTTTTTTTTTTTTTTTTTGCTGAAAGTTTTGATTTTATGTCAAACATTTTGTTACATTTCCACCTCCTAAATAAATAAGCCAGCTTATTTTCTTATTTTCCCTTTTGCTCTTCTTTTGACCTGGAAAGAAAGCTTATTCTAATTGCCAGCATCTTAAAGATATTTAACAGTGTATTTCTTTGAAAAGTGAATGTGGGCAAGGGAGGGAAGGAGGAAGCTTTATAATTTTAATGACCAAACTCAGCCCCTCAGAAGAGTGAGAGACTATAGGTGTGGAATAGTGCATGCACTGTTCAATGTGGTCATTGTGGTTGTGTTTTGCTGAACTGTTTTCTTTTTTAATCTCAGTTATGAGGGCAAGGGAGATCTCACCAGGTATGGGAGAGCTATCTTTGGAAATGAAGGTTACATAAAGACAAAAGATAGCAAAAAATAGTTGTTGAACATAAAGCAAAATAGAAATCAACTGATATTATACTACATGTGTATTCAAAATAGGGAGCAGCTAAATGGTGCGGTGGATAGTGTGCCAGACCTGAAGTCAAGAAGATTTATCTGAGTTCAAATCCCAAATTCATACCAAGCTTTGTGACCCTAGGCAAGTCACTTAGCCCCTCAGTTTCCTCATCTGTAAAATGAACTGGAGAAGGAAATGGCAAACCACTCCAGTGTCTTTTTAAGAAAATCCCAAATGGGGTCACAAAAAGTTGAACGCAACTGAACAACATAAAAAAAAATACTCAGAATAGATAATGACTTTATGGTGTAGGAGAAGTGGATTAGGAGTACGAAGTTTCTAGTCCTGGCTTCTTCGCTATGTGTAGAATAAAAATGTTGGACAAAATGATCTCAAAGTCTGCCTCTAGCTCCTAAGATACTATAATCCTTTGGATGTACTGGTTTTGACAATTGCACCAGTGGTCAGATATAAGAAGAAAATTGAGGGATATCAATTCCTCGTGTGCAGCACCTTTTCATTACTCATTTTGTTTTGACTTTTGGCATGCTGGATTGCTGCTGAAGGCTTGGAAGGAAACAATCTGTCATTTGTATCATGGCGTCAATGGAACAGTCTGTGACTCAACCATAATGTCATCTTGGACTAGCATCAGATGGAGATGAGCCAGAATCTAATGTTATGACACACGTAACATTCCTTCCTGCCAGCCCTCTCTCTGCTGTCTTTGCCACACGGTTTCATTAAGATAAGCCCATAGTGGTCAATGGTTAGTTTGATTCTAAGGTGAAAATTATGGAGGGTATTATATGAAAATATAATGTGTGCAAATAAAGACCTCTATTTTAAAAGAATTATTAGTTTCTTTTTATTAGGGCTTTTCTTTTCACAAGAACTCTAATAAAAAATAAAATACAGGAATTTCTGCTGTAAAACATTTATGTTAAATTTTACTTGTAATCTTACAGACTGTAGCAAACTAGTGATTTTAACAAAGGCTATAAAGCTGATGGGACATATGGGGACACAGTGGATAGAATGCCAGGCCTGGAGTCAGGAAGACCTAAGTTTAAATTTGGCCTCTGACACTTACTAGCAATGTGACCCTGGACAAGTCACTTAACTCTGCTACAGTTTCCTCATCTGTAAAATGAGCTGGAGAAGAAAATGGCAAACCACTCCAGTATCTTTGCCAAAGAAAACCAAATTGTGGTCACAAAGTGTCAAATACCACTGCAGCACTGAACAACCAAACTAATTTCCCTAAACTTGTGATCCGGTGTTTCACCAGGGATTGGAATATTAATTGCTATTTATGTCCTAGGATATGCTTCTTATTTCAGTCATTTGTCAGAAGGCTCTTAGAAAAACCTACCCAAAAATGGAGACATTAAAAATCCAGCTCATTTTCTATTGGAACTCTTGTTTTATCTCTTCCAGAATTTTATACCGTTGTCATAGGATTATAGTTTAGGGCCCCCAGAGACCTCAGAGGTAGCTTAGTCCAGCTCCCTCTTTTTACTTATGAGGAAATGAGGCCCAGAGAGGTTTGAGGAGCTTGCCTAAGGTCATACAGCTAGTAAATAGTAGAGGTAATTAACCCAGATCTTTGGATTCCAAATAGAATGTGCATGTTATTGCCCCAGGCTACCTCTCGGTGGCTCTCTACCAGAAGGCAATGTGCCCCGAGCATATATACCCTTTGAGCCAATAGCATTAAAGACTCTGCTAGGAACTCTTCCCTCTGGAGCTTAGGGATCTGCTCTTCTCCTGGATGTCCTTTCTTGGAAACTTCTCTGTAACTTCCCTCCATTCCTACTTGGTCTGCTTGACATAAAAGCCACTTTGTCAATGTCCATTTTCTCTCTTTGAAAATGATGTGGCTGGTAGTGATTACAGTCTATCTATAGGTGTGGTATGACTGAGACCAATTTTGGAGGAGCCAGTACAAGGGATACTATTTTAAAAATCAAATCTTCCTTTTGTGAATTTAATTATCAACAAACATAAACAAAAGGAAAAGGAAAGGCATGTTTAAGAAACTGCAGACTTTCTGTTGTGTCTAACTTGGGAAACTTTTCGAATTGATTTTTAATACATGTAGATACTTTTGAGTGCCAAAAAAATTACTTTTTCATGACATGTAAGTATTTGTTTTGTGATCATTCTAGTTTCATATGTTAGGGTAAAAACTAAGCCTACAGTGGACATTAATGCACAGGCACACTAATTCCTTGCCCTGAGTTGGCCTGTGGGACATTGTACATAAAGTCAAACTTTTTCAATGAATAGGTAAATTTTTCCAGAATTTAGAAAAGTTCTTTATTATAAGTAATAAGTTCTGTGGGAGGCAACAGGAAGAGGGATGTATTGGCAGATGGAGGCAATATAAAAACAACACATCAGTAAACATATTTTTAAAGTGCTTCAGTAAAAAAAGCCTGGTAAATTTAAGCAAAGCAAACCCCCCCCCCCCAAATCCTGTAATTCAGTGTTAACAGATGTAATTCTTCGACCTTGTGATTTTTTTATTGTCTTAATAGAACTTCTATTTCTATATTGCTGATTGACTAATTTTATAGTTTGAAGCTGTAGTCCAGTTGAACTTGGAGGAGGAGAAGTGGGGAGGAGTGAACAGTTTTGAATGTCTGTACACTTCGGAAAAATTTTTACATGCTGTGGATGAGGTTTCACTGTTTGACCCAGATTTCCAGTGTGGAAGATATTTATATAGCATCTCCTATTTTATAGACACTTTGTGATGGTTACTCATCCCTCAATGATTTCATGAAATAGAGACAAAAAATATCTTACTGTATAAGTGAGAAATTAATGTACGGGGGGTGGTTTGTAACTTTTCCAAGCTATTACAGTGAATGACTTACAGACCATCCTTCATGGACAGCAGCTTAACATCTATAGTACTTCTACCCACCAGACTTACTTCCACCATTCTATTTCCTAACGTGATCCAGTGTGTATGACCATGTTGTCCAAGCTAGTCTCAAGTGGTCTCCTTCCAAACCTATGTATAGCCTTCTGTCCTAGTCATAGGTAATAGCTTTATTCTCATCTGATATTCTAGGCAATTCCTTACAGCCTCTTCTTTTTCCTCTCCCCCAAAACCCTTTTCCTGTGTATCCTGTAAAGAAAGTTGAATGAGATTTTATGTGGGTGGTTAGCATTCTGTGCAGTATGGAGGGCTATAACCTGTCACTGACTTGGGTAGAACATGTTGTTGGTTATTTCTGTACAAAGTTGGGCTGCAGGCCTTTGGTCAGGAAATCAATTTACATCATTTTGACTAAACAGTGACTTTTCCAGGAATGTCTATCCTTGTGAGCTTAGAACCTGCCAGTTTTTATTGATTGACCCACCATCCTACCTATTCATCAGTTTTTCGTGGGAGGATTCAGCCACAGATGAACATGCCAATATGATTGGTATCCCCTTTTCACTCAATACCATGCCAGTTGTACCACCTAGTATGGGGAACCCCTGGATCCATAGTAAGGTGATATTATGCTCTAATTTGGAAGATGTCTTGCCTGGCCAGGGAAATCTATAGATGTCTATAGATATCACAGGGTTGTTTGAGCTTCTCTGGGGAACAGATTCTAGGTCTGGTGAGGAACACAAAACTCCTGTAGTGGGTAAAGCCTTAGATATGGAGTCAGAAAAACCTAAATTCAAATCCTGCCTCATCACTAATTTGCTGTATGACTGTAGACAAGTCACTTAACTTCATTTCACCAAGTCACTCTTGCTATTCATTAAACTCAAGGTTTTTCGTATCATCCCTGGTATCAGATATCAAATCCTCTCCTCAGTTGTTTCAGTAATGTTCAACTCTTCATGAGTCCATTTGGAGTTTTCTTGACAAAAGTGCTGGAGTGGATTACCATTTCCTTTCCCAGGTCATTTTACAGATGAGGTATATATTTGGTGCTTAATAAGTGCTTGTTTGTTTAGTGCCTTCCCTCTGAGATTATCTCCAGTTTTGCTATATATATCTTGTTTGTACATATATTCAAAAGGTTTTGGTTTTTTTTATATCTGGCCTCATCATAGTTTCTTCAAGTAGATTAGTTTGAGTTTTAATATGTCTTACATTTCTGTGACATGACATAGTTTGCTACTTCAGGTCAAACGTTTATGGCCTATGTTTATGCATACTTTTAAAATTGAATCATACTTCTGAAAATGTGGGGGTAAATCTGCTAGACTACTTTTTTTTCATTTTCTGATTTTTTTTAAATAAATACTAGAGAAGTAAAAGGAATTACCTCCATTTGAAAAATAAGGTATATTTCCCCTAAGTGAAAACACTAAAGAGGAAAATAGTAATCGTTATTGCCAAGGCAAAGTTGTAATTTCGTTCTTATATTTAAAATATGTATATTTGAATTTGTATTATTAAAAACTGGATTTTCTGGCTTATGTAAAATTGTCTTTAAACCATCAAAGGAAGAAGAAGTAACTTTGTAGTTACTTAGTTAACCTTCATAGCTGTATTCTTTAGAAGGGATGCAAATAGATATAGGCTAGAAGAAAAAGAATGTCCCTGTTTCCCAGAGGGGGATGAGATTCGTACACTAAATTGAGAACAGTTTGGCTTTGCTCCATATTTGTCTGCTCGGTAGTGCATGTTGCCATCATTGAAATCATTAGAACTCAGTACATAATTTTTGATTGAAGTAGTAAAGACTGAACTAGTAGCTGGAGACAGTGCGGTTTAGTGGTCATAAATCAAAACACCTGCATTCCAGACTTGGGCTCAGCTGCTTCCTAGCCAAGAAATTTCACTCCCTCTCTGAAACTCAGTATCTCATCGGTGGAATTGTGGTGATGCTACTTGTAACACCTTTCTTCATCAGCAGGTTTTCTGAAGAAAGTGCTTCAAATAAACCATTAAATGCTACAGAAATGTGAGTTGTTTTTATAATCTGGCTGTTGTTCAACCTCTCTGTGACCATCCTATTCTGGGTTTGATTGGCAAAGATACCACAGTGGTTTGTCATTTCCTTCTCCAGCTCATTTTACAGATGAGGAAATAGGGTTAAATAACTTGCCCAGGGTCACACAGCTTGGAAGTATCTGAGCCTGACTTTGAACTCATGAAGAGGAGTCTTCCTGATTCCAGTGTTGTGTCCACTGGGCCACCTAGCTGCCATAAGCTGAATAATACTGTATTTGCTAAAAAAGTAGAATTTAACATAAAGTGGAGCCTCTTTAGACTTCATCAAAATGTTCTGGGATGAGAGTAAATTGCTATGAACGGGTCCTCCTTAAAGTGTTTGTAGCATGCAGGCCATGCAAAATGGTGTGGAGATGTTTCAAAGTCATGTGATGTGTAATTCTTTTTTGTAGGTCAACTTTTCATTGAAGCATGTCAGGAGATACCTTCTAACCTCCAATAATTTCCTCTCTCCTAATTTGTACTTCTTGAGACTTCTGCTTTGAGTGGATCCGTGTCTAGTGGTTGTCATTACAGTAGGAAGCCACCGGAGTTGATTGAGTAGGGGAGTCACATGCTTAAGGAAAATCACTTGGGCAGCAGTGTGTTGTATGGACTAGAGTGGTGAGATAGTTAAGGCAGGTATACCAGTGAGTAGACAAGAGATAATGATGGCCTGAACTAGAGGTGGTAGCTGTATGAATAGAGAGAAGGAGTCATGCAAAAGAAGTTATAAAGATAGAGATGGTAAGATTAGGTATCCACTTGAGTATGTGGGATGAAAGAGAGTAAGGAATCAAGGATAATGCCAAAGTTGCTAACTAGGGAGACTGTGGAGGGATGGCAGTGCCTTTGACCAAAATAGGGACTTTGAAAAGTGGAGAATTTGAATGAAATGCAGCAAGTTTAGTTTTGGTCATGGTGAGTTTGACATGTCTCTCATACAGCTTGAAATGTCCAATAGGCCTTTCAAGTGTGAGACTGAAATTTCCCTATATATACACACGTATATGTGTGTATATATATATATATATATATATATATATATATATACACACACACGTATATATATATATATATACGTATATATATACATATATACGTATATATATATATACGTATATATATATACATATATATACACACACATAAATGTACATACATAGACACTTACATGTGTATGTAGTGGGGTAGGGGTAAAAACAGATGTAGAACAGTGGTGTCAAACTCAAATAGAAAATGGGGTCAATAAATCAGGCTGCACATTGACATAGAAAACCACGTATATTTATATACTTCTTTTTTTATTATCATTGCATTAAAATGAGATAAAAATTATATTTTAATCTGTTTTGGGCCACATTCAGGAATGTTTTGGGTGGCATGTGTTTGATACATGTGATATAGGCTGTAGATAAAGATATATCTGTGAGTTATCTGTATAGATATTATAGTTAAACTCATGGCGATGGTGCGGTTACCAAGAGAGTGTAGAAGTAAAAGAGAAGAGAAGCTAGGACAGACCCTTGGGAAACATCTACCTCTTTGCACCTGTGAGTTCTGTGTCCATTGAGTCACCATAGTTGCTTTCTTCCTTTCAGAACCCTGGTCAAAACTGACTTCCTGCATAATTTACAAATGTCTCTTTAAAGTAATACAAACATTGGACACTTAAGTACTCATGCTACTGTATATCCTGAAAAACTATAATCCATGGATAAAAAACATTTTGGTCTTTAATTTGGTCTCTTCCCTATCTTAATTTACTAGCACATCTTTTAAAAATAATTATGATAAAAATATGCTGTTATTATTTTCACTTCTTGCTCACGTGCACTTCAAACCATGAAATGGTCAGAAGATAAGAGAAAGGAGGGCAAAAGAGAAAAAACATAGCAGATAACCATGGGGAGGGAGGTAGAGTGTGTGTTTATGTATGTATGTATACATATGTGTATATATATTATACTATACATAGTATAATACACACAAATAAATAAAGTTATATGATCATTAAGAGCATATAAGCGTATGTTCTCAGTTTGGTCTTAGTTTCATAAGATTTGCCAGAGCAAGTACACTCAAAACCAAAGAGATGGAAGCCACCAATTTTGTGACCATCTTTTCCTTCTGAAAATTTTTTCCTTATTTCTCCTCCTAAGCAGATCCATAAATGGCATTGCTTACACAGCTTATTGTAGTAGACATAAATCGTAGTGGTTGTTGTAATATATAGGTTATAGATTAGAAGTGGGTACATTGTAAAGAATAAGCAGTTTTCAATTAAATTTAAGAAACCATAAGCACCTAGCATATATTAGGCACTATGCTAAGCATTAGGGATTCAAAAACATTTTAAAAGCTGGGCATACTAGCACATAGCTATGGTCCTAGCTGGTCTCCTACCAGGGAGGCTAAGGCTAGAGGATGTTCTGAGTAGGAGAGGGCTAAGCTGATCAGGTATCCATATTACATCTGGCATTCATATGGTGAACCCTAGGAATGGTGAACCACCAGGATGCCTAAGGAGGCTCAGATTGGTGCAGATCAAAGCTCCTATATAGGTCAGAATGGTATCAGTCTGTGAGATGGATGAGGATACCCAGTCTTGAAGGATGGAAAAAAGATTAAAAGGGGGAAAATGTTTCAGGGGAATGTAAGTATTTTCAATTTTTGTACCTAACGCTACCATTTTCCTGAACTTAGAGTACAAGGTCACTTTGTATCACTTCATTACCCATTTCTCTGCTCATCAGTAATGAGTGTAACACTGTAATTGAGGATGCAGTGGCACAGCATTCTGTTGCCCACGATACTTGGTTGTTAGCAGGGATGGAAGAAAACTCCTTCCCATTCAGAAAAGAATGCCTGGCACCCGAACAGGATCAACTAGTCACCCTCACTGATTGCAGCTGGGGAGAAGCATGAGTGCTTTGTGCTCTGTGCTTTGCACAGCATTCTAAATTAGTATTCTCATTCTGTTGAGGCCTGGGGCTTCTTCTGTGGGTCAGAGGAAAGAAATGAAAGACTCCTTCCTCTCAGCCATGTCATGCAGCCACTGGGCTTGAGGAATGACAGAAAGACTCATTTTCAGTCTTGGAGATTTGTCTCAAAATGCTTTGGTTCAGCATTGAGT
Organism: Notamacropus eugenii; assembly: GCF_028372415.1. NCBI lineage: Eukaryota > Metazoa > Chordata > Mammalia > Diprotodontia > Macropodidae > Notamacropus > Notamacropus eugenii. The sequence goes on along the minus strand of NC_092872.1, from coordinate 370,919,687 downwards.
AAATGTACTCATGTGCACAGGTCACAGGCCATTGGATTCTATCTAACAATATTCTAAAAGGGTAGAATCATAAAATCTAAAGGTAAAATTCCCATATTGCATCTTAAAGGAAATTAGATGCAGTAGAAGTACCTGTGTTTTGGGCCACCATGGTAAATTGGTAATCCATAGGGTAGACACTAGCTTGTTTTGTTTTATTAATTTTGTTTTCATTCTGTTGTGGATGCTGGCCAGCTTTCAGTATTAAAGATAAGCCTGAAAAATCATTTACTTGTAATGAGACTATGAGCCTATGGTTATTAGATATTTATGGTATAAAATTAGGGACCTGCCCTTAAAATATCTTTATGATTCATATTTTGGCAAGTGAAAGATGGTTGGTGTTTGGCTTTAAACAATAATATGTAGACTTGGCATGTTAAAAAATATATTCCCTCAAAACACTCTTATCTGTTGTGAATGGCATGGGTTTCTTTAGAGGCTGCTGCAGGTTGCAGTGGTATGGTGCCAAATCTAAGAGTTGACCTTGCTGTACTTAAACAACAAAGATTTTAATTTCATAAATTCAATATCTTTTAGACTTTAGACCTGCTATTGATAGGGTCAAATTTGTCTGCTTAGCAGGTTTTGTGTTCTGCCTACTGCCTTCCTTATGTAAGAGAGAGAGCCTTTTAAAATCTAAAGGCCAGTGTTGACAGTCTGACAGTCTTGCAAGGAAGAGTTTTTTGTTTCCAATATTAAAATCTCTTCTCGACAGCTTTTGAAGTTATTTAAGTGAAGGTGCCATCTATGGGAAAGACTAAGTTTGTGTGAGTGTTTGATTTTGGAATCCCTATTACAAATTATTCCTACAAAGGAGAGATTAAAAGCAAAATAGAATTATTCTGATTAGATCCTAAAGGCTTCCCTGGCTGGAGCAGCTTTCAAAGCTTCTGAATTCTGAGATTCCAGCTGTAACAGTGATTACCATTTATCCATTCCAAGAAAGCCCAGTCTATTTTCTCGAAACTTTTACATTCTAGAGATTACTATTTTTTAAAATCACATCCCTTAACTTACTTTCAATATTTGTCTTTTCCATTGTGTAATGTCTAAAATGGAAACAGACACTATTTTAAAGGAATATAAACTAGTTTTAAAGACAGATTCTGAAAAAACAATAGGGTATATTTTTTGGGGCTAGAAACAAACAAAATTCTAGCAAGTTTGTTTGTTTGTTGTTCGTTTTGCCTTTAGTTTGGCAAACATATGCTAAAGACTGCTTTCTGTGACAATTTATTTTGTTTATCGTAATTAGCATTGGAATGAAACCTAAGGAAAAATTCCCATTTAGGTGAAATAAAGAAGTGTCTATTTTAGGCTACTGTGCATTGGGACCCAGGGTCAAAAAGCCAGTATATGTCGAAGGCATGACTTAAACCCCCTGTCATCCTGGGTCCCAGGCCATTTCTCTGTCTGCTCTACCACATTGTCTTTCTACATTTAACATTATGGTACATAAATTAGAGTAGTTGTGTGTAATCTGCTGTAATGTTTTTTGACCCCAAATAAGGCAGATTCTCAGGATGTCAAAGTTGGAACAAAGGAGTCATCTAATGAAACCCCCACATTCATTTGACTCTTCATCCAATGCTCCTTCAGTGATACCACTGCTTCTGTTTGACACCTGTGGTCCAGACTGCTAGACCCAGAGTCAGGAAGACCTGAGTTCAAATTCAGTCTCAGATACTTTATTGATTGTGTGACCCTGGGCAAGTCACTTAACCTTTATCTGCCTTGTTTTCCTCATCTGTAAAATAGAGATAACAGTATCACCCACCTCACAAGTCTGTTGCAAGGACCAAATAAGATAACTTGGGTAAAGTGAAACTTAGGCAACTTAGATAACTGACGTGAATTATAAATGGTAGTCTCTCAGCATCCCAGAAAATGCTGTTCCACTCTAAGTTGCGAAACAGGTACAGAAACACATTTGGTAGACCAAGTTCATCTATACAGAATTCTCTAGACCAATAGTTATAGATTAGATATTTTTAAAGTTTTTTTTTATGTATCTGTATACTGCATTTGAATAAATAATAAAGAAGCAGGTATAAAAAAAAAGTAATACAGAACTGAGTTCTGCTTCTATTTCTGCTACTCAGAAGCTGTTTAATCTTGGGAAGGGCTCTAACTTAATTCCTATGAAGAAGGTTAGTGTTTGGCTTTAAAAAATAATATGAAGACAGCATATATTTTTCATTGATTTTTTTTAAACCAAAAGAGGCTAGTTTTCCACAGAGTGCTTTTACAGGTTTATGGGAGTTGAATTCAAATAACACTATCATTTTCAGAATATGTTGGGTTGGATAATTATATCACATATTATACCTGCCCCCATCAGTTTCCCTCTTTGCAAAGCAAGACATGGAATTGGATGACTTTGCTATTGTACTACCTTCAAAATTAAACTACCATCAAGTTACAAGAAGAGTCTTTTAAAAATGTTCCTTTTAATTAGGTATTTGATAGGAAAAAAATAGTATTTATCACCAAGTCCCTTTTTGTCACTGTAACAAGAATCCATCAGTAAACACTTATTCAGCTTCTACCATGTGTCAGGCACAGGGTATTCCAAAAAAAAGGCAAAAAACAGCCCCTGCTCTCAAGGAGTTCACAATCTAATGAAATTCCAAAACATTAAATGCCTAATATTAGTTGCATTATATGAATGATTTTTTTTTCCAATCAGTAGATGTCTATTTTAAATATCCACTCTATTTTAGGGTATGTAAATGGAATGGTTCATTTGAAAGCAACTCTGCTTGAAACCAGTACTTAGAACAGTGCTTGGCGCTAGCTAGCTAGCTGTGTGTGTGTATATGTGTGTGCGTACACTCATGATAGGCAACACACATAAGCACACATACACAAGAGAGACATATAAATATGTATACATGTGTGTGTATATATATATGTTTCTATGTATATATATATATTTTTTGACACGACCAATGTGGATATTTGTTTTCCTTGACTATGCTTATATGATACAAGGGCTCTCCTTCCTTCTTTCCTTCCTTCCTTCTTTTCTTCATTTCTTCCTTTGTTCTTCCTAGTGGGGTAGGAGGAGATGGGAAGGAGAAAAAGATGCTTGATACTTGAAAAATGATATTTTTTAAATTAACAAAAGTGTTCTGCTGTCAAGTACAAAAAATCTGTATCTGGTTTGTCTCTATTGGTCACACGGTCGACATTTTCATTTAATTCAGCATAGACTGGTTGACATCAGTTGAAAGAAAAGGAGAGAAACCTTGGCATTTTAAAATCTTTTGGCCATAAGAGGACTAAGGAATAGATGTTAGGGAGACCAAATGTTGTCACTGAACTATCCGTAACTACAATGTGGTGCCTCATTTCATAGGTTCCCTGACCCTCAAAATGTTCAGAGAGAGCTGGATGACCATCTGTTGAGGCTACTATAGGAGAGATCTCCACCTATAGCAGGTTAGAATATATGACCTCAAAGTTCCCTTCTAATTCCAAAATTTAGTGTCATTGCAAATAATGGCAAAAATTTTCCTCTGCACAGCAAGCCAAAGGCTCAGTGCTAGAGATCTGCCAGGTCTCATTTTTGAATTTGCTAAGCACGTTATCTACCTGCCGATCCAGATAATGTATGTTTATTTGTTTATTTATTTTTTAAAAAAGAAATCACAGAATCCTGCCCATAAACAGAAGGGATCTTCCTTTGCTGATTATGTGGGTGAAAGTGGAGAGTATATGGTATTTAAAACTGTCACAAGGCTTTTCCTTATACCTGAATAGGGTATCTGATTTAATGAGAGGCTTTATAACAGACAGTCATAAATTGTTTTATACTAACGGCTGAAAGCCTGTATATAGTAAAACAGGCAGCAATTTACACTTCTTGGAAAAGCAGCCGGGCAATATAGATTGACATAAAACCTAGAAGTGATTGTGGTCATGTAGCAAGCCTGTCCCCACAAGCCCTACATGGCCAGAAGTCTTCATCTGTAGAGTATGAACGAAAGCAGTCATAGAATTCTACTACTTAAAAAAAAATACATTGTCCAATGATGACTCTTGTAGACAAGGAAACAGAAAAATACACAGACAATGAGTGTTGCATTTGGCAAATAAGCAGAATCAGATGTCACTGAGGCATCAAATCTCAAAAAAGAAGGTGTTTGCAAAGTGAGGGCATAGTACTTCCTTACTGTATGTGGGAAGCCTATTTTAGTAATAACATCCTACTGCTTGACTGATTTCAAATGAAATGCCTACAGTATTTTCACACAATAGTTGGGGATTATCAGCAAACATTCTTCTACTGTCTCTTGACCCAGTGAAAAGAGTATATGGTTTAAATCATACTATTGCCACTAAATACCTGTATGTCCCTGAGGAAGTGATTTTACTTATCTGTAAAATGAAAAGGTTACGCTAGATGACGTTTAAGCCCCCTTCTAGAGCTTACATCCATGATCTAGAGTCAAACAGGGGTAGCTGGGTGTAGCAGTGGATAGAACTCCAGGCCTGAAGTCAGGAAAACCTAGGTTCAAATCCAGGCACAGATGCATACTAGCTGTGTGACCCTGAGCAAGTCACTTAACCCTGGTTGCCTCAGTTTCCTTGCTGTCAAATGAGCTAGAGAAGGAAATGGCAAACCACTCTAGTGTCCTTGCCAAGAAAACCCTAAATAGGATCACAAAGAGTTGAAATGACTGAACTACAATACGAAATGACACAGTCAGACTGGTGCTTTGTAAAAAATCACTCTGGCATCTGTGCAGTTGGAGTGGGGAGAGACTTGAGGCAGGGATATTAATTAGGAGACTATTACAGAAATAAGAAGCTTTTCACAAATGTATGTGTCATGAGAAGAGGTAAGACTTTAAATTTCTTCAGAATCTGACTGTAGTTTACCTTCCCAGGTTTATTTCACATTTTTCTCCTTCATATCTTCTACATTCCAGCTAAACTGGACTATTTGTCCTACCCCTCTCCCCAACATGATCTTCCATCTCCCATCTCCATTTCCCCCATGGCTAACATTTGCTTCCTTCTTACTCTCTGTCTCTTAGAAACCCTGGTTTTCTCCAGGGGTTAGTTCAAATGCTACCTTCTACCAAAAGCCTATCCAGAGGCTCTACTTCTCCCCCTCCCCAGTAATTTGTTTTTACTTTGTATGTATTTTGTTTAATTGTTTGTCTATATGTTGTCTCCGTCCCCCATAATGTAAATTCTGTGAGGGTAAGTATTGTTTCACTTTTGTCTTTATATCACTAGCACTTAGCACAGTGCTTCACACATAGTAAATGCTTAATGAATACTTGTAGAATGAAATAAATGAATTAATGCTTTATCTTGGACTTCAAAAGAGCATATTCTAAGCAGGGGAAACAAACTCAAATAACAATATCCTGACAGTGAGAATGCACAGAATGTGTTCATAAAATAAGTAGTAGCTTAGTTGTTCCTGTGTTGAAAATTGGAGAGAGAAGATGCTTGGGGTGGGAGATTACATTTTGTTGTAAAGTCATGGGTCAAGTCAGCAAGTACAGCCTTGCTGCCAGGTGTGTGGCAGACTATCAGGGAGGGAGGGGGTGCTAAGGGTTTTCAGTTCATACAGTTTTTACCTTCATTTAGATTGTTGGCATCCTAGACCACAGAAACAGTTGAAGTTGTTTTACCTTGGGAATTTTTGAAATTTTTGTTTTGGAGAAATTTGAAGAGGGCATGAAAGTCACAGAAAATGTCTGGACTTCCATCTTGTTGGTCTTCTCATACGAACAGAATACTGCTGTGACAATATCTGCATAGGAATAGCTGCAGCTGCCAGTGGTCCTCGGGACCCTGCTCCAGCAGCTCCTTCCCCTTTTGACATATGAGCACAAAAAAGGAAGATCTGTAGCCTTGACTCCTCGAAACCTGTATTTGAAGGCCTCTTAAACCCTTTAAAATTTACTACAATACATAGTCAGTATACATTCTGCCCTGTGGCACCCAACCATCTGAGAAAACAACAACACCTTAGCTCTTCATTCTTACCATCAAGTCCTGATGATTCTACCTCCATGACACCTCTCACCATCATCTCCTCCTCTCCACTTACACAGCTGTCACTGTAGTTCAGGGCTTCATCACCTTTTACCTAGACTACTGCAGTAGCTTCTTAATTATTCTCTGATCTTCCAGTTTTTCCACTCCCTAATCCATCCTGTAACCTAAAGATCTACCATGGTAATTTTCCTATGACACAGGTTTAACTATGTCACTGCTTATTTGAAAAATTGTCAAAGGGTCCCCCCTCACTGTTAGAGTAAAATAAAACATTGAATATCCTCCACACTGTGGCTTCCAACAACTAACTGTTCTAGACTCATTTCATATTACTATCCTTACAATATGTTTGAGTACACTTGATGGTCACCAAACCCAACATTTCATCTCTAGTCTCCATACTTGAAGTATCTCCTGAACAGTATTGTTGAGAGAATCAGAGATAATGTATACAGAATGCTAACAGCGCTACGTAGAAATCAGTTGCCATTGTCATACCTGAGCAGACTTCTCTAGTGCAGCTTACAGAATAAAGTATCAAATGCTGGATGGAAACAAAGTCAGGTCTCCTTTCTTCACATGACCAGGTTTTAACATGAGCCTGCACTTATCCTTTCTTCTGCTGCTTTTGGACCTTCCTTTATCTCATTTCTACCCCATAGACATTCACTTGCAATACATCCTCCTCTTCCCCATAATTATTGTTATTTATAGTTATCATATTTTTTAAGGTAAACCTGGATGCAGAGCTTTCTGGGTGATTTTTCAAAAAACTAACAAAGTCATGCCAAAAGAGTAGACTCCAGGTTTCCTCTATCTTAATTCTTTCACTCTTCCATTCCATCAATCACAATGTGGATTTATTTAGCACATTGTACGTGCCAGGCACTCTACCAAACTTCAATCTTCTGTCTGATTCCTGGATTTTCCTTAATGAATGTCTTCTTAATATATAGAAATATCTTACTCTATCTTCTCCCCATTTTTTTATCTGTGTGTTCCTTGTGAACATTTGGTGATGTGGTAGTTATCTTTCGAGAAAACTTGAAATATTGTGACAATGCTGGATTTTTTTTGAACTAGGATTTCCACAAATCTCATGGGATTTTAAGGACTGTGCTTTCTAGTTATTGAAGCTTGAGCCATGTGAGTAATTGAGAAATAGGAGCAGAAGATTGTGTTAACTCAAAGCAATTGGGCATGGAACTGATATAATTGAAGCAAAATTATACTAATGGGGTATTGAGTGAGAAGTTAAACACCTTTGCATAAAAAATAGATTTATATCTGTTTACCTGGAGAACAGCTATCTATAGCTAAATGCTACATAATAGATTGTTATAATGTTGTCCATCCATCCATCAGTCAACAAGCATTCATTAAACTCCTACTATATGTCAAGCACTGTGGGAAGCACGGGACATTCAAATACCAAATTAATGTCTTTGTCTCCCAAGGAGCAAATTCCATTGTTTGAGACAGCATGTAGAAGTTTGTGTGTGTGTATGTGTGTGTGTGTGTACATATGTACATACATACATACTCACACTATATATAAAATATATATATATGATGTGAGGAGGTGATATGAACTGAGCTCTGTAGGAAGTGAGGGAATCTAAGAAGCAGAGATAAGGAGAATGTACCAGCTTTGGAAGACAGTCTATGCAAAAGCTTAGAGATGGAATCATCCTATGACTCCAATGGTCAAAGGATATTGCATTGGCTCAGACCTTCCAGGAAAGGGGCATTGTTTGTTACAAGATTGAGAGTAAAATAATTTTAAAGACTTTTAAAATTCTTAACCTTATTTTTATTGATATCTTTTGTTTTTATATCACGTTTATTTCCAAACTACCTCCCCTTCTGCACAGTCATCCATCCATTTTAATAAAGATTTTTTTTAAAAAAAGGGAAAAAATCCAACAAAATTAATCAACCTCATACATAAATGGAAGAACTGAAGCCAAAAGAGGGACTTGTTCATGTCAAAAGTGGCCATCCCATTGACCAGACAAAGTAGTTTTCGAGCACATCCTTCTTATATCTCCCTAGTCTCACTCTGAAGATATATGAAATAAGTGAACTGTAGTTTAGGTTCCTGTACCATGTGCTGTTTTTCTTAGGAAAGTGAAGGTAAAACAACCTGTAGGCTTGAGAAATTCTGAGGGTTTCTTGAGTTTCAGACCATCAAAAATACCTTGGAAAACTTGATCTATGGAGAAGGTTAAGATAAAATAAAAGTATCTTGCTCTTAAAAAAAAAACAGCCAACTTAACATAATCCTTTTTCAATTTCTCTTTGAAAGTATCCCTTTGATAGTTTTCAAACAATGATCACTAAGCCTTTAGTGAATGACGAGATAAATCAAAGTCTGGAAAATAGACACATTTGAGCATTATCATTGCTCATGTCGAACATGTTAGACTAGGTGACTTTTACGATTCCTTCTAGCTCTAAATCTCCACAGCATCCTTGTGTGCTAATCCCAAGGACTTTGGGGGGGGAGGGGCAAGAGGAGGGTATCTTGTGAGTTTCTTGGGTGGAGTGTGCTTTTTTTTCTCTTCAATTATGATGTTCAAGCCTTTTTATGCTTTTTTTATGTGACTTGAAGATCCAATAGCAAACAGAATGAAAATTTTGTCAATAACTTTTAACTTGGTAGTCAGAGCAGTTTAATGTTGACTCTTTTGTTTGTTTTTTGCTTTTAAAAACATTTTATGGATGCTTTTGTCTATGTTTTAATACATTTATATATAGAAGGGAACTTCGAGGTCATTGTATTCAACCGCCTCATTTTTTTTTCAGTTTTCAACATTCACTTTTTATAAGATTTTGAGTTCCCAATTTTTTTCTCCCTCCCCTAACCCCAGGCAATCTGATATAGGCTATACATGTACAATCATGTTAAGCATATTTCCACATTAGTCATGTTGTAAAAGAAGAATCAAATCAAAAGGGAGAAACCACAAGAAAGAAAAAAAAGAGAAAATAGTATGCTTCAACCTGCATTCAGATTCCATAGTTCTTTTTCTGGATGTGGATAGTATTTTTCAACATGATTGACTCCTCATTTTCTAAGGACTTGGCATGTAGGATGCCATAATGCATTTGTTGTTCTATTTATTATATAGATAAACTGTTAACTAAATTCCGTTAAATTGGAAACATTGTAAGTTTTTTGAAAAATATACCATTTGACTCTTCTGTTGTGAATTCATGGAAGGAGAAGGAATTGTGAAGGCAAGTTGGATGGTCTTGGAATTATGAAGACCATAGGATCCTAGAAAAGAAGGTAAAAAAGCTTGAAAAATATTTTTCCATTGTTCAGGTTATTGGGGAGATGAACTATTCCTTTTTTAAAGGGCTTCACTGTAGAAACAAAAAAAAAAAACAGAATTTAAAGGTACAAAAGGGAATTTTACCTCTGTCAACAGGTTAGAGAATAACAGAAAATGACATCTAAGTAATAGATAGCAGATTCTTCCCATAGAAGAGAGAGAAATTAAATGTCTTCCTAGGAAAGATGATGCAGCTCCCCGGGTACTATCAAGTGAGAAATCATCCACTAAGGGTCAGAGAAAGAAGAGATGAGTAGTGGAGTTTAGTGACACTATTCTGTGCTGAGAGGTAGTGAGACAGCTATTTGTCAACCAAATGATAAGAGAGCTTTGCTGTCTTCCCAGGGCATGTATCCAGGATGTGACAAAGAACCTACGAAAGACTTAAATCAGACCTGGTGACTACTACCCACACATGGTGATTCATGTGGGCTTAAATGATAGTGCCAGAAGGAATCTAGTATTAGGAAGTCTTGATCAAGAAATTGAATGTCTTAAGAAGATGGATGTTGTTTTCATTACTGCTGATAATCTAACACAAGAGCTTCAGGGAGAGGCTAAAATTGAGAATCATGATCATACTGTTGTTCAGTTGTTTCTGTCATTTCTGACTCCTCATGACCCCATTTGGAGTTTTCTTGACAAAGGTACTAGAGTAGATTTCCATTTCCTTCTCCAGCTTATTTTACAGATGAGGAAACTGAGACAAGTCACTTGCCCAGAGTCACACAGCTAGTGTTTGAGGCTAGCTTTGAACTCAGGAAGATGAGTCTTCTTGATTCCAGACCTGGCACGCTGTCCACTGCACCATGGAGTTGCTTCAAATTATACTTATACCTGACATCTATGTAATGCTTTAAAATTTGCAAATGGCTTCATGTATATGTTATTGTAGTTGATCCTTGCAACACTCTTTGGAGTTAAAGGCTACAAGTATTATCATCATTTTAATAGATGACTTGCCCATGGTCATGCACATAAGTATTTGAGATGAGATTCAAACTTGGATCTTCCTGACCTCTCATCCAGTAGCCTATCCGCTGTGCCATGCTAGAACATGAACACCTGGTTTAAGATGTGCTGGCAGCAGAAAGAAAAATAATAACAATAACAACAATGCTGGACCTGAGATTGTGTGATTATGTGTAGTTATGATGTCCAGGCTTGGCCACTGAGAAGAGTTTAAACAATGGACCTCCTTCCCAGTCTTTGCAGAGGTAGGGAGCTATGGGAGTGGATATTGCATATCATGATTTTGCTGAACTTGGTTTTTTTTTCTTTTCCTTTTTTAAAAAAAACATTGTTATAAGGGCTGACTTGTGAGATACGGAGGTGATAAAATGAAGGTGGTGAAAACAAAAGATAATAATATTTTGCAACATAAAATAAAAATGTGCTTTTTGAGAATGGGTTTTGGATTTCTGAACCTTGGCTTAAGATAGAAGAATGACAGGCATCTAGCAAAAGGTTAGAATATGTGTAATAAGCATTAACAAGAATGTATTTGGCAGAAATTTTGTGATCTAAAGGAGTTTTTAAAAGGAAGAGGAAAGGAGAAAATTCTCTAGGCACAAATACCAGAGAACACATAGAATAGCCACAGTATGACAAGGATAGCAATAGTGATGTCGAGAAGTTAAGAGGGGAGAAAATATAAGAAAGAAGTCAACAATAAAGATTATGGCTTTAGATGTTTCTGCACAAATGTACAAAACATAAGTAACTAGCATAAAGAACCAGAGGTCCTGACCTAAGGAAGCAATTTAACATCATAGGTGTTGCTTAATAAGATAAGACTTACTAATGGAGTATGGTCCTGGAAAGGAATAATCTTGCTCACTAAAAGGGAATGAGACAGATAAAAAGTATGAAGGGTAAAGGGGTTTGGGGCAGTTGTAATGGCACTGTATATCATTGTTCTGTTATTTTTCAGTTGTGTTTGACTTTTTGTGACGTCCATTTGGAGTTTGCTTGGCAAAGGTACTGGAGTGGTTTGCTGTTTCCTTCTCCAGCTCATTTTATAGATGAGAAAAGTAAGGCAAGTTAGAGTTAAGTGACTTGCAGGCAACTAGTGTCTGAGGCCAGATTTGAACTCAGGAAAATGGGTCTTCCTGACTCCAAGAATGGCATTCTCTGCATTGTACCACCTAGCTACCCTAAGCACTGTATGTTAGGAAGATAATAGGACAGGAAATTTAGGAAACAGGAAGAAGGCCTAGTGAAGAGCATTCTTGTGAAACTCAAAGAGATGTAAACAGAAGCAGAATTGTCATTGTATACTCCAGATCACTTAGAAGCAAGAAATAGGTAAGGAGTTATGGTTACAAGCTTAGCAGGTAAATATGATATAGTGGTAGAGGTGAATTTCAATTATATTTTGAATCTCTTTTCAAAATTAGAGCAGATAGTACTTGGTTATCTTCATTTAGTGGTAATTTCATCTTTCAAGACGTGAAGGAAGCCATGATAGGATTCTGGACTTGATTTTTACCAACAAGAAGGAATTTGTTGTTGGGCTGGAAATGGTTTTAGTGAACTATAAGCTCGGTAATTCACTTGTGTAATAAGGTAGCCAGAATAATAATAATGATGAATGTAACTTGGGAGAGTATTAAGAGAGGCGTAGCTTCCAGGAAAAGGGAAGTACTAGTCCTGTATTCTGCTCTGGTCAGACCACATCGAGGAATTGTGCCTACTTCTGGGTGCTATAGATGAGGAAAAGCATTGATAAAACTGGAAGGCATCCAGAGGAGGACAACCAGAATGGTGAACAGCCAACCTCAAGACCGTGCCAGATGAGAATCAGCTGAAGGAACTAGTGTTTAACCTGGAGAAGAGAAGGAACATGATAGCTGATTTCGAGTATTCAAAGGACTGGCACGCAGAAGTGTTTAGAGTTGTTCTGTTTGGCCCCATGGGGCAGAACAAAGAACAGAGGAGAAAAGTTACAAAGAGGCAGATTTGGCCTTGATGTCAGAAAATATTTCCTGATGATTCTGTATCCAAAAGTGGGAAAGAGGACCTCAAGAGGGAAAAGAACTTTCTTCATGAGAAAAGCATTCTGTAGATGACTCCTTGTCAGGTATGCTATAGTAGGGAATTTGGGCAAGAATGGAGCTTGGCTACTAAACTACTAAAAGGATTGTAAAGTTTTTTTCCAACTCTGAAATGTTGTGACTCAATGATAGGAACTTTCCAGGGAAAAGTGTCTCTTCTATCTTAGAATTTTAAAAAGGAGAAAGGATAGATGAGCATAGTCTGTATATGCCCTAAATTCTGGGAGAGCAGATTTCAAAGGGTTCATAAAAAGAATGTGTAGGATCTAGTTGCTTAAAATTCTTTAGAAGTCAGCCCAGGAAGGATAGAAAACCTTTTTTCTGGGTAATTAATCATTTTATTAATCATGCTAGCTGGTAATTAATAAAATGGGTCAGTGGCATTCTCAAATACAAAAGACCCCTCATGAAACCTATTTAGGGCTTTATATACCCTTGGAAGACTGGGTGTTCCTTAGGGTGGCACTCAGCTCTGATTGGTTAACAGTTAATGAGAAGAATAAATATTATAATGAGAGGTGGACTTATTGACAAAAGGAAATCTCTTAAGAAAGAAATGATTGAGATACAAAGATAACCAGTCCCAATAAAGAAGAAAAGTGAGAACTGTCTATGAATTGGATTTTTAACCCAGGGTCTGTGAATGTAAAAACATTTTTAACAACTCTCTCAGCATAGTTATCTTTGTAATCTTCTGTGGTTTATTTCAAATACTTTAAAACATTATTTTGAGAAAGTCCGTGATTCTCTACCCCCACCAAAAAAAAAGTTTTAATACCCCTGGTCTAAAGAAACTTATATGGATGCACAGGGAACTTAATTGACCAACTTTTATTTTTGAGGATAAAGGAGACTGAAAGAATAGGAACACTGCTCAGGGTCGATGGGACAATGATAATGGAGGACAGTTCAGAGTTGCTCAACTCTTATTTTACTTGTATTCTCTGTTGAGGAGAATGATCCTTGAACTAGAAGGATAGAACAAAAGTGACTAAGAGTTAATTAAATAAGAGGATAATAAGGGAACAACTAGCTGTTCTTGTTAAGTTGAATTTACCGCATGCAAATAAACCATGTCCTTAAAGAAGGGGGAATGTGATGAGCCACTGTTAATGATCTTTGGAATATTGTGGAAGAGAGAGCAAACATCCCAATCTTTAACAAAGGGAAAAGAGAAGAGGCTGCGACCTATAGATGGGTGAAAGGTTAGATTTTGATTCTTGATAAGATGCTAGAAGGTGTCACAAAGGTTGGTTAGTGAACCTGCTAGAAAAAAAGAAGTGGTTGCAAAGAGGTTTTCATGGTTTCATTGAGAGGTTGTGCCAGACCAACCTCATTTCCTTTTTTGGAAAGTTTATTGGGCTGGTAGATCAGGTTATTGAACCGGTAGATCTATGTGAATGATGCTGACAGGGTTTATTCAGACTTTAGCACAGGGTGTTTGACAGAATCTCATGTCTTTCTTGTAGAAAACATGGAGAAATGTGAACTGGAAATTAGTTTGGTTTGGTGGATTCAGAAATAGTTGAATAGGTGGTTGTTCAGTCATTTCAATTATGCCTGACTCTTTGTGACCCCATTTGGGGTTTTCTTGGCAAAGATACTGTAATTGTCTGCCATTTTCTTCTCCAACTTATTTTACAGATGAGGAAACTGAGGTAAACAAGATTAAGTGACTTGCCCAGGATCACACAGCTAGGAAATATCTGCAGCCAAATTTGAACTCAAGAAGATGAGTCTTCTTGACTCCAGGCCTGACGCTTTATCCAGCTGCCCCTGAATAGGCTGACCCAAAGGCTAATTAATGCCCAATAATGCTTGGATGTCAATTTGGAACGACTGTGCTAGAGACTTCTGGTGGTGGCAGCAGCCACAGCTGGACTGGTACTGTGCACACTGCCGCAGCTGGATGGTACTAAGCACTTTACGAGTACAGACGTTCCTGATTTCCAAGTCTAGCACTCTATCTACTATGCTTCAGTTTCTCTTTAAAACAAAAGACATTTACACAATATCTTTAAGTTTGCAAATTTCCATCACTCTAACCTTCTTTAAATCTATTTCATTCTCTCCTCTGCTGCCTTTCTTTTGGGTAAGAAGTCCCAGATTGGTCTTTCAAACATATCAATCACCTCCCTTTTAACTATAGTAGCAAACTGAGTGGAAATAGCATACCACAGGACCAGTGCACTTCGAAGCCTGATTAGGAAACAGTTCTCTGAAGGGGTCGCTTGGAACATAGGAACGAATATCTATGATTCTTTCTGCTCTTTTGTTTTGTTTTGGTTTTTTGGGGGTTTGTTTTTTTTTTTTTCAGTTAACAAGCATTCATTTTCTCTTCCCTCACTTCCACCCCCATCCCAAATTGGGGGAGGGAAAGAAAAAGAACATGAATATTCAAGTAAAGCAGTTACCACATTGGTCATATCCAAAGATATGTATGCCTCATTCTGCACCTTGAATCCATCAGGGATAGCATGCCCCTTCACCAGTCCTCTGGAATTGTGGTTGATCACTTCATTGATCAGAGTTCATAAGTTATTTGCCTTTTTATTTTTGTTATTTTTTAAGTTGTTCTCCTTGGTCTGCTCATTTACTGTGCATCAGTTCATACACCTTCTTCCCAAGTTTCTCTGAAACTGTCCCTTTCATCCTTCCTTATTTCATAATAGTATTCCATTACATTTATATATCATAGTTTGTCTGTGTGTATGGGTCATTTTCTTTTTTCTTTGTTCTCTTTGGTGTATGGGCCCTTACTGGGTCAAAGGTTTGTATCTTTCAGTGACTTTTGGGGAGTAGTTCCAAATTGCTTTCTAGAATAGTGCCTTTTATTCTTCACTTAGGGGAGAAAAAAGCCTAGTTTAGCTTATCAGATAACCTCCTAGCTTGTTCAATACATTTTGTCCAGCTCCAAACATACAATCAATAACTATTAGAGTCGATGATAATGATGTCCTTCCTGACATTTATGAAAAATGGAGCTCTCCATTCAAAGAAGACTGAAACAATATGAACCCAATATGATGTATTGGTAATGTTCCCTGCCTCCCTCATTTCCCCCAATCCATGATATTTTCTCTCTGTACTCACTGAGGCAGGATTAACTTCACATAGGTTTCCCCAAACTGAAACACTTTAAACAAGTGTCTCTTCATGGTGTTCTGGGCACACTGCTAAGAAGCTGGAGATACAGAGACAAAACAAAATCTAGTTAAGGAATTTATATTCTACTAGAATGGAGGAAAAAGTGTTCCCAGATAAGTTAAATTCAAAATATATACAGAGTTATGGGGGCAGAGGGAGGAGATCAAAAAGGTTCCGAGTAAGAGGTGGCATTTGAGCTGAGTCTTGAAAGGAGGTAGGCTTCCAAGAGGCAGAGCTAATAAGCCAGAGCATTGGAGGACTGTGGGACAGTCAACAAACAGCAACCACCGACTACATTGAAGTGGTTGGTAGGCACTGGGGAGTTTTTTAAAATACACATCCAGTGTATTAAACTACTGCACTGTAATGTCAGCTCCCCTGATAAAGCCAAGTGTCTTCATCAGGAATTTCATATACTCAGGTCTATGTGTTATGCCCCCCATTGTTGATCACAGATCATGATAATCTTCACACTAAAGTGACAGATAAAATAGCCGATTTTTTCTACTGATGTCTGTATTGCAACTGGCAACTTTCCATGTGGTCAGTAAATATAGTTCTTATCTGATACTGGCTAGAGTGACTGCCTGAAGGGAAACCAGGCTCACAGCTATTATTTTATTCGTCCATTTGGTCCTTTATTTCTAGCTTTTCCGTTTTACCATTATTTGTCCTGGGGTCAATAGTGTATATATTAATTATGTATATCCTTTAATTTGTGAGTGCTTATTTTTCTGTATTTTTGGACTTCCTTGCTCATGAGACCATGAAAAGACCCATTTACCCAACTTTGTAGAGAAGATGTTTTTTCTTTGTCAACTAAAAAAATAACACCCCAATCTCAGTGAAATTAATATTGATAATATAATCATACTTGGTCCTCAAGTACAGCCCTCCTTTGGACCACAGTGACATTTGGCGTTCATGCATATGATGATATGTAAACACAGCCTCTTCTATCACAATTTCACATGCCTACCTCTTGCCAGGGTTTTTGGTGATCAGCCCACCCCATTTGTCTAAACTTGCATTGGATTCTCAGTATAACATTATTGAAGACTCAATTGTATAAATTTATGGCAATTCTTGTGGCCAGGCTTGGTAATCCATAGCTTCTACAGTAGGCACAGATATCTCCCAGACTAAATCTGACTGCTTGCAAATAGAAGTCATTTAAACCTAGTAGCATAAATGATTTAAAATACTCCACATCAAAGAGTTCTTTCTTTTAGATAGACACACAAAACATTTTGTGTTTTAGGTAAGGGATTTGTTGGATGAAGATACATCATGATTAATCTCTGGGATCTTTGTTCATACTGTAATACTATATTTACTTTCTATAAGTCAAATGTGCAAATAACCATCAGTGCTTTTTCGTGCTTCCCAGGAATAGAAAGCACTGAGTGAGACAAGGGCATAAAGACCAGTTGGCACACAAGGAAACAAGCAGCCAAGGAAGGCATCATGGGGTCCTGTGCTAGATTTAGTCAGAGGGACTTGGGTTCTAAGCCCAGCTCTGCCACTTACCTGTGCTACCTTAGGGAATTCATTTAATATCTCTGAGCCTGTTTGTTAATTTATATCAACAAGCATTCATTAAGTGTGGTTCTGTCATGCTGTTTAGGCCTGAAACTCTAGGGTCAAGTCACTTTCTCTTAAAGTGGTACCATCAGGGCAATTCTAATTAGGTAGGTGGATGGATGGGTGGGCAGATGGATGAATGAATGAATGAATGAATGAATGAATGAATGAATTAAAAACATAAATCTTAACATGCTTACTATATACCATGTACTATGCTAAACAATGGAGTTACAAATAAAAAAGCAAAGACAGTTCCTGCTGACAAGGAAGTTATATTCTAGTGGAAAAAACAACATAGTTATCCTTTCCACATCGCAACTTCTCCCCATCCCTGTTTCAATATATCGTGGATCAGCATAAGAAATTAAATGGGAATTTTTTTTGAGGGAGGTGGTTTGCAGAAGCCACAAAGACCATGGAAAGTTCAGCAGACAACACAGAAAACGTTTAGAAATTCACAAATGCAGAAAATATATGTAAAGTATTATATAACATCAACATATTTTATTTTTTAATACCATAAATATATACAATTTCTTTTTGAAAGTTAAAATATGACCAAATACTGAACCCAAATTCTGCAGTAAAGTACTATAAACACCCCAGAAAAAAAGAAAGAAAAAAAAATCAGATTTCTCTGGTATGAAGGGAGAGCCAAAAAATTTTACAAGGATTTTCCAGATCGCACCCCTAAATCCCCATGATATGGAAGGGATAGCTATGCATAGCAAAGTGATAGCCAGGAAGGTGTATTTTGTTCTGGAAGGCTACAGAGATGACGAGTGGGACACTAGAGTCAGAAAGGAGTAGACTGACACACACCTTATCATGGTTCATAGTCCCTAACTGGGGTGGGTGGAAGAGGAGAAAAGGAAAGCGGTACAACGAAATGATTGCGTAGGGGTAGAGAGAACATTGGAAAGGAGGTGGCTGTAGAGAAAGGAGTGGGGTGGGGGCTTTCCTGAAATAGTACTCTAGGAGAGGCATTCCCCAATCAGGAAAGTAGGGATAGAGGGACTTCAATGGAAGGGCTTCATTTCCATTATGGAGTAGTTCATACTGCAGTTACAGTCACGCCACAGAAATTTTTCTCCTAATGCAGGCTCTAAAAAGAAGTTCCCTCCAGATGCAAAAAACAAACATTTAAAAAAAACAACTAGCCAAGAACTCTTTTTAAAAGTCAGTCTGAAATTTCCTCTTTCCTGGCTCCCACAGCATCATGGAACCCTAGGGCACTTTGCCAGCATCAGAACTAGTCTACTGATGATCATAGGATTGATACTTACATGGGGCAAAGTGGAATAAAGGGAGGGCTCTTGGGGGTTAGAGGAAGGCCACATAATTTTGAATGGATGAATAGTTTCATCCAAAAGTACGCATTCCCTGTCTGCTTTGCTTTTGAGAATAATGATGTTTATATATGGAAAGAAAAGGAATATTGAGGAGAGAGCTTTCTTGGGCTGCTTTTTAGTGTGCTGACATTGTTTCCTCTGAGTAATCAGACAAACCTAGAAAACAGTCAATCTGTATATTACTTTCACCATAGCCGTATTTCTTTCCATTGTTTATTTCATTATATAGAAGAATTTGGCAAAAGATGGGCACAGAATTGGAACCTGGTTTTTGGAAAGTCGCTTTGTTGTGACAGTGGTTTTAGAACATGAACTGAGCTGTAAGTTGGATTATTGTGTTATTTGTATTAATAGCTTTTTCACTTTTCTTCTTGGCCTGAAGGGGAAATATTTCATGATTCATTAAACTGAATCATCAGATTATAGATACAGCTAGAAAGGACCTTGAAGATGATCTAATGCAAACCTTTTTTTTTCTTTACAAAGGAAGAAATTTCCGCAGAGAGAGAAAGTCACTCTTCTGTGATATCAGGCCTACGATTAGACCCCCAGATATGCTGGGTACTAATCCTGTGCTGTTACTAGTAGATCCACTTGATTATACAAATTAAGTTTATTTCTTTGCCTTGCCAAGCACTGAGTCAAGGCAGCATGGTTATGCCGTTTAGTCATTTTTTCAATCATGTCTATCTCTCTGTGACATCATTTAGGATTTTCTTGGTAAGGTGCTGGAGTGATTTGCCATTTCCTTCTCCAGTTCATTTTACAGATGAGAAAAGGCAACTGAGTCAGACAGGGTTACGTGATTTGCCCAAGGTCATACAGTTTGGTTCTCAAGCCACATTTGACCTCAGGTTTTCCTGGTACCAGGCCTAGCACTCTACCCACTGTGTCACCTCGCTGTCCCCAAGAGAGCATGGTATAGTATATATAGCCTTGGAATCAGAAAGGAAAGATTTCCAATCCATTCTTCTGACACAGACTAGCTGCATGACCATGGGCAGGTCACTTAATCATTTAATACCATGAGCCAACTCACTGAGAGTAGGAGTTACATATGAATTTCTACCCTGTGTCAAGAAAATCAAAGGCTCTGACCACGGCCTGAATACCTACAGAACCAAAAGTACCACTTGAATTAGAGTCCTTTCATGTGGCAAATGTTTATATTACTGTGCTTGTAATGGAGATTTAATTGATTAACTATTTCCCGTATCTGGAATTCTCACCCTCTTCATTTCTATCTCCTGGCTTCCCTGGCTTCTTTCAAGTACCAGCTGAAATACCAATTTCTTTAACAGACCTCTCCTGATTTCCCTTCATGCTAATGACTTCTTTTCTGTTAAATATCTCCAGTTTATCCTTTCTATATTTTGTTTGTACACTGAGGTAGCTAGGTGGTACCATGGATAGAGCCTTAGGCCTGGAATCAGGAAGACTCAAATTCAAAGCCAGCCTCAGACACTAACTTGCTAGAAGACCCTGGGCAAGTCACTTTACCCCTGTCTGCCTCAGTTTCCTCATCTGTAAAATGGAAATAAAAATAGCACCTATCTCTGAAGATTGTTATGAGGATCAGAGGAGATGGTACCTGTAAAGTGCTTAGCACAGTGCCAGGCACATCACAAGCTTTATAAATGTTAGATAGTATTAGTATTAGTATTATTATTGCCTATTAGAGGTCCATTACCTCCTTCATTAGACGGCAAGCTTCTTCAGAGCAAGGGCTATCTTTTGCCCTTCTTTCTGTCTCCACCCTTAGTGCAGTGACTGGGACATAGTAGGTCCTAAATAAGTGTTTGTTGATTGACAATATGATGTACAGAAAAGAAATATGTCTGTGGGTGTGTGTGTATGTGTTTGTGTGTGTGTGTGTGTATATACACACATATATATCTGTGCATAACACATAGACACATAAGAATAAAGGAAAATGGGAAAGTGAAGAGATTAATTGTCCATGCCTGTAAACATCATTTAGCTCAGGTTTTTGCCCAGATATTTTGATTGTTGAGAGTTAAGAGAAATCTGGAAAGGTTTTTTTTCATATATTCTGTTGGGGGAAAAAAGTGGATCTATGATAAATGGCTTTGTATTCGTACATATAGTTCAGTGTATAGTATTTTAAGTAAGCCTGGTATTTCTGTCCACCTTTTTGGATGTGTGCCAGTCACCAATTGCCCATTATGGAATGGCACTTTCTAATTGTTATAAACAGCAGCTTGAAAATAATAGATTCTAAAACAATCAAAACTGAATGCAAATAAGAATTATAATGACCACACGTATTTTAAAAAAAATATTAGAAAACACTTTCTTTTGCCTCTTTGAAGAAGTGAGGGACTGCGGTTGTAGAATGCTGCATCTTATGTTGAATTTTTTCTGCATATTAATAAGTTCTGCCAAAATATTTTTATCTTTTAAAAAAATCTTTGTTATAAGAAATTGATTTCTGGAGTAAAAAGAAGGGAGAAGTATGCTGGGAAATGTGTGTGTGTGCATGCACGCATGTATAGAGTATGTAGATACAGATATATATGAAAAAAGAGGGAAATAACACTAAGAAATGTAGGTGTATGTGTGTGTGTCTGTGTGTGTATGTATAAATTGATCATTAACTCAAGTTTTTGCCCAGATCTTTTGGTGTTAAGAGTTAAGAGAAACATGAGAAGTTTTACTCATGAACTCTGTTGAAAAAATGGATCCATGCTATATTGGATTTGCTGTACTGTGATAAATAGATCACAGTGCAGCAAAGAAAATACACACACACACACACACACGGCAACTAGATGATTCAGTGGACAGAAACCTGGGCATAGAGTCAGAAAGACCTGAGTTAAAATCCAGCCTCAGGTACTTCCTAGCTATGTGACCCTGAACAAATCACTTAACCTCTGTTTGCTTTAATCCACTGGAAAAGGAAAACCACCCTACTATTCTTGCCAAGAAAACTGTGAACTGTAGGGTCCATGAGTCATGAAGAGTCACATACAACTGAACTACTGAACAACAGCATATATAGAAATTCACACATATATTCGCACATATATACATACAGATATACAGATATATGTAGATTTATATGAAGGTATATAATAAAAGATAACTGATTGTTTAAAACATATGTAAAAGAAAATTATAAATGATAGCTATTTGTCCCTGAGAAATGGCTAAGCAAGCTGTGGCACATTAGTGTAATGGAATGTTTAAGTGTAATAAGTGATAATTACAAAAGCAATGAAACAAGAAGACTATATGAGCTGATCCATAATAGAGCAGAAGCAGGAAAAGCAGTATACACTCCAGTATAACAATAAGAACAAAAAGTTGAAACTAACTTTTGTGAAATTATAGTGACCAAACTTTATCCCTAAAGAAGATGTAAGAAGACGTATCTCTTGTAGGGGGAGAGGTTTGTGTATATGAAACACTGTATGTGATGGCATACTTTTTAGATGTATTGGTTAGTTTTCCTGAACTGATATTTTTAAAAATATATTTTTCATTCTTTGTTATAAGGGATGCTGTCTGGGAGAGGGCGTCTGTGTTGGTGACAGAAAAACATAAAATAGCAACAAAATGGATTTTAAAAAAGAAAACAGTGTTATTACTGGCTATAATATTCATATATCCTAGTCATCTCTTTTAACTTTTAAGGCCAATGATTTCTAAGAGCTCTGTATATTTCTTTCAATGCAGCTCAGCATAACTAGGAAAGGAATTAATTCAAATATGATTATTATATCAATCATAAGGGCTGAAAGGAAAAGATTGAGGTCTGCTTTAGTCTAAGAGCTTTAAGATAGGATTGTTTGAATGCATGGTGTTAAAATGACTCTGGTAAGTCATAATGCATTGTCTTTTTTCATAAAAATCTCTCCTACCTTTCATCCCATAAAATGAATGTCCCAAATGGTCTTCTTTTGATCTGATAATGGAAACGATATAGCTGACATTGCTGTACTGTTAGATATTCAAGAACCATGTCTCTCTCTTCTTCTCACTTGTTTAGCCCTGGAATGAGACCAGATGTAAGCTCTTCTCCATCCAGTTCCTCCACGACAGCGGGACCACCCCCCAAACTCTGCCTGGTTTGCTCCGATGAGGCTTCTGGATGCCATTATGGTGTTCTAACTTGTGGAAGTTGTAAAGTTTTCTTCAAGAGAGCAGTGGAAGGTAGTATGTGTTTTGAAGAGTTTTTTTGGTTTGTTTATTTCTTATTCTTATAAATGACAACTTGAAAATGATAGGTTACCATTGGCAATGCATTTCTTTTGTCTCAATTTGGTAGAAACCAGTAAATAAATTAACTCTGTTGTTTGGGTTTTTTTAAATTGGTAACTAATATGTGGCTCTGTGTAAATATGGGTAGACCCAGAAGTGACCCCTTGTTAGAGAAAGAGAAGATGGAAGGGAAAGAATCAGTTGATCATCAAGCATTTATTAAAAACCTATGTGTGGGGAAATTGAAAAATGTTGGAGGAGATATTAAAAAATTGGGACACTAATTCATTATTGGTAGAATTATAAACTGATCCAAACAATTTGAAAAACAATCTGAAATTATGCCCAAAGAGTTATTTAACTACCTTTGACCTCTAATAGGTCTATTTTCAAAGGTGATTAGGGAAAAAGAAAAAGAATTTATGTATTCTGAAATTTTTATAGCAGCCCTCTTTGTGAGGGCAAAGAACTGGAATTGTGGGAATGCCTGTCAATTAAGGAGTGACAGAACAAGTTATGGTATATGACTGTGATGGAATACTGCTGTGCTATAAGAAATGAAGAGCTCAATGATCTTCAAAAAACATGGAAAGACTTGCTCACAATAATAAATAATGAAGTAAGCAGAGCCAAGAGAACATTTTTTACAGTAAGAGCAATATTGTTTCAAGAATGACTTTGAGCGAATACATTATTTTGACTATTATAAATTCCCAAATTGACTATAAAGGATATATGAAGAAAGATGCTATCTGTATCCAGAGAAAGAACTGATAAATAGAAGTATGTATAGAATAATTTTACATATATATATTTTGTCTAATGATGGCTATCTCTAGGGCAGAAGAGGGGAGGGAATAAAAAAGAAAGTTACATAACTCTGTTGAATATTTAAAAGGATTAGCAACTTTTACATAGTAGATTTACAGTTTCATGTATAGTCATCATTTTTATTATACTCTATTACAGAAATTCTTGCTTTAGTCCATAAATTAAAAACAAAATAAATTTTAAGTTTTTTAAAAAATAAATTTTAAAATTTTAAGTTTAATTTAATTATTATTAAATTAATTACTAATTATTTTAACAAAATTAAATTAAAATGTTAAAATTTTAAAAATAATAAAACAATGTGCCAGGTACTTTGATAGGTGTGTTGGGGATATGAATACAAAGAAGGAAAGAATCCCTTCTCTGAAAAAAGCTTACATTCTAATGGAGAAGACAATATTCTAAACATGTGACATTATATATAAAGGGAATAAATCCAAATATACAAAGTAGCTAAGATAAGGTAGTTTAGGAGGAAGGTGCTATTACTGTCCCCATTTTACATTTGAAGAAACTGAGAAAATTTTGGGGGGCGGAGCCAAGATGGCGGAGTAGAAAGACGCACATACACATAGCTCCGAACCCACAACCCACAGAACGGCTAGAGGGGACCAACTCACGGTGAATTCTGCACCCAGAGGCCACGGAATATTGGAGCGAGGGAGATTTCTGTTCCGGAGAGACCTGCAAACCTCTCGCGGGGGGTCCTTCGCGCTGCGGACTGGGCGCCGGGACTGGGAGCCGGGACTGGGAGCAGAGGGCAGCCCTGCAGCTGCCGCGACACCGTTAGAAAAAGAGCCAAGCGGGCTACGGGGACGGGATCTCCAGCTGCCACGCGGGTCCCTCCACCCACAGAGGGACCTGCAAACCTCTCGCAAAAGGTCCGTCTCGCTGCAGATGCGGAGCCCAGCCCAGACCTGCGGCGGCCGCAGCTCCGAGAGGTATAGATCCGAGCAGGCTTCAGGGACGGGATCTCCAGCGGCGGCACAAGCCCCTCCACCCACAGGTGACAGGGGTCAGTGAGAGAGTCTCTTTGGCGGGTCGAGAGGGGAGTGGGATGCCCCCATGGCTCGGGCCCCCCTGGGAGATAGAAACTGAGAGGCGGTTGCAGACAGGGGCTCCCCAAGCGGGCGGGAGCCTGGATCCATTGTGGAAGGTCTGTACATAAACCCCCTGAGGGAACTGAGCCTGAGAGGCAGCCCTGCCCCTGACCTGACCACCTGAACTTAATTCTCACACTGAATAGCAGCCCTGCCCCCGCCAAAAGCCGTAAGGCGGGAAGCAGCATTTGAATCCCAGTCCCCAAACGCTGGCTGGGAGGACCAGGAGGCGAGGTGGGTGTGAGGAGAATATTCAGAGGTCAAGTCACTGGCTGGGGAGAATGCCCAGAAAAGGGAAAAGAAATAAAACTATTGATGGCTACTTTCTTGGAGAACAGACATTTCCTCCCTTCCTTTCTGATGAGGAAGAACAATGCTTACCATCAGACAAAGACACAGAAATCAAGGCTTCTGTGTCCCAGCCCACCCAATGGGCTCAGGCCATGGAAGAGCTCAAACAGAATTTTGAAAATCAAGTTAGAAAGGTGGAGGAAAAACTGGGAAGAGAAATGAGAGGGATGAAAGAGAACCATGAAAAGCAGATCAGCTCCCTGCTAAAGGAGAACCAAAAAAATGTTGAAGAAATTAACACCTTGAAAACTAGCCTAACTCAATTGGCAAAAGAGGTTCAAAAAGCCAATGAGGAGAAGAATGCTTTCAAAAGCAGAATTAGCCAAATGGAAAAGGAGATTCAAAAGCTCACTGAAGAAAATAGTTCTTTCAAAACTAGAATGGCACAGATGGACGCTAAGGACTTTGTGAGAAAGACAGATATCACAGAACATAGCAAGAAGATTGGAAAAATGGAAGATAATGTGAAATATCTTATTGGAAAAACAACTGACCTGGAAAATAGATTCAGGAGAGACAATGTAAAAATTCTGGGACTACCTGAAAACCATGATCAAAAGAAGAGCCTAGACATCATCTTCCATGAAATTATCAAGGAAAACTGCCCTGAGATTCTAGAACCAGAGGGCAAAATAAATATTCAAGGAATCCACAGAACACCGCATGAAAGAGATCCAAAAAGAGAAACTCCTAGGAACATTGAGGCCAAATTCCAGAATTCCCAGGTGAAAGAGAAAATATTGCAAGCAGCTAGAAAGAAACAATTCAAGTATTGTGGAAATACAATCAGGATAACACAAGATCTAGCAGCCTCTACATTAAGGGATCGAAGGGCATGGAATAGGATATTCCAGAAGTCAAAGGAACTAGGACTAAAACCAAGAATCACCTACCCAGCAAAACTGAGTATAATACTTCAGGAGAAAAAAATGGTCTTTCAATGAAATGGAGGATTTTCAGGTTTTCTTGATGAAAAGACCAGAGCTGAAAAGAAAATTTGACTTTCAAACACAAGAATGAAGAGAACCATGAAAAGGTGAACAGCAAAGAGAAGTCATAAGGGACTTACTAAAGTTGAACTGTTTACATTCCTACATGGAAAGACAATATTTGTAACTCTTGAAACATTTCAGTATCTGGGTACTGGGTGGGATTACACACACACACATGCACACACGCACACATACATAGAGACAGAGTGCACAGAGTGAATTGAAGAGGATGGGATCATATCTTAAAAAAAAAAAATGAAATCAAGCAGTGAGAGAGAAATATTGGGAGGAGAAAGGGAGAAATTGAATGGGGCAAATTATCTCTCATAAAAGAGGCAAGCAAAAGACTTATTAGTGGAGGGATAAAGAGGGGAGGCGAGAGAAAAACATGAGGTCTACTCTCATCACATTCCACTAAAGGAAAGAACAGAATGCACACTCATTTTGATAGGAAAACCTATCTCACAATACAGGAGAGTGGGGGACAAGGACACAAGCAGGGTGGGGGGGAGGATAGAGGGGAGGGCATGGGGAGGAGATTGCAATCCGAGGTCGACACTCATGGGGAGGGAAAGGATCCTAAGAGAATAGAAGTAATGGGGGACAGGATAGGATGGAGGGAAATATAGTTAGTCCTATACAACACAACTAGTATGGAAATCATTTGCAAAACTACACAGATTTGGCCTATATTGAATTGCTTGTCCTCCAAAGGGAAGGGGTGGAGAGGGAGGGAGCTAAAGAAGTTGGAACTCAAAGTGTTAGGATCAACTGTAATGTTCTTACCACTAGGAAATAAGAAATACAGGTTAAGGGGTAAAGAAAGCTATCTGGCCCTACAGGACAAAAGAGAAGACGGAGACAAGGGCAGAGAAGGAGGATAGAAGAGAGAGCAGATTGGTCACAGGGGCAATTAGAATGCTTGGGTTTGGGGGGGGGGGAGGTGATAAAAGGGGAGAAAATTTGTAA
The DNA here is from genome assembly GCF_028372415.1 of Notamacropus eugenii. NCBI lineage: Eukaryota > Metazoa > Chordata > Mammalia > Diprotodontia > Macropodidae > Notamacropus > Notamacropus eugenii. Next base: position 370,892,668 of record NC_092872.1, on the reverse strand, counting down.
CCCAAAAATTTGTGAAAATGAATGTTAAAAGTTAAAAAAAAAAAAAGAAAAAGAAACTGAGGCAGACAGGTTAAGTGGTTTGCCCAGAGTCACACAGCTAGGAAGTGTCTGAAGTTGGCTTTGAATTCAGGTTGTCTTGACCCAGCACTCTATCCACTGCACCACTTAGGGATTCTGTAATCAGTCAGTCAGTAAACATTTACCAAGCACCAACTTGTATGCCAGGCACTATGCTAAGCATTGAGGATACAAGAAGAAACAAAAATAAACTCAATCCCTGCCCTCAAGGAGCTTATAATCTAATAGGGAATGATAACACACAAAAAGAAGCTGAAAAATTGGGGGTGGGGGGCAGAGAAAGGTATCCAACTGCAGGAAAGGGATATGTAGAAGAGTTTCAGAGAAGTCTGAAAGCAGGGTAGCTGGTAAGAAATGGTGAGAAGGACTTTGCTGAGCCCCTCCTTTTAATAGAGGTGCCAGAGCCCAAGGCCCTGCCCTGCAATCTTAGGGACAGAAGGTGCCCATGACACGTGAGTACCAGGCAGATCCAGTCTTGCAGCGTGATGAGATTTCTCATTGATAAAGCAGAGGTAAAAGAGGGAGAGTATTTCAGGCATAGGGGACAGCCAGTCAAAAGGTATGGAGATGGGAAGCCAAGACCAGTTTGCTGGATTCACAGAGTATGGGAGGGAAAGCATTGTCTAGAAAGGCTGGACACAGAGGTTGGAGCCAGACTGTGAAGTTATGTGTGTGACATTTAAAGACCTTCACAATGCGGCTTCAGCTCACGTTCCCAGGCTTATTATAAGCCCATTATTCTCCTTTGCTCCAGCCAGATTAGCCTACATGCCATTCCTCATACACATTTCATCTCTCATCTCTGTGCCTATCTACAGGCTCCTTCTCATGCCTGGAACATGCCATTTCCCCAACCCCACCTCTTAAGATGCCTGACTTCCTCCAAAGCTTAGCCTGCGGGAAGCCTGGATACTTCTCGTTGACTAGTGCCTCCTTTCTCCCCTCCAAAAAACTTAACGTTCCATTTATTTCATACGTATTTTGCATTACTTTTGCATATATGTAGTTTCCCCCAGTAGAACGTAAGCTGCTTAAGATCAGATCACCTAGCTCAGTGCCTAGCAAACACAGTAGATAATTCATGTATGCTTTTTGATTGATGTGAGCAGTTGGGAGGAGTTGAACAAGGAAGGAAAACTCCTGTTTTCTTCTTTAGGAACAAACAAACAAAGAAGGACCCTACTCACTGGGAAGACAAAATATTCCCAAGTGGAGGGAACAGTATTCTAATATAATATAATCACAGGGAAATCCATGCAGTATAATCAGATAGCAGAAGGTATCAGTGGCAGAAAAAGTTAGGGGATCAGATAATTGTGGTGCATTTCATTAGCAGTTGCTACTGGGCTCAGGATTAAGATCACTGATCTGATCCCATAGAGGTCAAATAATTCCACTGTGTCACAGCCCCAGACAGTACATTTGAAGTGGTCTACAGTCTCAGATGGATACGCTGCCACAGAGGATAATGGGAGAAAATGTAGATATCCATTCTCCAAATGCAAAAACAGTCAGTGAAGAAAGAGGTTCCCCTTGCAGTGGTTCACTAGGAATATCTTCACCAATGAACACATTGTTTCACATCTAATGATGAAGAAAGGTAAATTCTTAAAATTCCATTGTTGCCTGGGAGTACTCTTAGAGTAATTACATATTTTAATGGTTGTGTAAAGTAACTGGTAAAGAATATATGAATGGGTGATCTAAAGCTCTGGTAATACTCAATTAAAAAAAAATAATGTAGCCCATTCATTCACAGTCTGAGAAGGATTATTATTGTTTGGCCACAGTTCTGTTTGCATATTCTTGAGAGCTGTATGAGTCATCTCTTTTCCTTTGCTTAGATTTCTTTTTTAAGTATTGTAAATTACAAAATTGTCCATGCAGGTCCAACCTAAACTTTGGGTTACAGACCACTCATAAGTAGCTCCCAGCCTTTTGAGAAATTAAGAGTGAATCTATAAAAAAGGATTTATGTTGAGAAGGCATAGAAGTTATTCTCCCACTACTTATGTAGTAATATTATTAATATTAAGGAAATGGATAGAAAGCAGGCCTCACAGTCAGTAAGACCTGGGTTCAAGTCTTGTCTCTGACAAATTCTAGTTTTATGAGCCATGGAGCAAGTCACTTAACCACTCAATACTCCAGGCAGTTCTATATGACCATAAAATTAGAGAAAAGTTACCTGTCAGTCTTGAAAGAGGAAACTTCCTCACAAGGAATTTCCCAAATCAATGAAATCACTGGTCCAGACCAAGAAATAGATGCATTTGTGCATATGTGTATACATATGTGATTAATATATTTATAAGTAGTCCACTTTTGCTTATTATTGCTGTGAATAAATCAGTCCATTTTTACTGAGTTTAGTCACATGGAGTCCCACTGAACATTGGACCTGGGGTCAGAAGCTCTGAGTTCAGATTCTTAATTGGTAATAGCAGTAGTATTGGTTATATTGTAGATATAATAATATCAATCTTAATTATAGTAATAATGATGACTCCTTTATATTGTACTTTAGGGTTTCCTTGCCTTCTTTACAACTGGGTGAAGTACATAATATAGTTGCTATTATTGAAACAAAGGCTCAGTGACTTGCCCGGGTCAAGACCAAATAAGTGTCAGTCAGGTCTCTACATCAAGTCTTTTGTTTCCAAAGCCAGTGTTCATTACACTACCCCTTTGGTTAGGTTCACTACCCCCAACCTTAGAAAGAGCCTCTCTAGATAGAGCTCCTTTTCTCTTTTTTTCATAGCATTTTGAACATTGGAATACTAGTTCTGTGTGTATACAAATGTATATATTTGTACAGTTAGATTAGGTGATTAATGAGAAATGATTAAATGAATATTTCCAATAAGTCATTTCATTTCAGGGAAACTCAAGTTTCCTTTTCTGTAGGTGAGGGTTTAGATACAAAGGTCTCAGTATCCTTCTGTGCAACTTTAACCTTCCAGAGCCTGTGAGATGATCTTTAATCATACATAAACAGGGTTGTTTTATTTTTGTTTCTGTTTTTTATTTGTTTTGGGGGCTCTTTTGTGGGAACAGTGGTTCCCAAACTTTCTCCAAAAAGCCACTTCTCTATAAAAATATATCCTGCAGTGTCAAGTTTGTTCAGTGAAAGAACCACCCAGAAGAATATAAAGTAACCAGATAAGGAAGGTTGATGGAAACTCTCATCTTGAAGGGAATAGAAACAAAAGCTAAGTCATAGACTTGAGTACTTACTTGGAAGAGTCCTGAGATTTAGTTTGGGTGCTCAGTAGGCTATAGATAGAAACTGCTACAGAGGTTCTTTAGGTTGTCACCCTTTGTTAAAGGTATACATGAGAAATATTGGGTTTCTTGGAAATTGGAGTTCATATTAATTTAGTAAATTTCTTCACATAGGGTCCCAATGAGCTGAAACTTGGAATTTTATGCTCAAAACTAATATCACAAACCACACCCTCAATTGAGGGAAGTTGGAGTGGGCTTATTGCTTCCCATATGTTTAGTAGTTTCCTGTTTTTACTTACTCTTCCTAGCTAGAGGTTTGCCTCATATTCGTTGTTTTTTCCTTACTGCTGAAATAGCATGGAGCAATGGATAGAGCATTGGACTTGGGGTCAGCAAGGTTCAGATTCCTCCTCAGATAGTTCTGGGTAACCTTGGGCAAGCCATTTAATCTCTCTAGGCCTCTGTTTTGTCACTTCTATAATGAGGAGGGCAATATTGATGGCCTCTGACATCCCTTCCCATTTTAAATCTATGATCCCCTAACTTCAGGGGCTTCCAGTACTCTCTAAGTTAGAACTTTGGGGAAAAACTCAAGCTTGCTCCATCCTGGTTCTAGCTCTGTAGTGAGGAACTTAGCCACTTCTAAGTGGTGATTAACACTGATCATTGTTTATCTAACAAATGTGACCAACTACATTGGGCAGTTCCCTATTTTTACAGCATAAGCATAGGAGATCTTTGGTCCCTGTTTTCTGACATGGAGAAAGAGCTGTGAATTGGGCTTTGTACCCCTTCCTTTCTGCTATTTTCTGTCTCCATAAGTGGCCCCACACCTCTCAACCTTTATGCTTTTGCATGCCTCTTGCCCTCATTTATCCTATTTCCTCTGCCTCGAAAGCAAATGTAAGATATTCAAAAGGCAGATTAGTGGTTGAAGTCATCCTTTATGGTGGTTATTTTGAGAGAGAGACAGAGACAGAGACAGAGAGAGAGAAACAGAGAGAGACAAAGTCAGAGAGATTCGATGGCAAAGTGGAAGTCTGCCCTGAGAAATAAGGAAATCTTCAGGCATAGAAGCATAGTTACATAGTTTTAGAGCTGGAAGGGACCTTAGAGACCATTAATTCCAACATCCTTGATTTAGAGATGAGGAAACTGAAGCCCAGAGAAGATTTTTAAATTTTAATTTTAAAAAATTTAATTAAAAAATCTGTTTTCTCTGTCCTCCCACTTCCATGGCGAGGGAGTCAGGGGGCAGAAAATCCTCGTAACAAATATGAATACTAAAGAAAAGAAATCCCCACATTGGCCATGTCCAAAAAAATATATATCTCATTTTGCGCCTTGAGTCTATCACCCTCAGGAAGATAGTAGAATGCTTCATCACCAGTCTTTAGGAATCATAGTTAGTTACTGGATGATCTGAATTCTTAAGTCTTTTAAAGTGACTTTACAATGTTGTTATTATTGTAAGTTGTGTTCTTCTGATTCTGCTCACTTGAGTCTGCATCAGTTTATACAAGTCTCCCCAGGTTTCTCTGAAACTGTACCTTTCAACATTTCTTACAGCGCGGGCATTCCATTACATGCCTATATCGTAACTTTTTTCTGCTTTCCACCAATTGATGGGCACTCTTTGAGTTTCTGTGTCTTTGTTTAAAAAAAAGCTACCTTAAATATTTTTGTAATTATGGATCCTTTTCTTCTTTCTTTGGGTTACAATCCTAGTAGTGATGTTGATAGATTATGTACAATTTTTTAAATTATGCAGCTTTTGATGTATAGTACCAAATCACTTTCCTGAGTGACCAGACCAGTTTATAATTCTACCTGGACAATGCTGGGCCCAGAGCAGTGAACTGATTTGCCTAGGATCTCTTAACTACTAAGTGTCTGAGACAGGATCTGAACCCAAGTTCAGTGCACTGTCCACTGCTCCATTTGCCTCTAAGCAAATAAGCTTGTCACTTAGGAGGTATTCCTATCATTAGGTCATAGAATGATGGCACTGGAAAAACTTTTTGAGAGATTGAATCAAAATCCCTCATTTTACAAATGAGGTAATGAGAACATATTTGTCCAGTCATCCAGGTTGGTGGCAGAGCCATTAGCTCATAGATCTCTAGACTTACTACAAAAAAATACCATTGGATGATTGACATCAGGAAAAGTGAATATAACTTATTTCTACAAAAATTCAAGAGCTATCCTCTAACATGAACATTCTTTCCCAGAAATGATTAACCCAACCTAAGTAAGTAAATTGAGAGGAACATTGTTTCCTCTGTATAGATATTTTGGAAAATTGTTGCAAGATGTCTTGTTATCAGTCTTAGTGGGTATATGACTTGCAGAGGCCAGGCATAACTCAACCCAGTTCTTTAGAACTATAAATAAGGTTTTCTTTGCATTTTGCCCCATAGAAGGAGTCCAATTCATACTTTTTCTCTTTGTCTTGAAGCATAGGTGTGCATATGGTGTGTGCCAAGGTACACCCTAAGCTGCTAATAACCCTCTGCTCCCAGGTAGACCTGCCTAAGATTGATATCTTACTAAGGTCCTTCTTCAGTCTTCTATTTCCCACTCACTTCTCCTGTTTCTGAAAGGCTGTTATGGTAAAGAAGGAAGAAAGGACATGGGCCTAGTAACTTGTTTGCCCTACAGTCCAGGATCCCTCTGCAACGCTCTTCTGGATGCTCTCCATAGCATAGACTCTCCTACTGTAATGGTACTTCTTGGCAGAGTGTAACTCCCAATGAGGTCAGGCAGCCTTCCTCCTTCCCATCCCCAGTAGGTCCCCCAACTCCTGCCAAAGGATTCCAGCTGGCTGCAGCTGGGTCAGGGAAAAATTGACAAGACTTTTTTTTTCTCCTTTGACTGCCTTAGCCACTTTTGTTTGTTTATTTCCTGTGGCTCAGCCTAGAGTATGTGGCCCTAGCACTTTGGTTGGTATGGGCAATAAGGGGAGAAAGTAAAAATATTAAAAGAATATTCCTTAAACTCCATCACCAGATCTTCACAGCAAAATGCAGGGCTAGGAGACCTAAAAGAGAAATTTAGCCAGTTACTTTTCTCCACTATCCTAGGATTGTTTCATCGGTCCACATCTCTCAGAGGTATTTGTATAGGAGTGCCAGACAGAAACCCTGGGGGTTGATAACTTTGTTACTTGATGATAAATTGATCAATTAAAGTGTTTGCAACATTTATAAGGTGAATGGATTGGTTCATGAGACCAAGTCTCTGATTCACCCATCATTACCATTAGCCTCAAAACGTAAGACTAAATATCTTTTTTACCCTCTAGTACTGTATTTAAAGATAGAAATAAAAGAAGTATCTGTTTTGTTTATACAATATTGAACTTCAGCTTATCGTTGAAGAGTTTTACAACTCAAGTCATAAGACCAAGTCATTTACAAACGAGACTTTGAGCAACTCACTTAACTTCCCTTCATTTTCTTCTTGTCTAAAATGGAGTTAAATTGGAGGGGCTCTGAGGGTCCCTTCTAGCTCTAAATCTTAACTATCATCTGTGAATTCTATGATTTTATTATAGTAATATTGAGCAATTGTAGTTTCTGGAAGTTTTTTTTTAAGGATATTGGACTTTTAATGAGGGAAATTCAAGTCAGAAGATATTACTTTTTTCTCTTCTTTTTTAAAAAAATTATTGTTTGTTTAACAATAAACCTTCCAGACTCACCCTGGGAAAATTCAGGTACTACATTGCAGTAGATTTAAATATATAGAATTCCTTCTCCTTACTCCTCCCCATAAAACATACACACACACACACACACACACACACACACACACACACAGAGAAAGATAGAAACTATCCACAAAATGAGCAGTATTTTAACTTTTTTTTTTCTCGTTTCTTTCTATAGGACAGCACAATTATCTTTGTGCTGGAAGAAATGATTGTATCATTGATAAAATTCGAAGAAAAAACTGCCCAGCATGTCGTTACCGAAAATGTCTCCAAGCTGGAATGAACTTAGAAGGTAATGTAAAAGACTTGAGTGGATTGTTTGCCTCTGAATCACAGGAAAATGCATCAATTTGCTTTGTAAGATGTGAGTAATCAGGTGTAGCGTATCTTTAAAATAGTTAAGTCATTATAGGGCATTCTTGACCATAATATCCATACTATTGCCTGACAAAAAGTAGGGATTTTTCTCCGTTTTCATCGTGGGTCCTATTCTGCCTGTTTAACAGACCTACACACTACCACAATTTTATCTATAGCTTTTCCTTGTACAAAGGACACAGTCTTTGAATTTACTGTAAACCAGGTTGGTAGATGGGATGGGAAATTATCCATATGAGCATTATGGAAGAAAACAGGGCATTCTCTTTTTTTCTTTTGTACCTCAGTAAAGCTTTCAAATAGAAACACTCTTCTATCAAACATGCAGTTGTCCTTTTCTTTGTCATAGCCCTTTTAAGAATTCCAGTTTCTAAATGGTCCCCTCATGGGGGGATGTGTTTTGTCTTGTATGTTAGTGTACAAGTCAGGGTGGTTGATGACTTAAGTACTGGTATGGAGATAGCTTGGCACAATGGAAAGGGGTCAGAGGATCTGGGTTGAATCCCATTGGTCATGTTTCATATGAGCCTTGGAAAGAGTCACTGGGTCTCATTTTCCTCATCAGCAAATGGTCCCTATTCCCTCTCTCTTCCAGATCTATGAGTTTTGTTGTTCTCATCTTCTTATAATAAAAAACCTTTAAACTGAAAGATAATGTAGCTTTATATTCGAAAACATTTTAATGTATCATATACCAAGTACTATTTTTTCATTTTGGAAGTGTTGGAGATACATCTCTGCTTGAGATTGGAGGCTCCTCAAAGACATGATTAGTAGATATTAAATTAAGAAGTTTATTAAAGTAGCAATTGCTCTAGAGTGAACATAAATCTGAGGGGAGAAACAACTTGACCAGCACTGACCTATCGCCCCAAGTGAAAAAGAATGATGAGAAGGCCCTGGGGAGCATCAAAGAGCTGTATACTAGAAGGTCTGGGATTACATGTCTGTAGTTTTGTAGGTCATGACTACTCACCACCATTTTGTTACATTTTGCTGAAATGATAATATCTGACTTCCGTGAAAGATGTATCATGTTTTGACCTGAAGTGGAAAATTTTTAAACAACATAGTGTCCCCCATGTCTGGAATACACTGTCTCCTTCACTGCTGCCTCTTAGTATCCCTCATTAATTTCAAAGGTCAGCCCAAGTACCAAGTCTTACATAAGGCCTTTCCTGATCCCCCAGGGCTAGTTCCTTCTCTTACCCCCCCCCCCAAAAAAAACCTGAACTGTATTTTTTTAAATATACTGTTTTATTTACTTCTATCAGCACATATTGGCTCACTAATAAAATGTAAGCTATTTGAGAGTAGAGATTGTTTAATTTTTGTTCATATATCCCCAACAATTAGCACAGTACCTAGAATATAGTAGGTGATTGATAAGTGCTTGTTAATTGATTAAGCAGGAATAATTCTGTACATGTATTCAAATGGATTGTAAAGTTATTTAGTTTAGAAATACAGTCTGTCTTCACATTTTTTAGTGAATAGGCTTAGCCCAAATAACACAAGAAGAAAGAGAAAAAGGAGGGAAAGAGGGAGGGAGGTACAGAGAGAAGGAGAGAGGAGAAAGAGGAGAGAAGAAAAGAGAGAAGGGAGGAAGGACAAAGAAGGGACAGAGAGAAAGAAGGGAAGGAAGGAGGGAAAAAGGGAGGGAGCAATGGAGAAGGAGGGAGGAGAAAATGAGAGGAAGAAGGAAGAGAGAAAATGGACAAGAGAGAGTTTAAAAGTTCTTTATCCCCAGAAGAGTCCCATATACCCAGAATTTGTTGAGCATGGTGATTTCAAAGAGAAAAAATTATCCTGGAAAATAGACTCTATCCTCTACTAATACCATTTAGGTGATGATCTAATTAAAAGGAGCCCTGCTTTCAAAACGATGTCAGTAATACCCAGAAGGGTATAACTCTGTATTGTACAACTGACATAGAAAGCAGTGGTTGATGCTTTTTTTCCCCAGACAAGGCAGTATTACAACAAGCATTTTTCTCCTGTGAAAAAAATATTTAGCATTAGCAGATTCTAATTGTGTATTTAAAATAAATAACAAATAATACTAGCAGGACAGTACAAGTGATTTAGTGTTCTCTTTGAAGGTTTGGTTTGCCTTTGTTAAACATGAAGTAAATTAATAAAGTGTAACTAATATGTAAAAGCTCTTCCACAAACCAATCTGTCTTCCTCCTTTATAGACACACGTAAGATTATTTGAGCCAAGCAAGTTATCAGTCAGCCTCTTAGTCACTCCAAACCTATATTCAGAGTCAATAGAAAATTCGGGATTGTGCATCAGAGAGACATACCTGAGCACCTCCTTCTGACTTTGATGAACTAGATAGAAACAGCAGAGCAAAGAGTTCTGGCCTTGGAGCCAGAGAACTGAATTCAGATCCCACCTCTGACACAGATTTGTCAAGTGTCTATGGGCAAGTTGTTTAACCTCTCAGTACCCTTTAAGAAAATAAAATTTAAAGCAGTTGCGTATCTGTATCCTTGGATGGAGTTCCTGCCCTGTGTCCCCAACAGGACACTGATAACATTAAAGGACTTGACAACAAAAAACAAACACCTAGATGTTCAAAGTTGGAATATTGTGACTGACTTTGTTTCCAAGTTATTCAAGTAAAAAGATATCTGCTTACCTAATGTAACTATTCAGAAAACTAGGTAGGTCAATTCACAAACTTAACTGGGTAAGGGATTTCTAATCCACAGGTGACCTTTTTGATTTTTCAAATAATTGATAGATACTGCTAACTTACTGTTCTTGGTATGTACTGGGTCTCCCGCCAAGATGTGTTTGTTCTTTAAATTAATTCAAAAAGTGTTTATCTATAATTGTAGCATAATGACTTAAATTTGCAATAGATATGTTACCTCCTTTGATTCTCACAACAACCCTGTGACACATGTGCTATTATTATCCCCATTTTACAAATGAGAAACTGAGGCTGAAAGAGGTTATATTACTTACTTGCCCAGGGTCAGATCATGCAGCTAGCAAGTTTCTGAGACAAGATTTAAACTGGTCTACCTGACTGCATCTTACTAGGCCACCTAGCCACCTTTATTAAGTACCTGCTATGTGGGTAAGCACCTTTATTAAGTACCTACTATGTGGGCAAGTCTTGTGCTAGACTACAGATATAAAAATAAAACAGACATTTCAAACTGAAATTCCACCAAACTTTCTTCAAAGAATTTATATTCTTTGGTCAGTTTATCTTTGCTAATCAGTCTTTATGTTAACAATTGTGTAATGGTGTAACAGTTATGTGTTAGGGGGGTTAATTTTTAACACAGTATCTATACTGTGTCTAAATAGGGAATAAGGAGGTTTCATAAGGAAGGTCTTCAGTCTTTTGTCATTGATTGGATTTATCTGTATACCTCTTTGTTCCTGTCATAGTGACATTCTTCCCATCCCTGAAGTGTTTCATCCTGAGCTTTCTACTTTAATGTGTATAATCACTTTATTCTCAACGAGCTTCCGGACAAACCCTGCCCAAAACTATTAATTCAGTACTATGATTTCCCATTAGGAAATTCTGATGGCTACTACTGAATTAATTCACATTCTACATACACAAATCATTTTCAAAAGAACCTAAAATCAGTAGTATTTGTATTTGGACATTTCTCTGTAGAAAGACACTGTCCAAAGTTGAAAGAAATTTTAGTACCAGCTCATGTTTACATAATACCTTAAAGATTTACAAAGGATTTTCCTTGTGCAATAACAATAGCTCTTCTAAATACCCACCAGTACCTATAGGAGGAGCATTAGTTTTGCATATTTTTAGAAGTTTTAGTTTCAGTTTTTAGAGATAAGTAGTGTATTAATATCCCCACTTGATAAGTGAAGCAACAGAGTCCAAAAAGATTAAGTCACTTGTCCAAAACCATGTTACTAATAAGTACACTAGCCAAACTTCAAAGCCGTGTCTTCAGATTCTAGGATTGGGGTGGGGAACCTGCAACCTAGAGACCACATGTGGCCCTCTAAGTCATTGTGAAGTTTGGATTCAGTCAAAGGGCTGCACTTGAGGACCCACAGGGCTACATGTGACCTTGAGGCCACAGGTTCCCCACCCCTGTTCTAGGTCTTATGACCTTAAATGTGTTACTCTAAGGCAGAGGTTCCCAACCTTCTTCAATCCTTATGTCCCCAAGTTAGGAACCCTGCCCTAAGGTAAGGAGAGCAGTTGAAGAGTTCTGTGTGTAAAAATATTTTCTCCACACCTTAAAGAATTAAAACTATATCCTTTTCAGACTTTAGGGTTTTTGCTGATGGAAAGAGACAAAGACAAAACAAATGTGAGATTTGTGTATGAAAAACAGTAGTAAAACAGGCCACAAAGACAATGTACTCATCCTGGACAGGGTCTCCTCAGTGCCTTGTTTTCTAGCAGTTCATTTGTATATTATCAATGGAAAACTCTTGCATTTATAACCAGGGAACTCTGAACTCCAGAACTGTTTTGTGATTATTGAACAAACATTCATTGCTTGCTTATGGCTTAGCTAGCACAGATGAGGATTTGGTCATCTAAAGTGAGGTCTTTCAATGAGCAGATCCAATCTTGAATCCGGAAAAAGTAGATCTAATAAAGGACCTCAGACAATGGTGAGAGAGAAACTTTGTGTTTCTGTACTGCTACCTGCTGCTTAAAAGAGAAGATACTCCTCTCTATAGTTCTTACTATCTGTGACAGATGTAGGAATCCCTTAGGACTCAATAAAAAAAGCAGAACTGGGGAAGCTTCTGCAGATCCCAGGCTGAATCACTTACCCTTTCTGAAAGAGCAAGTGGCCCAGCCCTACAGAAAACCCAACAGCAAAGCAGCCCAGCTCAGCCGTGAGCAGCCTTGCAGCAAAGGAGTACTACACAGCCCTGACAGAGCAGCCTGGCAAAGCAGATCCACCTGTTCAACACTGATGCCACACCTATACATGAACTCAAGCCCTAAGAAAGAGGGACATTAAAATTCACAGTTCCAGAATTATGAGTTCCTGTAGCCATGTGTTCCCTTTAAATGTTAACCCATTAAGATAGTATTTTCAGATTGTACTCATTCTCCCCAACAGACACCATGTACATCGGTGGAAGATGTACCCTGAAAATAAATGACCAAAGAGCCACAGAGGTTATATACCACTGTTAACTCTGAAAAATAAAGTAAAACCAAAGAATTTACAGTGGTTATAAACAAAAAGCTTTCTTTGTTCTGTTAGAGGAGGGAAACCAGACACATGGACAAGGGTCTGCTCTGATACTGAGGAGACCTATTTTAGTGAGGCCACACCTTGATACATATAGCCATGGCCAGATAAAGAAATGCAGGAAACTGTAGCTATGGCAATGAAAGGGTAGCAGCAACAGTGAGACAAGTTTGATTCTGTGACCAGAACATGGCGCTTGTCCAAGCCCAGGAACCACCTGTGACTAGTGTGAATTAATCCTGGAATTTTGCTGTAGCAGAGTTCATCTAGAGGGTGAGTGCAAAGGATTGTTGTTATGCCAAGCTCAGGGTACACATAGCTTGTTTCCTGGGTGTAGCTCTGGAAAATATGGTGTCTCATAATAGTAAAAAGAGAGGAGTAGTTTTAACATGGGAATCCTGGCAAAGAGCATATTCCAGGTTTATGGATGGGATGTTTTTACTGTTCTTTCCTTGCCTTTTGAATACATGCTTTTGTTAAAAGTTCAGTGAATCAGCTAGTTGATTTGTTAATAGGAAGGACTCATGAGCCCTAATAGTAGGGATAGACACCCACAGAGATTATCCCTAGAATCCTACGAGTAGTTATAGCTGTCACTCCTCTGAGAATGCAACATAGCTGGTTGGGGGGATAAGTCAATGAGTTGGAAGTGGGAGATATAAGACCTATTGCATAGGCATTTTTTAAATTTTTTTTGTCAGTCAGCAAAAATCTACCCTCTCACCCTTCCACCTAACCCCCTCCCCACTTGAGAATTAAAGACAAACAAACCCCATTACAATCAAAACAAATTCCCATGTTGGTCTTATTTTTTTTTCATTTATCTCATTTTGCACTATGAGTCCTTCACCTGTCTATCAGGAGATGTGTAGCATATTCCATTAGTCCTCTGAAATCTCATTTGGTCATTAGACTGATAAGAATTTCTAATTCTTTCAAAGTTGTTTGCCTTTATTATGTAAAGTTCTGCTCACTTTATTTGCATCAGTTCATATAAGTCTTCCTAGGTTTCTCTAAAACCATCCCCTTCATTGTTTGTTAAGACAGTATTCCATCACATTCCTGAACTCTCTATTCCCGAATTTATGAGCACCCTCTCATTTTCCATTCTCTGAAACCTCAAGAACCATAAATATTTTTGCATATCTTTGGTTTTTTTTTTGTTTAGGACTAACCCCTCCCTTAATCTACTCTTTCTCTAATTCCCTCTCCTCTCTTCTCCACTCTCCTTCCTCTTTCTCTGTTGAAAGAAATGTACTTTTGTACCCAACTCCTGTGTGTGTGTATGTGTGTGTTTTCTTCCTTATTTCCTTTAACCTGTTCAGACGAAAGTGAAGTTGAAGTGTCAGCTGTTCCCCTCCACCCCCTCCTCCCTGTATGTATAGAAGTCTACTTGTACATATTAATTATATGAGATAATTTTTCCTAACCTCTGTTTCCCTTCCTCCCACCTTATGTACTCCTCTTCCCCTCTCTTTTCATTCTTCTATTAAGATCATCAAGAGATAATAGAACCACCCCCAGGCCTAGTCTAATTAGACTCCATGACCTCTTATGATGACAGGGCTCAGAGAAAATACCTGTTATCATCTCCTTATATTAGAATGCAAACAGTTTGTCTTTATTTAGTCAGTTACCACTGTTCAAAGTTTCTACACAATCCTGGTCTTTTTCTCAGGAATACTTGGAAGTCCTGTATTTCATTAAAGATCCATTTTTTCTCATTTTCAATCTTGCTGGGTAAGTTATTCTTGGCTATAAGCCCTTTGCCTTCTGTAAAAATCATATTTAGGTTCTCTGCTCCTTTATAATGGTAGCTGCTACATCATGAGGGTTACTGATCATGGCTTCTCAGTACTTGAATTCTTGTCTTCTGGCTGTTTCCTTTGACGTGGAAGCTCTAGATTTTAGCAATGATGTTGCTAGGTGTTTTCATTTCTTTCAAAAGGTGACTGATGGATCCTTTCTATTTTCACTTCTCCCTCTGGTTCCAAGAGTTCTGGGCAGTTTTCTTTTTAAGATTTCTTGAAGTAAGATGTCTAGGATCTTTTTGTTGTTGTTATGGCATTCCGGTAATCCAGTGATTTTTGGTTTTTTTCTCCTCAGTCTTTTTCTAAGTAAATTGTTTATACTTTGAGATACCTTATATTTTCTTCCTTTTTTTTCAGTCTTCTGACTTTGTTTTTAATATTACTTGTTGTCTCATGGAATCACTGGCTTCTATCTGGTCCATTCTAATTTTCTAATGGCCCTGCTTAGGCCAGGTTTTATACCTCTTATGTCAAGTTCTGAATTCTGTTTTCAGTTCTTCCTCCTGTAGTTGTCATTTCTTTTCCATTTTTTTCTCAAGTACTTTAATTTCATTTATAAAAACACTTTTTAACTCTTTTTTTTAAACTCTTGCTTCATATCTTCTAGGAATTCTATACTCAAGCCAAATACTCAAGCCATATTTTTCTCTGAGGCATTTCTTATAGATGGAGTCATTCTCTTCTTCTGGGTTTGTGTTTTAATTGTCCCTGGCAGCTTAATAGCTCATTATGATGGAGTTCTTTTTTTTATTTGTTTGTTTTTTCAGCCTATTTCCTGACTTCAGACTTGAAGAGCTGGGCTCTGCCTTAATCTAAGTTGGTCCTGTTGCCGCTTTTCTAGGATATTGAGTGTTGTGTTTCTCCAGGATCTCAGGAACAGGCTTATGGACTACAAGCTTTAAGTGCTCTCAAAGTTATCCGATACAGAGCAAGTCTGATTCTTGCTTGCCCCTCCCCATCCCACCCTTCCCACTCTGATCTGAGCACTGTAGGATTCTGACCTAGATTTCATTCAGAAGAAAAGAATGCTGATGAACTTAGCCCTTACTGACGAGCTAGGATGTTCTGCTGGTGCATAGTGATAGAATTGTAACTTCTTTAGTCTGGGATTCCGGCCCTGGTTATTTCTCTTCAGGCTAGGCTAGATGCTGGAACTGAGATCCTGCTCTGACCCGAGGGTCCAAGGTGCCCCACTACTGGGACCCCCTGCCCAGAAATATCACCTTCATACACAGGTCCCCTTCTTAGTCCATAGTCTGGATCCATGACCCAGAAGTAGGTAGTAAGCCACAAATTAATCATTTGGCACTAGTCCACATCAGTATCCTGGTATAGGTCTGGGACCCCCTCTTCCCCTGGTATGCAGCCTCTTCTTGGGCACTGAAGTACTCCACATGCTGCTAAAATGTTCCTGTTTTGATGATGTCTCCTATGTTAGCACACCTCTCTGCCTCCCTGTACTAACCTGGGCTGGGCAAAGGACTCACTTTGACTTTTTTCTTAATTTCCCCCTAAGGATTAGGTCTGGTATATTTTCTAGATCTTTCTGGTGGAATTTTGTGAAAGGGAGCTTGCTGCATTTCTCATTGCTACTCTTCTACGGAGGTGTTTAAAAAAAAAACTGGAAATAAACAGGAGTGAGTCAGCACTTTGAATTTTGTGTAAGGCCCCTTGGTGCTGCCAAGGGGCCCTCTGAATCTAGGGTTTCCATACTATCAAAGTCAGAACAAACTCATGATATACAAAAAAGCAGTAGATTGCCATATAGCGATGCTGTCTCATGCTAACAAACTGTCAAGATTTATTTATTTTTGTGAATAGAAATGTATTTTGTGTCTTTTAAACTGAGTTTAATTATGGAGTATATTCGCATATATAGATATACATATGTATAGTATGTATGTACGTATAAACAATCTATACACACATGTGTTTGTTTTTATGTGTGTGTGTAAAGTTAAAGAAGAACATCATGAATTTTGTATTCCTTAATTTTATGAATAAAAAGCCATGGTTGATATATTTTTTAGTATTTCCATATACACCAACCTATATGTCTATATATTTATATGTATGAATAGTCAGAACAGTGAAGGATGCTGGAGCCTTTTGAACCACATCATAGGTTTTTTAAAGTACCAAAATGAGGTCCTCTAAGAAGGTAGTAGTGTTGTGATACCCACCGTGGGCCAATCTTGAAGTCCACCTAAGTAGACTAAGATCTGTGCTACAATGCTTGTTAAAGCAAGCTTTTACTGTAGCAGATGATAACATCCCAAAATAGCACATATGCTTCCTTCGTGGAATACAGCCCATCCCCTTGGAGTGTCTCAAACAAAATTCTACATTTGAACTCAAAAAGAAGAAAGAATGACACACTTTCTTCCTTGAAAATGGATGGGGGTTTTGTAGTTTTTATTGAAAGCCTCATCAGGCAGCTAGATGGTACAGTGGAGAGAGTACCAGGTCTAGAATCAGGAAGACCGGAGCTCAAATTCAGCCTCAGACATTTACTGGTGGACTGGCCCTGAGCAAGTCACCTAACCTCTGTCTGCCTCATTTGTTCAACTGGAAAATGAGGATAATTATAGCACCTACCTCCCAGGGTTGTTGTGAGGATAATATATGTCAAGATGAGATCATATTTATCAAGTGCTTAGACCAGTGCCTGGCACATAGTAGATGTCTAATAAATAGATATGTGTCTCCTTTTTATTAATCTATATGGATCCGTTATCCTGCAGGGGTTGGTATTTTTTGGTGTCAGACACTACTGACAGACCATCACGTTTAAGATGTTTGCCAGTGAGCCACATTTCAGACTTTTTTCTTTAATTTTCCAACTCTTGGTAACCTT
This sequence comes from Notamacropus eugenii, assembly GCF_028372415.1. Lineage (NCBI taxonomy): Eukaryota > Metazoa > Chordata > Mammalia > Diprotodontia > Macropodidae > Notamacropus > Notamacropus eugenii. Next base: position 370,875,369 of record NC_092872.1, on the reverse strand, counting down.
TCCTACGTCATCAGACTTTTTTTTCCTCTGAGTTTTATGGTATTTAACTAATGACAGTCCTAAAGTAACCTTATTACAGGATGAGTTCAGTCAAAGGTGTTTATTTCTCCTGATATCCCAAGACAGAATGAACTCAGCTCTACAAAGCTACCATGTATATATTGGGCCCTAATCCCCACATAACACAGCTTACTTGGATTTATTTACCCCAGAAAAAGATGGGCAAAATGAACAAAGAATCTTCTATGTATTTTGAGCCAACTGTCATTGCCATTTTAAAGATCTTGATCTGCTTTTTGTTAAATGTTGGTCTCTAAATCATCACAGACATTTATTTTAAAATTGTGTAGTATATGTGTTCAAAATATGGGGACTTCATTTTTGCTATAGAAGGGTCAAATAGAATTTACTAAGAAAATGAGATTTGTTTTGTTAGTTCCCCCTTCTCTCCAGTCAGTCTCCTGTTTAAAATATTTTCTAAGCTATTAGGTTCTCCCTTTTCTTAGCAGCTGGTAGGGTGGGACTGCCACAAATCCCCACATAATAGCTACTTACATTCTTTGTGGTAAATCCTTGAGAATAATGATAATACAAAAGAAGCCCTCTGGCATGTTCGGTAGATCTTTGACCGAGGACTTACAGAAAGACAGGTACAAGAATGTCTGAGACAAGCTATGTAGAAGTGTTGTGATTTGCATTGGCAGAAGAAGTTCCTACACAGTTGAGTAATAGTTAAAAGAATATTGGTTTTGAAGACAGAAGACCTGAGTTCAAATCTCACCTTTGACCTGACTGACTTTAGGCAGATCCCTTAACTTTTTGAAGACCCAGTTTTCCTATTCTGTAAAACAGAAGGGTTGGGCTATATGGTCTTTTGAGGTCCCTTCTTCCTCTAGATCTGAGATCCTATAAGGTCATAGATTCACCAAAGTTGCAAAAAAGAAATGTTTAGCCTGAAAAAGAGAAGCCAGTGGGTGGGGGAGAAGGGGAGGCAGAGATGGAAGATGTCTTCAGATAAGTTGAAGGATTGTCACATAGAAGAGGGATAAGACTTTCCCTGCTTGGTCCCAAAGGACTACACTAAGAGCAATGAGTATAAGTTGCAACAAGTTAAATTTGGCCTGAATGTCAGGAAAAATTTCCTTGTAATTAGAATAATCCAAAAGAAGGATGAACTCCCTCTAGAGGAAGTGGATTCCGTATCACTGGAGGTCTTTTAAGCACAGGCTGGGTAAGCCCTGTAGTGGTCGCTATAGAAGAGATTCCTCTCTGAGTATAGCTTGTCCTATATGGCCTCTGAGGTCTCTTCCAAGTCTGAGATTCTGTAATGTGTAGCATTTTGTTAAGGACACAGATAGAATAAATGTGCTGGAAAGCCACATTTTTACTAGGCAAACATAATACCAGAGAAAACAGATATTCCTTTATCTTCATGGGAAAGAGAATTTATGTACTTGGATGAGATGTTTTTCCTTACGTGAGTATGTGAGTCTGTTTAGCTCTAAGGTAGACTCCTGGTTGGAGAATGGTGCTGAATAGCAAAGGAAGCAAGACCTACAGAATTTTCCTAAGAAGCATTAGAGATGGTTTTTCACACAGGTATAATTTACTGTGACAAGCCAGATGGGAAATAACCAGATTTAAAAGGCAGAGGAGTAAAAATGCATTTTACCAAATAAATCACTTAAATGATTAAATATTAATGAAATTGAATTTACATATACACTTTTTGCAAGAAAGCATTCTGTTACATGTGGCTGACCACGCTGGCTACTTGCCAGGGCAGGAATGAAGATAGAGAGCTTTCTTTCACTTCTGATTCTTCTTTCAGGGTTATGGCTTCTGTGCTGCATTTATAGTGGAGCTAAATAGACCTAAGAGTGTGTCTCTCGCCTTTGGAGCTAAGTCAGCTCTCTTAAATGAAAAGTATGAGAGGTGGAAAAGCAGCTCAACTGGGTAGAAAGATTTGGAGTGAGCTATATTACTTTGGGCAAATTATTCAGTCTTGCTGAGCCTCATCTGTGAAATGGGAATCATTAATGTTTGTATTATGATTGTGAGGAAATAGCTGTATAAACTTTAAGGTGCTACAGAAAAGGAGGCTGTTATTTTTATTGGTGGTAGTAGTGGCAACCACCGCTGTTGTTGTTCTCATCATCATTTTCTGAAACTTAATCTTTTTTTTTCCTCTTAACCCTCAGCTCGAAAGACAAAGAAAAAAATTAAAGGAATTCAGCAACCCAATCCAGCCACCACAAGAGAGAATTCTGAAAGTCCTGTCAACAAAACAATGGTTCCTGCGTCATTGCCACAGCTCACCCCAACGTTGGTGTCACTCTTGGAGGTCATTGAGCCAGAGGTGTTATATTCAGGATATGACAGTTCAGTGCCAGATAGCACTTGGAGGATCATGTCAACACTTAACATGTTAGGAGGACGACAAGTGATTGCAGCAGTGAAATGGGCAAAGGCAATACCAGGTAAGAGGAGAGTGTGATCTGTGGACCAGTAGACAGTTTGATCTATAGTTAGATCTATAGATACAGATAGATTAGCTGATTGCTTGATATATAGATGTAGATAGATCTACTTCAATCATTTCCAACTCTTCCTGACCCCATTTGGGATTTTGTTGGGAAAAATAATGGAATAGTTTGCCATTTTCTTCTTGTTCTTACAGATGAGGAAAATGAGACAAACACGGTTGAGTGACTTGCCCAGGGTCACACAGTTAGTATCTGATTTGAACACAGGTCTCTCTGAGTCTAAGCCTGGTATTCTATCCATTGTGCTACCTAGCTTCCCACAGATAGGTCTATGCATTGATCTAGAGATATAGATCTATAGGTATAGATAGATATATTGATAGTCTGATCTCTAGAGCTAGATAGATAAATAGGTAGCCTTGTAAACAGGAAAGAGAAGCCTTAGGGAGCTTGTTAAAGTTGAACTGTTTACATTCCTATATGGAAAGATGTTATTTGTAATTAGGATAGTTAGAGGGAATACACACACACACACACATAGACACATATACATATACATATATAGGTATGTAGGGGTATATTACATATGTGTAGATGTACATGTATGTATGTGTGTGCATATGTGTGTGTATATACACACATACATACACATGTAGACAAAGGGCATAGGGTGAGCTGAATATGAAAGGAGAATACCTAAAAAATAAAATTAACTGTTGAGCAGAATGTACTAGGAGTAAGAGAAAGGGAGAGGTAGAATGTAGTAAGTCATCTCACATAAAAGAAGCAAGAAAAAACTTTTACAATGGAGGGGCAGAGGGGGGAGATGAAAGGAAATGAGTGAGCCTTACTTTCATGGGATTTGGCTTAGGAGGAAATAACACACTCAACTGGTTATGGAAATCTATTTTACCCTACAGGAAGGCAGGGGGGAAGGAGATAGGAGAAGGAAGATAATAGGAGGGACAGCAAATTGGGGAAAGGGATAATCAGAAGCAAACATTATTGCAGGAGGACAGGTCAAGGGAGAGAATGGAATAAATGGAGGGCAGGATAGGACAGAAGGAAATGTTGTTAGTCTTTCACAACCTAACTATCATGGAAGTGTTTTCCATTGTTCCACATGTATGACCTATATTGAATTGCTTGTTTTCTCAATGAGGGTAGGAGGAAAGGGAGGAAGTGGAACTTAAATAAATACTTTAATATGGAACTTGAAGCTTTAATAATGAATGTTAAAAACTTTTATCATGCAACTGGAAAATAAGATGTACAGGCAGTAGGGTATAGAAATCTATTTTGCCCTACAGGAAAATAGAGGGGAGAGGGATGGAAGAAAGGGAGGTAATAGAAGGGAAGGCAAACTGGAAGAAGGGGTGGATGGGGTATGTACTGTCATGGGGTGAGGGGTGGGAAGAGATGAGGAGAAAATTTTGAATTCAATGTCTTGTGGAAGTGACAGTTGAGAACTGAAAAATAAATTATATATATTTTTTAAAATAGATAGCTTTTTCTTTTTTGGAAGAAAATAGCTGTTCCCAATAGGCTTGAGGGCTTTGTGGGAAAATCACATATTTTAATACCTTTCTCAGCCTAGACATAAAAAGCAGCTAGGTAGCACAGTGAATAGAATATTTAAGTCAGAAAGAGCTGAGTTCAAATCCTGCCTTGGACACTTATTAGCTGTGTGACCCAGAGCAAACATTTGACCTCTTCTAGCCTGTTTTCCCATCTGTAATATGGGGATGATAATAAAACCTCACAAGGTTGCTGTGAGAATCCAGTGAGTTGCCAGCTTTAAAGCTTTACATAAATAATCTAAGATTAGAGGCTTCCTTTTCTGTTTTTTCCCTTCTTATATTCTTTCCAATTATAGAAAACAAACCTAGTCTTTCTCCAGACATAGAAGGGAACCAAAGAAGGGTTTCATCCTATTATATTGTCGTCTCTCCTGTGCCATCCTCTCACTCCATCAAGTCACCTCAGACGTTGTTCAGAGGACCAAGTTTATGCATGTCTAAAAAGAATTTATTTTCATTCCATGAGGGAACACAGACTGGTCAGTGAAATTATGTCTTTAGTTATGGTCTTAGAGGGGCTACATGTTGGAATGGATAGAGGACTTAACCTTGGGGTCAGAAAAACTGAGTTCAAGTCTTGCTTCTGACACCTAGTCAGTTTTGCCTCTGTGACTCTGGGCAAATCATTTCATTGCTTAGAGACCCTAGGCAACACTGTAGGCTACAGACAGGTTGTTGATGTACCCTTGTGGAAGGAGTTTCCATCCTGTAAGTTCTCTACCCCTGTGAAATCACAGGTGTAGATGAGTTATGCCCTTATGTGTACCTTTTCCACAAGAAGAAAATTAAAAGATTATTTTTTTAATCCTTATAATATTTGGATACAAGGTGATTGGGAAGGGAGCAAAACTGTGGTGGGATAGATGTTTATAGATTGAAATGCATCTTTCATAAGCATGGAGTTGGATGGATAGAAGGCTAGAGGTAAGGGTTAGACTTGAGTGTGACAGATCAGTAATTTAAAGGTTATGCTGTTTAATACTTAATGTTTTTTATACTTCTACTACTGTGCAACCTTGATGAAGTCCCCTAATCTCTCAGTGCTCTATGTAACTCTTTAGGAATATAAGTTTCAGAGAAGGTGCCAACATGCATTGGTAGAAGGAGTTTCCTTATCAAGGAATTTACCAATGAAATCCTCATACCTCTCCCACTATTGCCTGTAATTCATATCTGGGCATCAGGAAAGGTTTTCTCTATGGACACCAAAGCTATCATTTTGGTCGTTTTGATTTGGTCTTACTTTAGATTTGTCTTACTTTAGGTTTCAGAAACTTACACCTGGATGACCAAATGACCCTGCTGCAGTACTCCTGGATGTTCCTGATGTCTTTTGCACTAGGATGGAGATCATACAAACAAGCGAGTGGCAGTCTGCTGTGTTTTGCTCCTGATCTGGTTATAAATGAGTAAGTGGTACTTGAGTAATATTTACCTGCCACCATTTTGAACAAGCTTCACTTTCCCCGTGGGGGAAGTAGTATTGTGATGATCTGTGCTGTTGAGTGAAAGAGAAGTGTGCAAAACACCAGAAAGCAAGGAAGACTTGATTAACTCTGGTTGGTCAGAAGTGGCCCAGAGGGAAGAGAGGTGGGGCATTTATTCTTGTGTAGTTGAGTATATTCCAGAAGGTATCATTGGCTCACGGAGGCTTATTCATTGGGTCAGTGTGAGTCCAGTAAGGATCATGGAAGAACATCTTTGGAGTCAAAGCCAAGTATTCAGCTTCTGTGTTTGCGTAAAAGTGAAAGAACACCCTTGATGTAGTTAGAATACAGCAAAATCCTGAAAGGAGAAGACCCTTTGTCTTTGGTCATATTCCACCCTGTGTTGTTATTAATAGCCATATGTGCTAAGAACATAGCATAGGTAACATTGGAAGGGACAGGTAATGTTAGATGACGGGATCTAAATAGAGTTTCATGGGAATAAATATATAGATGTGTACAAGTAAAGAATGGAGAGGGAAGGAATAAGCATTATTTTGTACCTATTGATCCCCATTTTACCGTTGTGGAAACTGAGACAGGTTAAATGACTTGCCCGACCCTTGTAGCTACTAAGTGTCTAAAGTTGGATTTGAATTCAAGTCTTCTTGACTTCAGGCTGAACTCTCTATCCACTGTACCTTCCACCTGGGGAAGATGTGACTAAATGACAGTTGATTTGGGGTGGGGGAGGGGAAGCTCAGGGGTTTTAAACAATAGAAAAGTTAATAAGAACTAACCTTTTACCTTGACAACCACTGAAACTCACCTAGTTTTAGGCTGCACTCCGATGTTCTCCATCAAGGGATCTTAGGTCCACTGTAGCAGATATATTGACCCAGAGAGACAGATTTAAGGTCACTCTCAGGAAGGATTTTCTGATCATTTAGATACTGTTTAAAAAATGAAATGGATGCATCTGTATTAATTAGTGAGTTACCTTTTCACTGGAGGGGGTTAAGAAGAGATTGGCTAACTGAAGTTCTAGATGCTACACAAGGAATTTCATCTAGTGATCTGCTCCTGCAGTGCATAGAGAGTGCTTGGCCTGGAAGACATGAAATCAGATCTGGCATTAGACACTTACTATGTGTGTGACCCTGGGCAAGTCACTTAACCCATTTGCGTCAGTTCCCTGACTTGTAAAATGGAAATAATAATAGCACTTACCTCCCAGGTTTCTTGTAAGGATCCAATGAGATATTTGTAAATTGCTTAGCCTAGTGCCTGGCACATGGTACATGCTATAGAAATGCTTGTTCCTTTCTCCCTTCAACCCTTCACTTCTTTATCATATGAAAATTTATACTCCATTTTGATTCTTAAAATGCAATAGTAACAAAGTCTGGAGGGTTTAAAAAAAAACTGTGGAAAGTCTGGTAGGTACATCCCTCCTAGTCGTTCTTTTTGACTGATTTTGCTTTCTTTTTTTTTAACATTCTGATCTTTATCTTAATAAGAAGCAAAACATAAAAGGTTCTAGATGCTCTGTATAATGTAAGTCCTCATATCCAAAGAGTGTGTGTGTGTGTGTGTGTGTGTGTGTGTGTGTGTGTGTGTACATATATAAATATGGACTGGGAAAAGGAGAAAGGAGAGAAGGGAAAGAATTAGAGGTTTGGGGAAAGAAAATGTCAAGACTGGGTAGCATCATATGTTTATAACTCCAATTTGACTGAACAAGAATTTCTTAAATACTGTATAGATACGAGGAAAGCATTGTGGTTTTGGGAGCTACATGAAGAATGAATTGGAGAATGGAGAGGTAGTTAGGAGGCAGTGATGAGGGTCTGAACTGAGGTGGTGGCTGTGAGTGGGATGGATGGGGATAGAAGTGAAAGATATATATGAATATATATAGGAATATAGCACCTACCATGTATATACGAATATTTATAGGAATATAGCACCTGAATATATATAGGAATATAGCACCTACTATGTTCCAGGCAGTGTGCTAAGCACTTTACAAATCCTATCTCATTTGATCATCACACCAATCTTGTAAGGCAGTACTGTTATTATCCTCATTTTATAGTTGAGGAAACTAAGGCAAATGGAGGTGAAATGATTTATCCAAAGTCACATAGTCTCAGAGACTAGATTTGAACTTGGGTCTTCCTGACTCCAGGTGCTTCTCCTTATCCATTGCACCACTCAGCTGCCAAGACATGACCTGTCTAATAATCCTCAGTGGTGAAATAAAGAAAAGGAGTCCAAGATGGCTCTTAAGATTTCAAACCTGGGTAACTTGGAATATATTAGTTCCTACCTCCCAAAAAATGCAGAAATTTGTAGGAAGGGGGAGAGAGAAGATGATGTACTCAGTTTTGAATAATGTTGAGTTTGAGGTACAGTGGGACATCCATCAGGTAGACAGACATATGAGACTAAAGTGTAGGGGAGAGACTGAGCTAGGAGTATAGATCTGGGAATTTTCAGTATAATGGAAGTAACTGAACCCATGGAAGAGGAAAACATTGCAGAGGAAGAGAGTATAGAGAATGAACATAGTCTTGGGGAACACTCATACTGCAGGGATAAGGAAGGGTGACAGTGATAATACCACCATTCTTATAGGTCTTTAAAGTTCACAAAGCACTTTACATGTGTTATCTGGGTTGATCAGAACAACCTATTAAGGTACATATAACAGGTATTATTATCCCCATTTTACAGATGAGCAAATGGGGGCTTGGATGAAATAATTTGCAGTTGATCAAATAGAAGGGAAGTGAATCAGGAGAGAGAAGAGTCACAGAAGCCATGAGAGGAAAAAGTATCCAGGAGGCAAGAACAGTCACCATTGCTGTGAAGATTTCAGTGAGGTCAGAGAGAATGGGGGCTAAGAGAAGACCATGAATTTATCAATGAAGAGATCACTGATAATCTTGAAAGTGCAGTTACAATAGGGTGATGGAGTCAGAAAGCAGATTGTAGGGACCAAAGAGTGGATGGTGAAGAAGCTAGAAGGAACAAATATTAGTTTAGCATTGAAAAGGAGAGATTTTGAATGACAGCCTGAAGGAATGGGAGGTCAGGAGAAGAATGTGTTTTGGGGTTTTTTGGTCTGTTTGGTTTTGGGTTTGTTTGGGGTTTTTTTTACACCAAGGACATGTATAGGCAGCTAGGGAGGAGCCAGTATTTTGGTAAATAATTGGGAATAAGAGAGAATGATCTGTGGTGGGGCAGACTACAGAATTTCTTTACCTTTGTTTTGTCATGGACCACTTTGAAAATCCAATGAAACCTATGAACCCCTTTTCAGAACATTTTTAACAGCATAAAATGAAATACATAGGATTACAAAAGAAACTGAGTTATACTGAAACACAGTTATCAAAATATTTTAAAAACAAGTTCATGGAGTCTACATTAAGAACTTCCTGACCTAGAAGAAAGGGGAGGGAATGAGATCAAGGATGCAAATAGAAGAGCTAGCTTGAGGACAGGATCTGACCAGGGATGCACAGGAAGGAGCACTTCAGCACAGGAAAGGCTGGGTACTAGGACAAGATAAGCTCCCAGACCTATACTAGTACTTTGTGTAGTCTGCAGAAATGGGTGTCAACTGGCAGTTTCATCGCCCATTCCCTAGGTCTGAGTTCAGAGGGAAGGTCTTGCATCTAGGAGTGGCATTTGGGGCAAAGAACTATTGTAGGCCATAGGCTGTGTACTGAGAAGAGAAAGTTCAGAATAAGTAGCAGCTGTGTGGCTCTGACCACAGGAGCAGAGCAGGGTCTCCGTTCCAGCCTCTAGCCTGATTTGAAGCCGTCAGAGAAATAACCAGAGCAAAAATCCAAAAATCAAAGGAAATCTTGCAGTTTTTTTACTCTGAACCAGCCAAGTTGAATCCCAGCTGACTGATATTGACTAAATCCAGCCGAAGTCCACAGTTGCTCACAGTTGCTAGAAAACTTCTAATTTGCAGAGGTTAGAAAATGGGGGGGCAAGAATCAGGTGTTACGCTGGATCAGACCACTTTAGGAATCGCCAAAAACTTACAGACCGCTAGCCTGTCCCTGAGATACTAAAAAAATACAACATTCGATACCCCAAGAAAGCAGCAGCAGAACCAGCCCATAACTCCCCTCCAGAAGTACACAGCCCAGTCCTAGCATTAAGTCTGAAGTCAGGAAATACTGTGGAATAATTAGCAAATAAAAAAAAAATAAGAATAATCCCACCATAAAATGATGACAGGGATTTTCAAGACAAACCCAAAAGATAAGAATGACTGCAAAACATCATGAAGCAAAGCCTTGAAGAAAACACAGCTGGGGTGCACATTCAGCTGGAATTCTAGGAAGATATTAATTAAGAGTTGCTGGCATTTTTTTAAGACTTATAAGTGTTACGGCTTTTTGTTTGTTGTTTGCTTTTTATAAGTGAAAAAAAAAGCATCTGGAGAAGAATTGGAAAGGGAATTAACAGCTTAGTGCAAAAGATACAGAACCTTGCTCAAGCAAAAACTCCCTGATGATTAGAATGGACCAAATAGAAACTAGTGACTTGGATGAATCATCAAGAAACATTGAAAACAAAGACTGAAAAAAAAATAAAACAGAATAAAATATTAGGCATCTCCAAGCAAAAACAGCTGACCTGGAATACATAATTGAGAAAAAAAGTTAAGAATTGTTGAAAGTTGTCTGAAAGTTATGACAAAAAATAGTTTTAACCTATTTCAAGAAATCACAAAGAAAACTACCCAAATGTCTTATAACCAGAGGGCATAGTAGACATAGAAAGAATCTACCAGTCGTCTTCGCACAGAAATCCCAAAATGAAAATTCCTGGGAACATTATAACCAAAATCCAGAGCTTTCAGATCAAAGAAAAAGAAAACTAAAAGCAGCTAGAAAGCAACAACTCAAATACGAGGGAGCTTTAGTCAGGATCACACAGGATTTAGCAACCACCCCACCATGAAAGAATGGAGAGTTTGGAAATAATATTCAAGAAGACAAAGGATATGATTAATTACCCAAGCAAAATTGATTGTAATGCTACAGGGGATGGAAAATGGACCTTTAACAAAGGAGGATTTCCAAGCATTCCAGATGAAAAAACCACAACTATGTAAAAGATTGAAGTTCAATACAAGAGTTAAGAGAAAAAGATAAACACAATCTTAAGAGAATAAAGAGAAAAAATATTTTTAATATGTAGAGAGAGTAACATATCTTCTCTGAACCCTATCTGAAAAGTTAGAATTTTTTTTAATTTCAAATAAGCAGGGTATACATGAAGTCTATACAGACAAGGAAAGAAGGTGGGGAGTGACTGATACTTCAATCTAATTCTCATCTGAGCTGATCAGGGGAGGAAACAATACACACACACACACACACACACACACACACATACACGTTACTCTTAAGCAAAACAAAGTCTAAGGATGTACAAAAATATTTGTAGCTCTTTTGAGGTGGCTTGGTGCTTAGCACAGTGCCTGACACATTGTAGGTGTTGAATAAATAATTATTGACTGACTGACAAAGAATGGAAAGTTAAGGGGGTGCCCATCAACTGGGGAAATGGCTGAACAAGTTAGATGTCATAGAGTACTGTAAGCAGTGTTGAAGGAGATGGTTTCAGAGAACCTTGGAAAGAAAAATTTGAACAAATATAGGCTGAAGTCAACAGAACTGGGAGACCAGGAGAACAATTTATATAATGATAACAATATTTTAAAGACAAACGACTTTGAAAGTCATATGAACTCCGATCACCGTAATAAACAACCATAATTCCAGAGGACTGTTGCTGAAATGTGCTATCCAAATTTTGAGACTAAGAGTATAGAAACTATATTTTTATACACACACATCTATATTTTTTCTTTTGGATATGGCTAAATATACGCATGCATGCATACATACCTATGTGTCTTAATATATATGTATATGTATAACTCCAATGAAAGAAAGATTTGGGGAAATTTTTTATCTTATCTAGTAGGAAAATAAGAGATCATCTAGTAAAATCCCCTGGATTTAATAGATGGCATAGATGGGGAAACTGAGACCCAGAAATATTTAAGAAAATTGCTGAAGGTCACACAGTAAGTAAAAAGTAGAGCCAAGACCTGAACTGGGGTGTCCTGTGACTCCAAATCAAATACTCTTTTCAATTACTCCTCTGCTTCAAATTTTACTATGAAGCAGTGATTATTAAAACTTCTTGTACTGGATAAAAAGTAGATCAGTGAAATAGGTTAGACAACAGTGAACTAGAACTAGATTTAGACAGCAGTCTAGTAGTGTAGTAAGCTTAGGATCATGAAACACTAGGGAATAAGTTCATTATTTAATAAAAAACATAATTAGAAAAATTCGATAGCAGTTTGGCCAATATATATACATAACAGACAAATATCTCACATTAATCATAATTAATTATACACAATTGGCAATTTACATAATTTTAATATATCACTAAGCATTAGAGAACAAGAGATTGTCACATCTTTCAGAGAAATTCTAAATAAGCAGCAACTTAATGGAGATAATAGATTTATTAAATTTGTTAAATACTGGAAGTAATAGGAGATAAAAAGAGGTGTTTGGTTCTATAAAAATAAAAATTTTTGCATGACACAAAGCAATTTATCCAAAATAAGGAAAGAAAAAAATTGGGGAAAAAATACTTTCATCCAATAACTGTGAAAGTCTGTCATCCAAATTTTGTAAGGAATTAACACAAAGGTAGTTACTTTCTATTCATTAAGTGGTAAAAAGATAATGAGCAAACAGCTCTCATAAAAAAACAAATTATCTACAGCTACATGGAAAAAGTAATTGAAACATCTAAGAAACAATTGCAAGTTAAGACAACTTTGAAATTCCTTTTGATCAGACTGATTTTATTCATGGAGAGAACTCCACCAATGCAAATCAACAATTCTTCTATATCTTAGAGAATGTAGGCTTAGAACGTAGGCTCAAAGTCTTTAAAAGTTAAAAAATATGTTCATTTTTTAAAAATTTTGTTATTTATTTATTTTTAGTGTTCTTTTTTTAAATTTAGTTCCAGATTCTCTCCCTGCCTTTAGCCCCTCCCACACCCATTGAGAAAGCAAGCATGTGATTCATGTGGTGTAATGTACAACATTAGACACATTGCAAAAATTGAAACAAAAAACAAAAACAAGGCAAATTAAGAAAGTGAAAAAAACTGTACTTCAGTTTGCACTCAGAGTTCATCATTTCTCTAGAGACAGATAGAATTTTTCATCATGAGTCGTTTGGAATTGTCTTGCATTTTTGTAGTGATGAGAATAGCTAAGTCCTCCACAGTTGATCGTTGATTTTTATTACTATACATCACCTGGTTCTGCTCACTTCCAAAGTTTTTAACTTGTTCGTTTTCAAGTAGCTGGTGTATCTGAGAGGTAGGATTTGAACCCATGAACCCATCTCCACTATGCCATCAAATTAACATAAATAATAACAACAAAAGGTAAAACTCATTCCTGGTGCACCTATGGTAAAAATCAGCATGTTATTATACTGCTTTTAGAGTTCCAGCCTTTTGGGAAAATCATATGAAATTATTAAATAAGAGTTTTAAAAGTTTGATTCCGTGCTTCCACAACTAGGAACAAACCCCAAGTAGTTATTAACAAGAAAAAAAATACGTAGTTGTACAAAAATATTTCTAGCATCACTATTTGTAGTAGAAAAAAAAAGAAGCGTACTAGGTGTCCGCTAGGGATAACTGAACAAATTATATTATAATGATTATATAAAGTACTGTTGTAACATGAACAATCATTTTAAAGAATTCAAAGAAATATGACTCAAATTCCATGAAGTGATTTGGAGTAAGAGTAAAAGAAGCAAAAGAATCAGATATACACTGACAGTTGTGTGGTTAATACAATGACAACAGCAAATCCATGTCTTGTACACAGTAGAGATCAAAAAAGGATAACAAAAATAAGGGAGTTTGTTGGTATTTCTATGCTAAGGTCAAAGACAAATTCCTTGTGATTTAAGTCTTAAATGAAGGGCAGTTGTTAAAATTACAGCAGGGATTCCGGGGAGGCATAGGAGAGAGAGAGAGAGAAAGAGAGAGTGCTGAGTTTGACAAGGAAGAGAATGTGGAGAGAGATGACAGTGGAGGGGGATTTTTTTTTTTTTTTTTTTTGCCACAGATGGCAACTGATTGACAGGGATTTAGGGGAATTTTCTCACAGTATGCTAGGGGAAGTACAGAGTATGAAGGTGCTAATATAGTATAACAAGGTATATTAACATAGTTAAGCAATTCTGATAAGAATAGTAGTAGGGAAAATAATAATAATAGTCATAGGAAAGGGCTTGTAACTAATAGAGTATTCCAGCCAGAACTGCCTCTGTTGATTGGAATGGAAAATAGAAGGAGTGATAGTAATGATGTATAGGGAAGCCAGGTGGTGAAAGAGGTCACTGCAGTTGTCATTTCTGGATTATCTGTCCCCAAAGGTGGCCCCTTTAGTTCACAACATCATAGCTTTAGAGCTAAAAAGACATTGAGATCAACTTTCTGTGATGAGAAAACTGAGTCCCAGAGAGGTTCGCTGACTTGGTCACACACCAAGTAAGTACACTGTCCACTACACCAAGATGTCTTTGATTTGATTTTTCTCAGCACTGTGACATATGTTTGCTGTAAGCTAATGCTTTCAACTGCAAACATGAGAATTCTCAAAAAAGAATAACTTTATTTAATGCACTGGGTTTCACTTTTATAAATCTAATTATTTGGAAAGCTAAGTTCTAGAGATCCTGGCTGAGTATGACTGAGTCTCTGTGTGACCTTGGAGAAGTCCTTTTAAATCCCTTAAAGAAACAATTTGATTTGATACCCAGAGTAGGGAAGATGTAGAACTAAACTCCTGAGGCCTCAGCAAAAAAAAAAAAAAATGAGTAGATAGATAAATGACTTTTGTGATGTGAGGGATGACTAAGACACAAACCCAAAAGAGAAGAATAACTCAAAAATAAAAACCTCAAAAGGAAAAACCTGAACTGTCTCACAGGAACAATTACAATTCATAAAAAAAAAAAAAAATAGAGTTTTAAAACAGTATGAAAGAAATGGCAGCCATGGAGAAGAAAATTGGTGAAAGGTTCAACAGCTTTAATAGAAGTGGTGCAAAACCTTATTCTAGTAACAAACTCCCCCAAAATCAGAATGGAGTAAATAGAAATTAATGACCCTAAGACACAATAAGAATTCTCAAAACAAAGTCAAAGAATGAGAAAATAGAGGTAATGTAAACTATTTAATATCAAAAACAACTGACATTGAAAACAGATCAAGGAGAGATAACTTGAAACCTATGAGATGACTGGATGTTATATTTCAAGAAGTCATTAATGAACATTTCTGAGACACATTAGTACATAAGGGCAATGTGAAAAATAGTAAAAAAACAAAAAACAAAAAACCTCCTGGAAAAAAAATGAAAACTTCCAGGATTGATTTTGAAATCACAATCAAGATTTTACTTGCCAATTATCACCAGAAAGTAGCAGAAAACATGGTAAACATGGTATGAGATATTTCAGAAAGCAAAAGATAAGGTTCTTTCTCCAAGAATAATTCAACCAGCAAAATAGAGTGTAATCCTACAAGGAGAAAAAAAAGGATTTTCTATGATAAAGAGGACTTTCAAGCATTCCTGATTGTAAAGAAGGAAAAAAAACTCATGTGAAAAGGAACTCTGAAATGCAAATATTAAGAGAATGATAAATGCAAGTGAACTATCTGGATGAACTGTTTGCATTCTAATGGACATGGAGAGGTATTTAAAGTGTTCTTTGAAAATCCTAATGTCACAGAGGGTCATAGAGTTGATCACTTGAGATAGAAAATAGTTTTGTTATGTTTTGAAAATGTTATAAGGAAAAATAAAGGGGGGAGAGAAAAATACAGTAAGAGGAAATGAGAAGAAAGATGGGGGAACTAGTTAACATATAATCAGACTGTACAAGTAAAATTACATATAAACTTAGAACAAGTAGGGGGAACAGGTCACTTGAACTTTACTTTCATTTAAACTAATGAAAAATGATCAGAACATCTCCACAGAGTTTTGTGTGGAAATACATTCAAATCAACAGGTATACAAATAGGAAAACTAAGAGGGAAAATGAGAGTATAAGAAAAAGGATAGATTCAGGAGGGGAATAGTCATAAGCAAAATAAATCTTAAGCTTGGAAAGAAGATGGTAAAAAGAAATTTAAAAGGGGAAGAGAAAAGAGGAAGGAAACATTTTGAAATAAATAGGGAACCAGGAGCATCAAGAAGAAGCAGTATTAAAAGAATGGAATGAAGAGAAGTAAGCAATTAACTATCAGAACCATGAATATGAATGGGATAAATGTACCCATGAAATGGAAGAGATTAATACGCTAGATTAGAAAGCAAAACCCAACAATTTTTTATTTACAGGAAACATACTTGAAACACAAACATTCATATAGTTAAAAATAAGGGGTTGGAGCAAAATCTATTATGCCTCTGCCAATTTTTTTAAAGGCAGTTGTAGCAATTATGATTTTACAAAAGGCAGTGGCAAAAATAGATGATTAAAAGAGATAAAGAGGGAATCTAAGTTTTGCTGAAAACTAATGAAGAAAAATGAAATTATTTTAACACTGAATGACAGCTCATGAATACTTAAGGGAAAAGCTAAATGAATTGTGAGAAGAAATATACAATAAGACCTTAATAGCAGAATGGGACCTTCTTATTCCTATCAGCCCTAGAGAAATTTAATCAAAAAATAAATAAAGTACATAATAACCTGAATAAAATTTTAGAAAAATTTAATATGGTAGAACTCTGGTGACTATTGCTGCACATGGCATCCTTACAAAATTAATCATATTTTAGAATGTAAAAACCTCACAAACTAATGCAGAAAAAGCCGAAATATTATACACATGCTTGACAGGTTAATGTAATTAATATTACATTAAAGAGTTGCTGGAAAAGGATGAAAAACAACTTGAAATTAAATAAATTAATGCTAAAGAATTTGTGAATCAAAAGCAAATCATAGAAACCATAGATAATTTCGTTTAAAAACAATGATACCAGTGAGACAGCATACCAGAATTTTTGGTATAGAGCCAGAGAAGTCCTTGGAGTAAATTTATATCTTTAAACACTTTTTTTTAATGACAGGGAACAGATTAGTATATTGGGAGTCCAATTTTGAAGACAGAAACAAATATAAGGAGCAGAACTGGAAAAATTTACATAGTGGCGACAACATAAAGATATAATTTTTAAGAGCTATGATCTATAGAGTTAGTATTGCTGATTATGGAGAACTAGTGATGAAATATACGATCTGCTTCATGAAAGAGAGACAATGAATTTTGAGTACAGAATGAGACATAAAATTTGTAGATAGACATAGAGGGAATTTGTTTTGCTTAACTTTGGTTGTTGTTGCAAGGAATTTGTTTTTTTCTTTTTCAATGAGGTTTGGGTGAAAGGGAAAGAAAATAAATTCCTATTCATTAAAAAACTTTTTTTAATGGATGATTGTACTACAGTTTTGGAATGCTGCATACATTTTCAGATAAGGTCTCTGTTTTGTCAGTTTTGCTTCATTATTTTACTTTGTTACAAGAGAGGTCTCATAGAGTGCAAGTACTCTATAAATGCTTGTAATGGAAAAACGGACAAAAAATCAGTAAAACTTTTTTAAAAAGAAATTATTTCTTATGTCACAAAGGTATTAATAATCATAAGGACATTAAACCAGATTGTCTCTGTTGTAATATCTTTCAAAGATTTTATATAGTTTTGACATATACAAGGAAGAAAAAGTTGAAAGATGGTGTTTTGCTATATAGAATCAATGCTTCTTTATAATCAATAAACATGGTGAAATTTTTTATGTTCCTTGAAAAAAGGGAAGTTAGCCTACACATAGAGGAATTCCCGTATGACATTTTTGTACTCATGATTGAACTTTTGGGCAGCTTGGCTGTGCATACATTCAACAGCATCAGGAGTCTTAGATATATTGACTTTTTCTGAATGCCAGGTGACCACTGTAAGAATGGCCTTAGACAAAGTTAGCATTATTTTGGAGTGGACTTCTTACAAAAGTGACAGAGGTGAAGGTGGGGAACAAATGACAAGGAGAATGAACTGTTCAACTTTTAACAGTCCAGCAAAGACATTAAAGCTTGTTATGATATACTTTTTAAAGAACTTCAACTATTCACTTGCAGATAGAAGGGGTAACATGTAAGAGTCATTATAAAATTAGAAATGATGAGATTTGCAACTGATTGGATATAGAAGGTGAAAGATAGCATCGAGTCAGAAAATGTCGAAAACTTGAGAGACTGAAAGACTGGTAGGGAAGTTTGATAAAGAGATTCTGTTTTGGATATCCTGATTTTGATATCCACCTTGAACTACTTAATAGGTATTTGGTGCTACACTACAGGTGATGTATACACACACACACACACACACACACACACACACACATATGTATCTTTGTATATTGTATGTGTGTGTATATGTAGACATATCTCAGGACTCAGAGACGATATTGTCTAATTCTTTCTTCTTGTATATGAGTAAACCAAGAAATGATGCAGGTAGTAGGTAGCAGAGTTAGAACTCAAACCTACATCTTCCAATCCTGAGCATGGTTTTCTTTTCATGATAGCACACTGCCTCCATTGGTTATTTTGACAATGGGATGAAGTAAGAGACTTTTACAAGGGAAAAGGTATAAGAGATAGTATGGAGATAGAATTGATCATATTTGGCAATTATGACTTGAGAGCAATGGGAGAAAGAGAGGAGTCAAGTTTTGAACCAGAACTATATATTTAGACCGAAGGTAATAGTATCACTGGAAGTGGAAGAGAATAGTAGAACAAGCACATTTATTGACATGAGTAGGTTGGTTTACTAGTGCAGGAACGTTAGCACTTTAAATGGAGCCAAGGAAGAAGATGTTACATCATTACTTTCTATTAATCTGGATTTCTTTGGATATATTAGGTCCTTCAGAACATGCTTATACATCCACAAAATCTATAAGATTATAATTTCGTAGTATTTAAACATAACTGGTGAGTTATTGTTGAGTATCATGTGGGAGGCAGCTATTTTCTGCATTTATAATATGTCTACTATTAGTGGAGATTAGAAATTCTTGGTTCTATTGTAGCTTGCTAGTACTTATATCCAAGTTATACTTATGCTAAGAAAAAGAATAAATGAATATTTGAATTTTTTTAATAACAAAGCATTTCTTGTGCTAGAATTCCATTTAAAAGACAGAAGCTAATGTGTTCAACAGTGAAATATGTTAACTGTTAATTAACTGGTCAGTTGTCTAAGTAAATACAACAAGTTGAGATGTTTAAAAAATCTTCAAGATCCACCAGAGGGACAAAGCTTATATTTAGAAGAGATCCTTAAGAGTAGGAGGTTTCTGTTTGACTATCTTTCGTGTTCAATGAATGTATACAGACATCACATTAAAAGAGTAAGAAGAGTAGTTTCAATACTTTGTAAAGAAACCAAAAGTCAACATGCACATTGAACTAATGTCTCAAGTATAAACCCTGCGAGGGCTCTGCAGTAAAGCTAAACATAGCTACTCTCTCCACTGATCCTGTTGTCACACATTTGCCATGAGTTGCTTCTAATTGAATGAGTTACACTATAAGGCCAGTTCTAATGATTCTCATTGTAAAAGGTTGAAATAGTTAAAGAGAAGAATATGAGTGCATGTGTGGGTGAGTATGGAAACATTCTCTAGAGCCCAGGGATTCTTAACCTTTTTTGTGCCATGGATGCCTTTGGCAGCTTTGTGAAGACTATGAACTTCTCAGAATAATGTTTTTAAATGAATTAAGTACATAAGATTATGAAAGAACCCAATCATCAAATTTTTGTCAAAATGTTTAGAAAACCAGCTCGCAGACCCCTAGGCTAAAAACTTAATCTAAAGGAATATCACAAGGTAAATTAAAAAGGTAACAGATGAGAACTGGGTACCTAATAAGATTAATTTTGAAGTGAGGAGGAGGCAGAATGAGTAAACAGTATAGGTTAGAGATGTCACAAGCCTTTTTGTAAAGGTGGCAAATGAAGAATTATAAAAATCTCATAAGAAAGGGAATTCTATCCCCAAATATAGAAACACCGGCCGCAGTTTCTTCAGGTGAAAAATCTAATTATTTCTCCAGACTGTGTTTGAAATGGGTCAAGTGAGATGGCTGTATTTGGTTAGGTTTATCTGATTATCTGTTTCTAACAGCAGTTTTTCATGTTTGTCTTTCTTTCATAGGCAAAGGATGAATTTACCCTGCATGTATGACCAATGTAAACATATGCTACTTGTGTCCAGTGAATTACAGAGGCTTCAGGTTTCTTATGAAGAGTATCTCTGCATGAAAACCTTATTACTTCTCTCCTCAGGTAGGTCTGGTACCAAGTATTTATACCATGTGACTGTATTCCATTCAGAGACATTATAAGCATCCAAGTGGTAAAAATGGGTAAAATGGGTAAGGCACTGGACTTGAAATCAGGAAGTCCTGAATTCAAATCTTGCCTCAGATGGCTTACTAACTGTGTGATCCTGGACAAGTCACTTAACTTCTGTCTGCGTCTGTAAAAACCTCAGTATTGTTCTGAGGCTCAAAAGAGATAATATTTTTAAAGTGCCTTGTAAATACTAAAGCTGCATAAATAATAAGTATTATCATTATTGTTATTGTTACATTAAATATCAGCTATATGTGAAACTGCCCATAGCAGTGTTCTCATTTGCAGTCCTTCACTAGCATATTGTCAATAATACCTAAAAAGATAATTTTCAGGGTATAAATATTAATTTTCTTGTGTCTTTAATCATTCAGATAAATATTGAACAAAATAGTATACATATCTAATGTATCTGTGTGATTCCTCTTATTTTCTGGATTTCTGAATTTTCCAGGCTCCCTTGCTACAAAGGGAAAAGAAGTCTTGAGCCTGAAGCATATCACCTAGGTAGAAAACATTGTAGTCCCAGAGTTGGTGTAAAGAAGCCTCAGCTCTTGATGCCAACTGTAAGCAATGAACCTCCAAGGCACTCAAAACAGATAATTTACTTCTTCCCTCTCAGAACACCAAGCCTTCTTTGAATGCCAAAGAACCTGGGCAGACATTATTCAGTGTATATGTGACTAGACAAAGCACCAGCTTTTCGGTGTCTTGCTACTAACATATAACAAGTTATAGGCTGTATAACCTGGGTCACCCAAAGTAGGGTTGGGTTTTCCTTTCTGACCGTTATCTACTCCTCCATTTCTCATAAACAGCACAGAAAGTTTGGAGGCATCATTGCACAAAATACTACCTAACCCATCGAAATGAGAACTTCCACAAGTGATCTGCATCTCCCAATGGGAATATCTTCCAGAACACAGCAACCAATCCTCACATTCTTTTTGTCTAAATTAAAAACAAGGACTTTCCAGAAAATCCATTTGATAATGTATAGCATTGTATGTATAATAATGTATAACAGTGCCTTTTATTACCCATGCTAGAGAAAAAGGCCAAACTCTAGTTTTAAAGCTGCAAGAATGTAAATGGGGTTTCTTGTTTAGTATTTTTTTTCACCATGTTCTAAGTGAAGACTACTAGATTTTTTTTAGATACCTACAAGGGGTTAACCTCAGATAAGACATTGTACCTAGAGTTAACAGTCTCTAGTATGTAGAGATTATTCTCAAGGTGTATATTATCAGCATCCCTTGTATGCAAATTCCAGTATAAATTAGGGAATCTCATGTAAAGTAGGTATTTGGGGGAAAATAACAATTCCATTCAACTTATTTATTACCAGTGTATAAGACACAGCCCAGTACTGTGAAAACACAAAAGTTTAGACAAGACAATCTTTGCCCTCATAGAGAAATCCATCAGGGAGAAGACACACAAAGAGGTATAATACCCTCCACTGCAAAGACAGAACCTTGAATTGGAACTTAGAAGATCTGGGTTAAGTTCCAAGTCCACCATTTCCTCTCTCTGTCACCTCCAGCAAGCCAGTTATCTAGAAATTGGGTAGAACATTTATATTGCCTATATCACAAGAGCAGATATGAAGATCCCATCCAGAATCAGGATTCAGAGCATTTGCTAAGTTATGCAGTGCAGTCCTCTGTAAAATGTGAGCTCTTATCACTTAAGATCTGCCACACTGAGATGAGACAGGCTAAGAATAAGGGGAGCTTTAGCATTCCTTATCCTTAAAGACACCAGCAATTTCACATGACCAGGATTCATCATCTCACTTCGTACTTATTTCAGTCTGTATAAGAGCCAGATTGTATTTGGGTGAAAGGGGAGGAGACACAAAGGTAGGGGAAAGTGCTGTAGGCATTAGCTAAAGATACAGCAGCCTCATGATCCTAATTTCAAGAATACATTTAACAAGCCATCACCAAAGGATTTGTCTTCTGTCGTACCACATGCTCCCAGTGTTGGCTGGCAGGTAGTTACCCTGGGTCTCCTGATTCCCAGTCCAAGGTAGCTTCTATTCCACCATCACAGCTTTCAGGTGATACCATAACACTGATTATGCCATCCCATAGAAGAAAACACTATTAGTACTGGTTTGACATGTAATTAAAATTTGTAGCCACGTAGTGACAGAACTTTATTCACACTCACCTCCTGAACATATGCTATATTCCTTTTCTTACAAGAAAGTAGAAACCTCAGGAGTCCAAATCACTGAGCTATCTCAGGCTATGTTTATTTTACTGAGTCAAATCATTGACCTTGGCCATTTTAGCACTATTTCTAAATATTCTAAATATTCCTTTTCTGTTTCATACTCAGTGAGTCAAACTTGTCATCCACAGGGTTCAAGACAGTTGTTTCTGACTTCATTGTCTCTGTACGCAACATACCTTCTGTCAGGTATCACAGTTCTGTCGTATAGTTAACTTTCAGCATGGCCTCATAGACCTTTTCAAATGGCTCTATCTTAACAAAAGCATATGCTAGCCCTGTATAGGACAATCTCAACTTGTTGCAAACATCATACTTACTTAAGTTGGGGTAGAAATGTTGTTCTGGAGTATTTCGCTCTCCAGCCATCACATCACCATGTGAAAGGATTTATACTATGTCCTAATCCCCATCATCAAGAGGTATTTCCTTTTTTTGTTTTTTCAGTTCCCAAGGAAGGTTTGAAAAGCCAGTCACTCTTTGATGAGATTAGAATGACTTACATCAAAGAGCTGGGGAAAGCCATAGTCAAGAGGGAAGGAAACTCAAGTCAGAACTGGCAGCGATTTTATCAGCTGACTAAACTTCTGGACTCCATGCATGAGGTGAGTATCTCCTTTTCTCTGCAACTTCAATCATCACACTGTTTGGGGATATTAGGTCTTGCTTTTTGAAACCCATCTATTTAGAATGATCGATATATTGGAAGTGGCACATACTGCTGGGTAACACCAGAAATGTCATGAAGCAAAAGCAGGAGATGAACCTCCCAACTCAGTCTGCTCATTTCATTTCAGCATATATTAAGTTCCTACTATGTGCATATCACTAGCAACAAAATGACAAACACAAGATCATCCTTGTCCTCAAGAACTAACATTCTTCTGAAAGGGACACAACATGTATACAAATAGATATTTGTTTTTTTCAAGGGTTACTAAATAAAATACAGGATTTGAGGCAGGAGGGAGCACCAGCAACTAGGGGGATCAGAGGAAGCTTTGTGGAATAAGTGACATTTGAGCTGAGGCTTGAAGGAAGACAAGGACTCTGAGAGGAGGTGGATGAGGAAGGATATGAGGAGGCCAATTTGTGTACATACACAAAGGTAGGAAGTAGAATACTAGATTCAAGAAACAGCTGGTAGTCCCATTTGGCTGGGGCATATTACAGTTCATGATGGGGAAGCCTAAGAAATGAGTCAACAGCAATTATTCCTGCAGAAATGGAAACAGCTGGCACTGCATTTTCCATTCTAGTATTCTATAGATTCTCCTATCCACTGGCAATCCATCCAGCTGAATGCTCTAAGACAACTTGGAACATACCATGGGTTCTTGTTTGCTTAGCTGTTTCATTTTTCCCCTTTTGGGAGTCGGAGCAGGGTTGTAAGAAACATGAAAGTATTGTTGCTTGCAACTACAGTACAGTTCTATAAGCACGAGCCTATCCTTTAGACATCATTTTTACCTGACACATTTTCTTCTCCTTTTAGATAGTTGAAAACCTTTTGAACTATTGCTTCCAAACGTTTTTGGATAAGACCATGAGCATCGAGTTCCCAGAGATGTTGGCTGAAATCATCAGCAATCAGATACCAAAATACTCAAATGGAAATATCAAAAAATTGCTATTTCATCAGAAGTGACTGCCTTAATACAAAAGATTGCCTTAAAGAAAAGTCAGATTTATAGCTTTCGTCATACAGACTTACGGACTGGTTCATTTCTGTCCTTGTGGCGGCGTTTCTTCTGCAATTATGCACTACATGTGGTTTCTAGAGGGCCAAGACTTGGACATGAACACAGTTGCTTTGAAGCAACAGGAGCAGTAGGGAGAAAGGAAGTGAAATAAGTCATTTTATACATCCTGGAAATCAGACATGTCATCTTGGGAAAGAACTTTCCAGTGGACAGAAGATGGCACCCCAACTCCCGCTGCCAGGAATCTGCATCATGAACATTCTACTAGTGATTTTCCACAGTTGGTTGGATAAGTGTTTTCTAGGACTTTTTTTGGTCATGTTTTTCTTTTTTTTTTTTCTTCCCTTTTCCCCCTGTATAGTTAAGATAGACTTTTGATTTATGCATGGTAACCCGAAAAAAGTTTACAAATGTATGCCAGAAAAGGGAAGTCGTGCCTTTTATAGCTATAACTGTCTGGTTTTAGCAATTTCCTTTACCTTTATATCTAGTGAACTAGGCCTGCCCATTTTTCTTACATCATTTTTGTATTCGAGTTGCCTGTTGTACAGCTGTCTGTTTCAGGTGGGCGCCTGGTTCACGGCTTTCCTAAATAAACGCTAACCATTATTCTTCTGTGTGAAAATGGGTTGGTGCTTCTACCCCGAGAGATTTTTGCTCTCAGGAGACCACAAACAAAATTTTCTCAGGCCTCAAGGGTCTTTACCAATTATCATCCTAATGCTTTATAAGATATATCTACACATCCGCATAGCAAATAGACACAGTCCCACCCGGTAACTAACTGGTACATGTCACCTAGTCTGGTGGCCTGCTCAATAAGCTATGGATAAGCTATGGTAACTAGAGAATAACTTCTGGAAATGGCCTAATCACACAGCTTTGGTCGAGTGAAAAACACAGGAGCAAGATTCTGAACACATGGGTTCTAATTCCTGCCAGCCCTGGCATTCTTCAGGCCTCCCTCCTCATCAGGGCTTTACAGAAGTGTCCACAGAAAGAAGGCAAGGAAGGATTGAATCTCGTTCAGGGACCCCTTTATAAAAGAATATTGGCCTTTGTAGTTTTAGAACAGCCCAGAGAAGTTTTTCAATCATACCTGGACATTCTGTGTCTGTTCTTAAAACCAGTACTGCCCCTTCCTAAATTTTGCTCAAACAAGAAGCCAACCTTATCTAGTTTTTAAAAGGTTCAATTTGCTGAACCACAAAATCAAAGCAAACAAAAAAAACTGGCTAGACACCCATTTTCACATTCCCATCTTGCACCGATTGGTTCCTATCTCCTGGGGCACAGGAGATCCTCAGCTATGAATTTTTGTGATTTCTGATTGTGTCGTCAGACTTCTATGTTTGTGAGGCTTACACATCCCTTCCTCTCCACTTTCTTGTGTGCCATAAACTTGACAGGGGTCTTGTGAATCTCTCCTCCTCACTATGGGTGATCATTTTAGAAGATTTAGAAGCTGTAGTAGCCCTTTCTGTGTGCACCTTACCGACTTTCTGTAAGCTCAAAACTTAACCTATTTACTGAGCCACGACAAGAATTGATTTTTATTCGGTGGCCAAATTATTTGTGTAATAGAAACTGAAAAAAGTCTAATATTAAAAATATGAAACTTCTAATATATTTTTATATTTAGTTCTACTTTCAGATATACATATATATATATAAATATATATCATATTGGTATTCACTAATCCAGGAAGGGAAGGGCTACTGCAGCTTTACATGCAATTTATTCAAGTGATTGTAAAATAGCTTGTATAGTGTATAATAAGAATGAATTTTTAGATGACAGATTGTTTTATCATGACACGTTCTATATTTTTCATAGGGTTCAGAAAAATGCAGAAGGGTAATCTAAACGATTTATAGTTTGTGTGTGAGTGTTCATATAGTTGGCACAGGTCCCCAGAAAGTTGTCCACAAATGAGAAGAGAGGAACTGAGGAGGCAGTCCTCCATGTAGCCATTCTGCCAAGGCTACCTCCCATCAAATTGTGAACAGCATCGTCCCATTACCTGGAATTCCAGTCACCTTTCTTGTTCAGACAGTGAGTCTGTTGTCCCTACAGGTTGGCTTGACCTCCTGCTGAAAAAAAATGAAAAAGAATGAATAAAGAAAAGACAGACAGACAAAGCAGAGGGATGAAGAGGGCGGCTTTGAGATACGTACGGGCTCTGGCCAATAGCAGGGTTACTTTCACATACAGCCTCTCATACAGCTTAGCAAAAACAGTGGCTTAAGGAATTTGGCAATAATAACGTCTACAGGTACCAGCAATACGTATCTATACTGCAGAACATCACTGGTCACTCACAGTACACTAATTCTTTTCTGTCCTATGGCTAGGCTTCACTTTCCATTAAAGGGAAGGAGTGAGACTTTTCTTGGATTGCTTTGTGAATGCTTACAAGCTTCAGTATTTGATATGCCTTTGCTTTTATTTTTTTTAAATGGAGTAATCACTTGCTTTTTTTTTTTTTCAAATGCACAATAAAAGGGAATTCTTCTTTCCTGATGGCCAGGATCCAAGTGTTACTGTAAGATATTTTTCACCTAGCTGGAGGGGAAGTTTTACAGTGCCTCAGAAATAATGTTTTAAGGTTCACAAGAGAGTTAGGTTTCAAAACCTGTTCCAGGAAAAGAAATCTGTGCTCAAAGAATGTGGTTGACACCACTTTGCTCCTACGTTTAAGAAATATTACCTGCTGATGGTCTCCTGAGGGGAAGGTCCTACTGACAGTTGTGAGATTGCCCTGAAGCCAATCACTGAGGAAAGAAAGGCACCCACCCTTTGGGAATGAGAATAATTGCAGATGGAATACAATTTTAACTAGGTCAATGTGCATAGGCTGCAATTGTGGATCTCGGACAAAAGTTAGACCAGGTGCTACTTGCAGGCAGCCTTTGTTCTCCCACTAGTATTTAACTATTCATGCCTATTTTAGTTGTTATTCACTTTAATGTGAGTTGCAAAGCATGTGTGTCCCATACAGATACACCATGAAAAATGCTTCCCGTTATAGCTCAAAAATGTGACCCTCCTTTGTTGACTTTATGATGTGATATGGGGTATCACAGGGGTTGACTGAGGTGATTGGGCAACATGGGAACAAAATTGTTTGGCCTCTTGGTGTCTGCCATTTTCCTTCCATCTTAGCGGGGAAAGGGGAAAGGTAGTCGGCTATCAACTAGTCTCCTCTCATACCAAAGTAGGAGAGGAAATCCGTGTTATCCAACTTTTCTCCCATGTTGCATCTTATCACCTACCCTTAGGGCCAAGCCCAAAAGAAATCCCTGTCCAAAGAGGGAAAAAGCCAGCAGTTGATTTGTGGCAATGGAATTAGCATAGAATGAGATTCAAAAGTGACTTCTAACCTTGTTTTAAAGTGGATCAAAAAGACCCCTCTCATCTCCACAGAGACAATGATCAACTGTCCCTAAATCCACAGGTTTGTCTTGATACTCCATAGACCATAAAACACTAGGATTGATGGGTCCCTTTGCTTTGATAAAGGGATGTGATCTTGTTGAGTCACACAAAAAGGTAGTAGATATTAATTATCATGTTTGTTTCATCAGCCTGTTTCCAGCATAGGGACAGGGGAGGGAAGGGAGAGAATACAAGGAGAATGCGTTTAAACAGTATTTTAAATGGCACAACTGTCATCTGAAACCAGTCATGTATTCCACGTCTTGGTACATCAGTGGCTATCGATGTGCTGAGACAAGAGCCTCATTTTTAGGAAAGGAATAGAGTCTCTTTCAAAGAAGGATTTTGCTTTCTGTTGAAAGGCTGTGTGTATGAAAATAGCCCCCTTAGGTATTTTACCTTGCTTAACTACATATAGATTCAAGTGTGTCGATATTCTATTTTGTATATTAAACAAAAGCTTATGTAATGGGGACAGATCTATATTATACTGTGTATGGCATTATTAAAAAGCTTTTTCATTATTTTTTATCACAGTAATTTTAAAATGTGTAAAAATAATTAAAACCAGTGACTCCTGTTTAAAAAATATATAAAAGTTGTAGTTTTTTATCCATGCTGAATAATTCTATAGTAAAGAAAATAATTCTGTAGTAAAACATGTTTTTTTTCACCCACTCAGTGCAACAGTGGACTGTAAAATCTCGTGTGGAAATGTTTAACTTTTACTTTTTGTTTTAATTCGCCGTCCCAGTAATATCACCCCACACATTTGTACAGAATTGGCAGTAAATGGTAGTCATTTACAGCTATGCCAAATCATGGCCAGAAATCATAATAAAAACTTGCTTTTTCCATCAAGTGACTTCACAATGCTTTTTGGTACTTTGACTAGATATCTCTACACCATCTGGTTTCCCATTTCCCAGTATAGAGGGAAATCATCCATGAGGTTTCCTTTTCTTGCCTTCCTTTTCACAACCACCTCCTCGACTTTGTTCTGTTTGGAAGGCAATAATCCCAGAAGTTAAAATCAAGGGGAAAAAGAATAGATTCTTTAAAAAAAAATGTCCAAAAGCATATACTATTGAGCTCTAGGGTTAGAAAGTTAGCTTAGTGAAGCCCCCAGGATGTGTTCTTAACTACACAACAATCCCTCAACCAACTCCACTTTAACAAATGATACAGAAACTCAAAGCCACAACACCCATTTATTCCATATCTTTGCAAATCTTACTATATCCAATTTGCTCCTTTCCATAGAGGACAGAGAATATTTTAGATGATGTCAGGGTTCTGCTTCATGTCATTTAAGTTAAAAACCAGCCAACAAGTTGGCTGATCCAAATACCTTGCTGCATATTTAGCATCAATTTCCTCCTTACTGTTTCAGTGACCTAGCCTCTAAACCCAGAAGTCAGGTTTGACTTTAAGCACCCTTCTGGAAGGATCTTAGGAGAAAATCATCACTTACAGAAGCATTATCTGAGCCATCTCAAACTAACTTATGCCACCTTACAAAGGGATGCCCTTGCTTTAGGCATCACATGCCACTGAATAGTTGTTTGACCTTTTTTTAAGCTCATATCCCCATTGGCTTTGGTAAGAAGTACAACTGTACTATTCAACATTCATATACAGCTTATTGAGAAATGAACATTAATCAGCCTTTATTGGTATGTAGTTTGTGGGTCATGCTAATTGTTCCAACTTTATTAGTAGCAGTGAACCAATAAATAATCTAATTCATAGGTCAAGTCTGATTTCAATGCACGTCAAACCATATCATTGTCACTGCCTTGGAGCTTTAACATTTCTTACTAGAACTCCACAGAAACTAGACCCTTTTCAACCCAGTCAGATAGTCTTGGCACTCATGTTGGATGAGATAAAAGAATAAGATATAAGGAGTTTGAATATAATGTAACATCCAGCATTTATATAGTACCTTTAAGTTTTACAAAGTGCTTTACCAGGAGTATGCTGATAAATGTTTTACAACCAGGTCTCCAGAAGGAAAAAAAATTATGTGTGTAATTTTTATATGTGTATCTATAGAAAGTATTTATATACTCACCACACACTTTTAAATTTAATCTGCATTATTAACATTTTCTCCATCACTTTCTTAACCAGGGTTGTGGAACCTGGGGCCTCAAGGACACATGTGGCCCTCTAGACTAAACTTCTTCAGGCTGCAGATAGATTAAACTACAGGCAGACTGAGGATGGTTGGTTGCTTCAGGTCACATGACAGAAGAGAGTGGGCAGTGCCAACCCTACATTTTTCCTGGGGCCAGCCAAAATCCTTTGGTAGGCCACATATTGTGCAGGTCTTCTCTAGGTCCTCAAGTGCAGCCCTTTTAGTGAATCCAAACTATTCTGTGAAGTTCAGATTCAGTCAAAGGGCCACACTTGAGGACCTAGAGGCCACAGGTTTCAAACCCCTGAACTCTAGATAGTCAGCAAAGCAATAAATCAAGGTATGAGTTGTAGTTTTTGCCAATTTCCAAGATGTAAATCCTCATATTGGAAAGTTTGTGGTCCTCTCTCAGGTCTTCCTGCCCCCAAGTTCACCACCCTATCAATTGTGCCACTTAACTTTCTAAGAAATATCCATTTGGCCAGACAGAATAGCTTTCCTTTAAGAACAATCAGGACCGACCAAGATGGCGGAGTAGAAAGATGCACCTACTCTAGATTTTCCCCCATAGCCCATAAAATACCTGTAAAAAAAGACTCTAAACAAATTCTAGAGTAGCAGAAACCACAAAAAAACAGAGTAAAATAGGTTTCCAGCCCAAGGTAGCCTGGAAGGCTGAAAAGAAAGGTGTATTGCACAGGGAACGGAGTAGAGTGCAACCCATGGAGCCCAGACCAGCCTTGGCTCTGTGGCACTGGCAGAAACAGGACCAGAGCAGACCTCGGGGGCAAAATCCCTGGCGACAGCTGCGGTTCCCAGATTCTTCAACCCACAAATGCCAAAGAGAGCTTCAAAGGTCAGTGAGAAAGTTTTTTAACCTGGTGAGAAGGGAGCAGGGTCCTCCCCTAGCCACAGCCCCAGATAGCAGAGGCAGCAGCAGCAACGTCCATTTTTGGAGCCCTCCACCTAAAGACCCGGGGGTCTCAGCCCTGAGTGGCGGCCCTGGCATGAGGAAGAGTGCTGGTGTGTTGGAGCTAGTGGAGGCTCTAGAAAGGGAATTCTTCTTGCAGATCCTAGGCAGACAAGCTTTGATAGTTCCCAGACCAGATCACAGGCCAGGAGAGGAGTAAACTCCTCTGCCTTGATTGTGCCACCTTGGAGGAACTGAGAACTTACAGGTCCCCAGAGTATACCCTCCTCTTGTCAAAGGACTCAAAAGTCAAGTAACTGGCTGGGGAAATGCCAAAAAAAGGGGAAAAAAATAAGACTATAGAAGGTTACTTTCTTGGTAAAGAAGTATTTTCTTCCATCCTTTCTGATGAAGAAGAACAATACTTACTATTAGAGGAAGACTTAAAAGTCAAGGCTTGTGCATCCAAAATCTCCAAAATATATATGCAATGGTCTCAGGCCGTCCAAGAGCTCAAAAAGGATTTTGAAAATCAAATAAGAGAGGTGGAGGAAAAATTGGGAAGAAAAATGAGAGTGATGCAAGAAAATCATGAAAAGCAAGTCAATAGCTTGCTAAAGGAGACCTAAAAACATGCTGAAGAAAATAACACCTTTAAAAATAGACTAACTCAAATGCAAAAGAGGTCCAGAAAACCAATGAGGAGAAGGGTGCTCTAAAAATCAGAATTGGCCAAATGGAAAAGGAGGTTCAAAGGCTTACTGAAGAAAATAGTTCTTTAAAAACTAGAATGGAACAGATGGAAGCTAATGACTTTATGAGAAACCAAGAAATTACAAAACAAAACCAAAAGAATGAAAAAATGGAAGACAATGTAAAATATCTCATTGGAGCAGCAACTGACCTGGAAAATAGATCCAAGAGAGACAATTAAAAAATTATGGGACTGCCTGAAAGCCATAATCAAAAAAAGAGCCTAGACATCATCTTTCATGAAATTGTCAAGGAAAACTGCCCTGATATTCTGGAACCAGAGAGTAAAATAAATATTGAAAGAACCCACCGATTGCCTCCTGAAAGAGATCCCAAAAGGAAAACTCTTAGGAATATTGTAGCCAAATTCCAGAGTTCTCAGGTCAAGGAAAAAATATTGCAAGCAGCTAGAAGGAAACAATTCGAGTATTGTGGAAATACAATCAGGATAACACAAGACTTAGCAGCTGCTACATTAAGGGATCAAAGGGCTTGGAATATGATATTCCAGAAGTCAAAGGAACTAGGATTAAAACCAAGAATCATCTACCCAGCAAAACTGAGTATAAAACTTCAGGGGGAAAAATGGTCATTCAATGAAATAGAGGATGTTCAAGCATTCTTGATGAAAAGACCAATGCTGAATAGAAAATTTTACTTTCAAACACAAGAATCAAGAAAAGCATGAAAAGGTAAACAGGAAAGAGAAATCCTAAGGGACTTACTAAAGTTGAACTGTTTACATTCCTACATGGAAAGATAATATTTGTAACTCTTGAAACTTTTCTCAGTATTTGAGTAGTGGGAGGGATTTTATATATATATATATATATATATATATATATATATATATATATATATATATATATATATATATATATATATATATATATATAGGAAGGGAGGGGCACAGGATGAGTTGAATAGGAAGGGATGATATCTAAAAAAATAAAATTAAGGTGTGAGAGAGGAATATATTGGGAGGAGAAAGGGGGAAATGGAATAGGGCAAATTATCTCTCATAAAAGAGGCAAGAAAGAGCTTTTACAATGGAAGGGAAAAGGGGGGAGGTGAGAGGGAAAAAGTGAACCTTACTCTCATCACATTTGGCTTAAGGAGGGAATAACATGCACACTCAATTTGTTATGAAAATATATTTTACACTACAGGAAAGTAGGGGAGAAGGGAATAAGTGGGGTTGGGGGATAATAGAAGGGAGGGCAAATGGGAGGAGGGAGTAATAAGAAGTAATCACTTTAGGGGAGGGACAAGATCTAAAGAGAGAATAGAATAAATAGGGTGCAGGATAGGATGAAGGGAAATATAATTAGTCTTTCACAACATGACTATTATGGAAGTCTTTAGCAAAACTATACATGTATGACCTATATTGAATTGCTTGCCTTTTCAGTGGGGATGAGTGGGGAGGGAGGAAGGGAGAGAAGTTGGAACTCAAAATTTAAGGAATGAATGTTGAGAATTGTTTTGCTTTCAACTGGGAAATAAGAAATATGGGTAATGGGATATAGAAATCTATCTTGCCCTACAAGAAAAGAAAGAAGATGGGGATAAGGGGAGGGAGGCATGTGATAGAAGGGAGGGCAGATTGAGGGAATGCACAGTATTTTGGGGTGGGGGAAAAGAGAGATGGGGAGAAAATTTGGAACTCAAAATCTTGTGAAAATGAATGTTGAAAACTGTAAATAAGTAAATGAATGAATGAATAAGTAAATAGAACAAAATATTAAAGAGAAAAGAACAATCAGGATCTACATAGAAGCTTAGGCACTGACATCCTATGTATTCCAAGTCTTGTTTGTTTCATGTCCCAGTCTTTGTGACCCCATTATGGGATTTTCTTGGCAAAAGTACTGGAGAGGTTTGCCATTTCCTTCTCTGGTGAATTAAGGCAAACAAAGGCTAAGTGACTTGTTTAGGGTCACACAGCTAGTAAGTATCTGAGGCCACATTTGAACTCGTCTTCCTGATTGCAGGCTCTGCTCTCTATCCACTGAGCCACCCAGCTGCCTCTCCAATCTTGTTTAGATGGCATTGTTTATAGCTAGAAACAAGTTTCCTAGCACCTATCCTGAACTAAAACTATTCTACATTATATTTTGTTTAAAAAAAATCATATTTTCCCTACGTATCACATGTACCTGCTGATTTCTATTGAAATAACCCTAATTTATGCCCCACAAATGTTCTTAAAGACAGAAACAGCTGCAAATCATGGAGGGCAATCTGAATAACCAGATGTGTCCAACCCTTGGGGAAAACTCTGCCATCCCTTCCAGCTAGCCTGGGATGGGGAGGAGAAGGCGGTGGACATGAAAGAAGTCTTTATGGATTTTATCAGCCTTATTCAAATAAAACTCAAGATTATCCCAGATTGCTAGAACTCTTGATTTCCAGCACTTCTTAAACTCTGGGCTGGAACCCCATAATTTGGCAATAGTCAAAGGTTTCTGAACACACAATGACCAAAAATTAATAAAAAATCAAATATGTAATGAATCCGAGATGTTTCAAGCAGTACTTGCCTGTGCTGCATCTTATACAACTTCACAGCAGCCTTGGTTCTGAACACAAAGTCTGCCCACTTTGCACTGCGCATGCCCTCAGGCCATGCAATACCAATGAAGCTGCTGAAACACAAAAAGGATTCTTGAATGGAAAAAGTTTAAGAAGCCCTACTTTAGACTGTAGCCATGAGGAGATACAATCTCTATCTAAAAGGGAATTAGCTCATAATTTCTGACTTGACTTCTAGACAAACTAGTTAAAAGGGAAGCTAGGTGGTGCAGTCCATAGACTGCCAGGCCTGGAGCCTGGAAGACCTAAATTCGATCCAACTTCAAACTTTCTAGTTTGTGTGACCCTGGGCAAGTCACTTAATCCTATTTGTCTCAGTTTCGTCATCTGTAAAATGAGCTGGCGAAGAAAATGGAAAACCACTCCAGTATCTTTGCCAAGAAAACCACAAATGGGGTCATGAAAAGTTGGACATGACTGAAACAACTGACTGAAGTGCTCAAAACTTGAATGCCCTATCACCACTTTCTAATGGATTTCACAGTCTATCTTGTGATAAGCAGTGAGTTGTTTTTATTAGTAGACTTTTTGTAAAGGCCTCAAACATTCCACTCTCTTTAATATTTCCAACAGTCCCAACTTGGGCAGGGTCCTCTGGGTGCAAACATACAGCTGCAATAAGGAACATCAGCCGTCAATTTTGCTTTATTTTTATTATCAGTGTCATTTGTTTTATTACATCACAGTCATTTCTGGATATACATCCTCCATTTTCTTCTGTTAACCCTCCCACTGTGTCAAAACAAAAACAGGTGGGGATAAAAACAACAGATATAGTGACCTGCCTGACAATGGGTACAACATTATGCCATCCTGATCCCCTCACCTCCCTGTTCTCCCAAATCTTTATTGGTCTTTCACTTTTGCAGAGTTCCCCTTTCCTTTGAGTGAATGTTTCTCTTTGCATTGTTGTTTTCATATAAATAGTTCTGGTTCTGTTTACTTCTCTCTACATCAGTTCATATGAATATTTCTATGTGTCTCTGAATTCCTTCTTTCTTAAAGTAACTTTTAAGATACAAACAATTCCAATCCCCTTACTAATTTTAGAGCTCTCCAACCAAGTCAACAAATTTTCGTGCTCATCCTTAATTATCCTAGTGATAGAGAGCATGCTGAAAGAGGAGTGAGAATTCAAATCTTGCCTCTGACGCATTCTAGCTATATAACTATGCACAAGTCACTTAGCCCTGTGAGCTTCCGTTTGATCATTTTGTGATAATCTATGATAATCAACTAAGAATACCATGTGGAAAAGGCATAGCAAAACTTTAACCTCTAGATAATGTTAGTTACTTATAGTATTATTATGGCTATCATTATTATTTTAACCTCCCGGGTTCAGAGAGGCACAAAAATTCATTCTTTTAATAGTTTCCAGGAGGCAGCTAGCTGGCTTAGTAGATAGAGAACATTGGGAATATCTGAGTTCAAATGTGGATTTAGATACTTACTGGCTGTGTGACTTTGGGCAAGTTACTTAACCTCTGTTTGCCTTAATCCACTGCAGAAGGAAATGGAAAGCCACTCCAGTATCCTTGCCAAGAAAACCCCATGGACAATATTGGCATGCTATGGTCCACGGGGTCACGAAGAGTCAGACATGACTGAACAACGACAAAGATTCACAGATGTACTTTGGACTTTAGACAGGGAAAGCAAAGTTAGCTTCATTTTGCCCTCAGAGCATAGTGCACACATGTTAGTGCACACACTGAATACTGTAAGCCCCTGGGTAGGATGACAGATTAGACTTTTTAATGTGGCCATCCACTTATTCCTTAGGTACTCCATATTATTGAACTCTGGGGTCTTGGGGACACTGGATATTCTTTAAGAAAGGCCATTTCTATGCCCACTGTTAATAGTATAAAGAAAGCTTCAGTTTTGTTTTAATTAAGTTTTGGTTTACATATTTTATAGAAACTCTTTTTCTTATAAAGGAGAAACCAGACCAACATAGAGCATGCCTTAGCCACTAAAGAGGGCCTTCCCCATGACAATACCCCCAGACTGTAGTAACCAAGGCATTCATCCCCATAGACAAGTCTAATTTCTTTTTATCATACTTCCCAAGACATACAGATATGGTAATATGATCTAGAATAATAAGTTAGCCAAGTAGAGGTTGGCCTTAATCTCTGATTAGGCCAACAGCTCAGAATCATTTGTGTATTTATTGAACTGAAGCAGGTGTGCAGCTCAAGTCCTGACGTTGGAATGACCTTTAGGGGAGCATCTTCACTTTAGGGCACCTAGATGGCACAGTGGTTGGAGTTGTTGGCTAGGAGTCAGGAAGACCTGAGTTCAAATCTAACCTCAGATGACTCTGGGCAAATTGCATACCCTCTGTTTGCCTCAGTTTCTTTTTCTGTAAAATGGAGATAACAGTAACACCTATCTCCCAGGGCTGTAAGGATCAAATGAGTTAATAATTGTAAAGTACTTAGACAGTGCTGAATACTTGTAGTTAAATTCTATGTCAACTGTTCCTATTGTTACAATTCACCCTGGAAATAGGAATCAATAAACAACTGGCTAATTATAATGAAGATAGAACTAAAATTCCATTTTCAAGAGCCGCAAACAGCACCAAAATGCATGCATTGCCATTTTGGTGAGTTTTGTATATAAGCATGTAAGCCTAGTATATTACATTGGTTCTTGAATTATTATCATCATCATGATACTTAGCCTAACAATGTTCAATGAATAGTTTATAGTTTATTTGAATTAGGTGATGTTGGTGTTAGAATAATTTTAAAGAATCATTTCTTCTCCTCAGCTTCACTTCAGTGCTGACAAATACTGTCAGAACTGTTTTACTCTCCTACAATAAATATATGAGTGACGTAAGTTATTCATAATTAAACTTGACATTCCTCATACTTGCATACTCTGTGCTGGGGACTATATACTCGTATACATTCTTCATTAAGTATGGAAAAATGGAGGGCTGCCTGAAATCCATTTACTAGTATGGACACACACACACACACACACACACACACACAGATCCAGTAAACTGTCTACCTTCTGGTTTCTGGTAAGAGCTACAAAACATCAGAATTCACCTAGTCAAGGAATGACATTAATATACTGGTATGTGAATTACAAGCAGTAACCTAAGGTGGTCACATGGTACCTGGTTCCTTTGCCATCCTAAAAAAATGGAATGTCCACAAGGCAGCATAAAGCAATTCACATATAAAGTTGGTTTGGAGCCCCATCATTTGTGCATCATATCAGTGGTGTGGCTCCTCCAATCTGTCTCCTGGGGCAGGTGATGCTTAAAGACAGGTTGGATTCCATTAAGGACATTTAACATTGCACAAGTACTCGAATATGGGTACAATATATTCTGCATCTTACTGAGAGAACATCATTCTATTAAAGGTCAGACTTGCAAATGCATCTGCCTTGCTGTAGTGCTCATTTGATAGAAATTCTGGTGATTATACTAAAGAAATTTAGGTCAGGGGACAAGGATAGACAGCTGGATTTGGCATCAAGAGAACTGTGTTCAAATTCTGCTATGAATTCATACCAGTTATATAGTCATGGGGAAGTTGAATAAATTTCAGAGCCTCAGTTTCCTCATTTGGAGAAAGAGGTAGGGGGGAGAGAGAGGGAGAGAGAGGAAAGAGGAAGAGAGAGAGAGAGAGGAGAGAGAGCAGGGAAAGAGAGAGAGAGAAGTAATAAAATAATACCCATCTCACAGGATTATAAGCAAAAAATATTTTCAAACTTAAAGCACTATCTAAAAGTGAATTATTATTATCATCATCATGATACTTATCCTAATTAGTTGTCCAGCAAATAAAAATGCTGCCATCACAAACTGAGATCAGTGCTCTCTCCACTGTGCCACAAACTTGAACTAAGGTTTCTCCATAAGTATCTTATTCCATACATATTTTTGTATATGTTTGTGTGTATAAATATACATATAACATACATACATATATATGCTAAGGCCACCCAGTTATTGACTCCTACAAAGATATACTAATTTTGAGAGTACCTTTGGACTATGACAATGGCATCCTGGTATAATTTTCAATAAATGAAAATTTTTAATGGGACCAAAAATGCATGTGACCAAAAAACACTTGGTAAGATCCTCTTGAATGACTTTTTTTTGTATCTGTTTAGGAAGGTATTAATCCCCTAATAGGGTTAGGTTTTTGATAAGATGTGAATCCATCTAGTTCTGCTAAGTCACCCCCTTCAAAATCATACTAATGATGAATTATTTATTCTCAGCCAGTTCATATAATTAGGCTACTCTCTTAGACTTGACATTTAGGAGAACAGTGTCAAAGAAAATAAGGGATATGGAGAGAGGAGAGGAAACTTGTGTCTTGCAAGACAGTGGAGTGATGAGAGACAGTGGAGTGATGAGAACTTCCTAGACCAAATGAGAACTGCAGGAATGCAAAAATGACATCAGTGGAGGGACAGTGGTGACAAGTGATCCTGGAACCAGCATGGACAAGAACCAAGAAGCAACAGGAGAGAATGGTCCCAGCCCAGACCCTGCCCTTCAGTGGTACTGTAAGTTATGTGGGCTGCGCAGGTCTGGGGAGAGAGGTTGACTTTAGTGACTGTGTGTTTTCCACTAAGCAGGAACAC
This sequence comes from Notamacropus eugenii, assembly GCF_028372415.1. Taxonomy (NCBI): domain Eukaryota; kingdom Metazoa; phylum Chordata; class Mammalia; order Diprotodontia; family Macropodidae; genus Notamacropus; species Notamacropus eugenii. The sequence continues at coordinate 370,836,861 of NC_092872.1, read as the reverse complement.
CTCAACTCCAAAGGAGTTAGTCTGGAAGTCTATACCTTACTAAGGAAGACTCAGCAGAGAGGAAAAAAGCATTGTTTGGATTTTGTGGGCTAAGGTGCAAGTACTGTCCTAGATTTAATCGTCTCTTAGCTTCAGTGTCTACATGAAAGCTGAGGTTTCTTTTATTTTTACTTTTGTGAATACCTCGATATAAGGCCAATTTTGATGTTCCCAGATGTGTGTTCATCCTTCGCTGCCGAAGAAGACCATGCCATCAGAGAAATAATGACATGACTTGCACTTGACTTTGTTTTGAGTGAGGGAGGGCTGTGCAGATCACCAGCCTCACTTCTCCTCCAGAGTCATCTGAATCCAGTGACCAGATTTCATTAGGATAACTGGAGATGACCCAGGATGAGGCAATTAGGGTTAAGTGACTTGCCCAAGGTCACACAGCTAGTGAGTGTCAAGTGTCTGAGGTGAGATTTGAACTCAGGTCCTCCTGACTCCTACACTGGTGCTCTATCCACTGTACCACCTAGCTGCCCCCTTATGAGAAACCTAATATAGGGAAGACTAAAGGAGAAAGATCTCAGAGCAGGTAAAAGAAAAAGAAAAACAAAAATGCATTAAGTAGTGTAAGGGCCCCTTGAAATAATGACCAAATACAGAGCAGAATAAAGATGAGAAATCCCAGGCTTCATTTTCATGCTTCAGAAGGAGTGAATCCCAGATCTTAACTATCAGTTCCATGTAGTAGGTAATGCCAAATATTTAAAGCTCAGAGTGCATTTTCTAATATAAAAATAATTATGACAAGTAGGAACAGTGCCAGAAATATCAGAATAGTGCAGATGATACTTCTGGCATAGACATCAATCCTCACTGCAGATCAGGGTCATCTAGAATTAGTTAGAAATTAGCCATTATCATCTTGCATATAGCTTGTTCCAGTGCCAGGATCAATGTGGACACTTGCCCTTATCCCACTATTCATTTGATATTCTGGAATCACTAGCCAAGACCTAAATGAAAGTAAGGTTGAATCGTTGTCCAACCTCTGGGGAAAATAAGGCAGTCCTGGAGTGTGCTGGTAAATGTTTAACAATAATCTCTTTAAATTTAATCTGCATTGTTAACGCTTTCTAAAATCAAAAGAATCCACCAAACAATAAGTCAAGCCACAGATTCCTAGCATTTGCCAATTTCCAAAGTATAAATACATACACTGAAAAAATTTAATAATGGCAGGCGTCAGCTGGCTCCAGCACACCTTAGTGCAGTACCTCAACAGAAGTCACTTAAGGGATAAAGATTTATTGTCATTCCCTGATGGGGCTCCCAGGAAGAGAGAGAGCATATTTGTAATGGAGGAACTCTAGAAACTTTCCACATATTATCAGGGATAAAGTAAGGATGCTCATTGACTTCACTATTTTTATTTTATTGCTTTGGCTAACATTCCCAGAACAAAGAAAAGAAAAAATATCATCAGTGTGGAAAGAGAAGAAAATATTGTCTCTATTTGAAGACAATATGATGGTTTAAAGAGAAAAGAACTCAGAGAACCTTTGAGAGCCAACAAGAAAAAATTATGAAGCCAATGTCTTCAGTAAAGTGTGTGTATACACATACATGTGTATGTACACACATATATACATACTTTACATATATACTTTACTAAGACATTGACCCAATAGTTTTCATACATATACATGTATATGTATGCATACATATATGTGCACATGCATGTATATATACACATATAAATGAAGGCACAAGAAATATCCATTTCCTAGATTTTATTAACAAAATCAGGAAGGTTGATGGATATAGAAGAAAGACTTCATTTAAAATACTGGAGTGAATTAAGTTTCTGGGAATTAACCTACTAATACAAGCAGAATTTCTATAAATACAATTGTAGTAAAATTAAAGAAAACCTATATAATTCAATGTTCATAGCCAAACCACTCTAATACAATAAATATGATGACACTACCCAAATTGCTCTTCACATTTAGTGCTATATCAGTCAAATTACCAAAGGGATACTTTATGGAATTAGATAATAAAATTTAAATAGTAGAGCAATAGTGTCAAATTCAAATATAAACAAGGATCACTGAACTTTACAAAAGGATCACTGAATGCAACATATTAACATAGAAAAACCACATACTATTAACATTATCTATATTTTTTTATTTTGTTTAATATTTCCCAATTATATTTAAATCTGGTTTTGGCCTCCCTCCTGTAAACCATGTGTTTGACACCTCTTATTTAGAAAATAAAAAGCTCAAGAACATATTTTTAATGTTGTTGTTAATAGGAAGGAAGTTGGCTTGATACCATCAGATCTTAAAATTTGCTACAAAGCAGCAATTATCAAACCATCTAATACTAGATGAAGTTTAAAACAGATGATTGATTTTATAAGACTCTATTAATGGGATATAGAAATAACTGGACATATCATTCTAGCATCCAAAAAATCTAAGAGAACTACTAAAAAAGAAACTCTTTATTCAACAAGAGCTTCTGGGAAAACTAGGAAACATTCTGATGAAATATAGGTTTAGATCAGCATCTTCTACCTTATATCACAAATTCCAAATGGAAAGGAGGATTATAATTTTGACAATATGTTCAGGAAGGGATTTTGTAGAAGAGAATACAAAAGGCAAAGTCTATTCTATTGATTTTTCTAAAATGTTTAAATTAGGCAAAAAGAAATTGATGCAACTAGAAGGAAGACAACTGTGGTACCTATTAGCTAAGTGACCCTAGACAGCTCACTTCACTTTTCTGAGCCTTAGTTTCTTCATCAGCAAAACGAGCATATCAGTAGGTCAACTAGGTAGCACAATGGATAGAGTTCTGGGCCTGGAGTCAGGAAGACTCATCTTCCTGAATTCAAATCTGGCCTCAGACATTTACTAGTTGTGTGACCCTCAGCAAGTCATTTAACTCTATTGACCTCAGTTTCCTCATCTGTAAGGTGAACTAGAGAAGGAAATGGCAAACCACTCTAGTATCTTTGCCAAGAAAAATGGAGTTGGAAGAGTCACATATGACTGAACAACAAAAATAATCAGTAATAATAATATATTAAGTACTTTGTGTCAGATACTGTAGTAGGCACTAGAGATGCAAATAGAAAATCATAACAATCTCTGCCCTCAAGGAGTTTATAGCTTTAAAAAGAACTGTGGCAAAAATCAAAGGAAATAATGTAACATACTTTGCAAATCTGAAAATATTATATAAATGTCTAGCTTCTTGTTGTTAATATTATATCTAGTGATTTGGGAAAATAATTCTGAATTGTCCAAAAAAAATTTATTAAATTGTTTACAGCCTTTGGCCTAGAGACTTTACCATTGGAACTCCACCTTGCTCAAGTTATCGTTAGCGATTAAAGACTTGCATGTACAGAAGTGTCCATAACAGCACTCTTTGTGATGACAAAAAAACTAGAAACAAAATATGTTCTCAACGATTGCGGAATGACTGAATAAGTTATAGTTTTGAATATAAAAGAATATTGTTGCATTATGAAGAATGACAAATATGAAGCACAAGAAGACCTACCTATCTGAAGTAACGTAATGAATGAAGAGCCAAGAGAAAAAATATGCAGTGACTACAATCATGTAAATGAAGTCATCTCAGAGATGTCATTTACAATAGTCAATATTAGTATCAGATTGTACAACTGGAAGGATATCTCTATCTTTTTTTAAATCAGGAAACCTTCTAAAGGAATTTGAGTGTTTTGGGGGAGCCTCCGCCGTATCAAACCAAAATGTAAGCTCTTTGAGGGTAGAGAATGTTTTATTTGCTTCAATTTGTATCCCCAGAGCTCAGCACAGTACTATATCTATCTATTTACCCAAACCACTTGCTAAGAGCTCTTTCTTCAGGATGCTATGCTTTACCCAGTCAGTTCAACAGGCATTTACTAAGCCTGTGCTATGTGCCAGGCAAAATAATTAAGTCAATGGGGTTTAGGAAGATTTTCAGCAAGTCTATGTCTCCAGCATATAGCCCAAGGCTTTATTTTAAAGCCAGACAAATCAAACACCACAAATTATATAGGTGTTTATAACATTAATAGCCATTAACATTCAAAGTATAGTAGTATATTTAGTCACCAGATTTTAAGCCAAAAGGAACCTTAGAAATATAATTCAAGATCTTCATTTTACAGAGAAGACTGGGTAGACCCAAGAGGACCGAAACTTTGGGCCACCAGCCAATCTTGCCCATAACCACTAGCCCAAGGCAAATTTAATTAACCAAAAAGAAATCGATGCAACTAGAATGTGAAAAAAAATACATAGAGTATATATATATATATATATATATCTGTTTAGTTCCCCCAGAAGAATGACCCTTTCTTGATGGTATGAATTGCTTGTGCTTTAGACTTTGTATCTCCAGTCTAGCACAATGCTTCGTACAGAGTAGATATTGCTGCTTGGATTAAACAGGAATGCTTTGTTCTGTTGCCAAAACAGTGGCTTGATCCACAGTTAATCTGTGGTGTAGTGAGAATCTACTGGGAGGAGATTTTGTTATACATTTTAGTCTAGGTTAGAGGCTTCCCAATAGAAACATCATACAGAAGATGTGTTTACGATGCTGCTGGCTTCCAAATAAATATCTGTGCACCTAAGTCAATACGATGATTAATTGCACTCCAGTATCTCTCATAAACCAAATCCTGCTGAAATGTAGAGTATGTGTAGTTACTGCAATCAAAATGGTCTACTCATTGACTGTTCAGAGATGATTAAGTTGACTACAAGAAGAGGTGAGTGATGATAGGATGTAAGAGATGGAAAGAATTTTAAGTCATTTGCTCCAGGCTTTCATTTCACAGAGCATAACTAGGGCTAGACAATTAGATTTTGTACTAGGGTATTTTATGTAGAGAGTACTGATAGTACTTTCAGTCCTTCATTGGGTAGAAACAACAGAGCTTAGCACCTAGTTAACTAAAAAAAAAAGAGAAAGAAAAGAAATAGTTAAAATAGGAAGCGACCAGATGGTCTACTTCCTCCCTCCTTTGTCCAGAGCCAAGTACCAAATGAGCTTCTCCCCAGCTCTCTGCCCCACCCCAGTAATGACCTTTCCCTCACCTCCCGAATGGGTAGCAATGTCAGAAGGTTGGAGATTAGCATCTTAGCTTAAAAACTTGACATGAGGGTATCTTTCACATCATATGCCCCAGGCATGATTTTGTCTACACCAGATGGAAAAATTGCTAGTTACCATGTTGGGAAGACATCAAAGTATCTATCTATAATGAATACTGGGGATCTTTCCAAGATCAGCCCAGGAAGAAAAAAAAGATTAGGATAACTGGGCAATCCATAAAACCTACACCAGACACTTTAATAGCAGAATTTACTATAACCTAACTGAGTGGACCTGTAGACACCTTTGCCATCAAACAGCTCTCATGTTCTATGAGTCTGTCTTATCTCATGGATCAGGACTGGGCTAATAAATGAATGCATTCTCTCATACTGGGAGAAACATGCAGAAAGATTTTGACTGCCATCCCAGCCAGTCTCAATGGACTAGCCTATTTTTATCCAGACAGACTTGTTAGCACTTGGGTTTTATCCATATTTCAGACACAACTAATGCTTTGTATTGGGAAAAATGAAAAATCTCATCAAGCCTAAAACCTATGAACTTCTCCTCAACCCCCTCACCCAAGTTCAGCAAAGCTAAGGGCATAGGTGGTTGGTTGGGAAGGGGCTGAACAATTTCACAGAGGCTTACAATAGATGCATTAGAATTTCACCACTCTAAGACACTGCTGTACAGGCTGCATCAAGTTAAGTGGGAATTTGAATTAATTCAGCAGCAAGATTTTGCGGGTTGACCAAATAAGCTGAAAAAAAAGAGACTTGGATAGTTCTATGGGCTATTTCAAGAGCATTGAGACGTGTTCCTGTTTTGTGCCACATTCTTGTGATCCTTTGGCTTCAGACCTCATCACCCAACTGAAACTTCTCTCTCCAAAGTTACCAATGTTATCTTAAATGCCCAATCTGATAGTCTTTTCTCAAACTTTATCTTGTCAATCTTCTTTTCTCTTTATTCTGTGTTCTACATTCCAGCCAAAATGGCCTTCTTTCAGTTTCTCATACATCTCTGTATGATCATCATCTTTGATTATCCCCCTGTGCCTGGAATGCACTCCATCTTCATTTCTGCCTCTTGGAACCACTTATTTTTGTAACAGGGACTGGCACATGCATAGAATATATCATTGTGTTCAGCTGATGCAAATTCCCTACACAGAAAGGCTGAGGAGCCCACTTCTGAGAGAGCTGTGGAGATGGGCAGTTAGGTGGCATGGTAGATAGAGGTGAGCCTAGAGTCAGTAGCACTTGAGTTCAAATTTGGCCTCAGACACTAGCCATAAGACCATGAGCAAATCACTTGATCTCTGTTTGCCTCAGTTTCCTCATCTGTAAAACAGGGAGGATAATAAAATTACCTACTTCCCAGGGTTATTTTGAGGCTCAAAGGAGATATTGTTTAAGTGCTTAGCACCAAATGACTTAGCTAGTAGTAGGAGCAGCAGCAGTAAGAGGAGCAGGAGGAGCACTGGGAATGACCTTCCTTAAAGAGACTTGATCATGCATAGACATTCTGTACCTGTTTCTGGGCTGCTAACTGCATGGTTAGCAAGCCTTTTGCATCCTCAAAAAGGCCTGAGTCCACTTTGGCCATTTCTCTTTGGCTATGTTTTTGGTGTCCCCACTCCCAAGGTCACCACGTGGCTCTGTGAATACAAGCCTGGGTTCTTTGCCTGCCACAGTGTTTGTTCTTTCCTAGATGAAAAGTCACATATCAGCAACCCAACATTGAGAGCCAGCTCAGCATTTATGCCTCAAGAAGTAAGGAGTAATATTTGGAAGTAACCTTTGGCCATCTACCTAGTGATGGCTGAGATGAAGACTACTCTGGCAATCATGCCACATCTGGATGTAAATGTGGTAGGACCATTGTTTGGTTATTGTCTTTTGTTCTTAAAGAGGACCAAAATGATAAAGTCAAGTTTCATTTGGCTGATCAGAACAATACGAGCTTGAAATGCTCTACCACAGGTTGGGCACAGAGAGTCCATGTGAACATTTGGAGTGGATAGTCCAAATTTGTGCATCCTATGTTTCCTTTGTGCTGTCTCAATTCTGCTTTGCTCATAGAGCACAGCATCCTTTCTGATGTGGGCATGCCATGCTGAGGGTCCTGTGCCAGCGTCTCCCATGTCACACGATCAAATCCAAAGTTCTTGAAAGAGACCTTGAGAATGTCCCTGTATCGCTTCTTCTGACCCCCATGTGATCATGTGCCCCATCTGAGTTCTCCATAAAATAGTCTTTTTGGCAAGCATTCATTTTGCATTCAAGGCTAGGTAAAAACTGAGGTAAGAGTGATCCTATTCTCCCAGGTGACTGAGATAGGATAAGGGAGAGATAGTACCCCAAGGAGTTGAGGGGAATTATTTGTACTTCTATCATTGTTGTATCTTTGAACCAACTATCTCATTAAAACAAAAAGAAAAAACAACTCACCGATGGTGAGTCTTAATCTATCACTGTCAATCAGATTTTAGACAGGGAATTGGAGTGTCAGTTTCTAGTATCCCACAATGGGGGAAAACACAGGTGGTGGAGACTTGAGCAGATGGCACTAGAGAAGAAATACCCCAGATCTCTCTAGTGATCCCTAGAACCCTAATGAAGGCTGATGTAATTGGCCTGAATCTGGGAGGATAAACCAGAACATATTTGCTGCACTTCCTTGAAAACCCAGCTGCAGCACCCATAGTTCTGCAGGAAGCATTTCATGATTCCCCCATACCTTCCCACTACTAATGCCCCATTCCTCAAGATGACCTTGCATTTATTTTGTATACATTCTACAAATGCTCATATATGTCCATATGATTGCTCTTGATAGAATATGAGTTCCTTGAGGGCAGGCTCTGTTTCATTTTTGTCTTGTATCCCCCGCACCTAGCAGAATGCTTGGCATATAGTAGGCATTTAATAAATGCTTGTTGCACAGTCTGTAGGTATAGGCATGCATTATATGTGAACATTATGTGTCTAATGCAGTCATATTGTATTACAGTCATAGCACTGTCCCATTCCTAGGATTGATACCTTGGGATCTGGAGCTAGAAAGAACTTTAGAAATCATCTAATTCATCTTCCTCATTTTAAAAATGAGGAAACAGACTCAGAGAAAGCAAACAGTTTGACTGGGATCACACTGGTAACAAGTCACTGGGCCAGAATCCAGTCTTACCTATTGCAAGAAACCTTTTTTGTTCCCTCATCATTCTAGAACCTTCCCCCTGAGGCCCCCCCCCCAATTTATCCTGTATATATAGCTTATTCATACATAGTTACATATTGTCTCCCCTGTTAGTTGTTAAATCCTCCTCTTCATCACCTGGATTTCTTGGCTTCCTTCAAGTCCCAACTGAAATCTCATTTGCTATGAGAAGCCTTTTCTGGTCCCCCTTCATTCTAGTGCCTTCCTTCTGATGATTACCACCAATTCCAATATAGCTTGCTTGTACATCATTTTTTGCACAGTCTCCCCCAGTCAACTGAGATACTTAGAAGCAGGGATTGTCTTTTCCCTTTCTTTGTATCCCCAACATGTAAATACAGAGCCTGTGGTCTATTTGTGTCTGACCTGTTGGTAGACCCTTCCTACCTCACATTGGGCTGCCCAACCACAGAAGGACGCACTGTACTTTGCCTCCAATATAATGATGTCATTTTGGTCCTCTTCATGAACAAAAAACAAGAACCAAGTAATCAACAATGCATGGCACATAGTAAGTGCTTAATAAATGCTTATGGACTGACATTACTAAGACTGGCCCAAAGAGGCCCTGAGAGATTAAATGACTTGCCCACAGCCATACAGCTGATAAGCCCCAGAGCTGAAATTCAAACCCGCAAGCCCTGCCTTTATCACTAACCCAGGTTATGCCTTCTCCCTTCCTCTCCTATCCTTCAAAGCAGGGGCTCGTTGGGCAGCAATTCAGTTCAAGTCTATTCAATGAGCATTTGGGGATCAATCACTTCTAGGGAAGAGAGGGTAGAGAAAATGTTGCTGGAAAATAGAGTCCACTCCCTTGATTTGCCAGGATGATAACAGTCCCAAAAGACTAAAACTCTTGGTCTGCAATTTACTTCACTGCTTAGATGCTGGAGATAAAACCCATACTGTTTCAGGTGACAAGACCTCAGATATTTCTCCTCTAATTTTCCCAAATACTCATGCCCCAGTGGAATGGTACTTTGCTCCCCTTTGGGTGCTTTTTCACATATTCTTTCTCTTGTGCCTCACTGAGTGATAGGCAGCTAGGTGGTGCAGTGGATAGAACACCAGTGCAGGAATCAGGAGGACTTGAGTTCAAGTCTCACCTCAGACACTTGACACTCACTAGCTGTGTGACCTTGGGCAAGTCACTTAACCCCTGTTGCCTCATCCTGGGTCTTCTCCAGTTATCCTGATGAATATGTGCTCACCGGATTCAGATGGCTCTGGAGGAGAAGTGAGGCTGGTGACCTGCACAGCCCTCCCTCACTCAAAACAAAGTCAAGTGCAAGTCATGTCATTATTTCTCTGATGGCATGGTCTTCTTTGGCAACAAAGGATGAACACTCACACTCACACACACACTCATACACTCACTAGTGATAGGCAATTGGTGCAACTGAAAGAATAGGGAGACCCTGTCAGAATCTCAGCCCCTTGAGAGACACTTCCATCCCCTGGTCCCTATTTCTGCTTGTATAAAATTGGAGGGGCTGGATGATACAACCTCTAAAGCCCCTTCCCAACTTTATGACCTGACTTTTAAAAATCTATTTCTATTTAAGCCATCTTGAGACACTCTGCTTCTTTCTTGCCTCCTTCCTTTCAGACACACTATGTCAGAGGTGGAATTAGAACTCAGATCACTGGGTCTAGAAGAGTTCCTACTTGTCCTCCATATGTATTGGATTCCAACGACCCAATCCCATTATGAGCTTGGAAATAGAGATTTTCTAAAGGAGTAGAGTGAGACACACAGAGCTTCGGGAACTTGTGCCAAGTAACACAGTCAGTATTGAACCCTTTTTCAGTCCTACTTCTGTGTTTTCTACACACTCGTTAGCTGGGCGACTCTAACCCCAGGCAGTTAAGAATTGTGCAAACACTTCATTTAAAAAAAAAAGTCAAACAGAAAAACTAAAAATAAGAGTCAGAGTCCCGCCTACTCTGGGCAAAGCACAGACCCTATCGTGCCCGGTGACAATAGCTGAGTGAGCACTGATAACAAACATCCCAATGAACTCCTTCTCTTCCCTGCCAACCACCCCCATCCAAATCTGAATCACTGCTTATTTTTTTTAACTCTGAGACTTTGTACTCAATATTGATGTACTCAAACTGGGAGAGTTTGGGCCTTTCCCCCACCCCTTGCCTGTCCCCCAGAGAGCTTTGCCCCACAGCCCCTTCTAATTAGGAAACTTAGAGAAGACACCTTGTTAATGCTCCAAAAGATTATGGCAAACAGCTGGTGGGGAAGGAGAAAGCCTAGAGTCAGACATTGACTCAAGTTACATAAAAGACAGATGCAGATGGGTGAAAAAGAATCCCTCCAAGGATCCCTAGTCATGACTGAATTGACCACAGAAAAGTCCAAGTCATGATTTAAAAAGACTATCAAGCTGAGGTCCATTGTCCTACGTGAGACACACTGATGACCAGGTTGGGACAGCTAAGAGTCAAGAGGGATCCAGCCCAGCGGTGGAGCACAGGGCTTTTCCCCCACCCAGGGGGGGACAGAAGACAGTTTTCAGCAAGCTTTTCCCATCATCAGTCCTCCTGCATTTTTTCCCAAGAGGGCCCAGAAAAACTAAGCAAGCCTGCCTGGAAAGAGGTATATTCCCATGGTGCTTTTCAAAGGACAGGGGCATCTGGTGCCTCAAGGTGTGTTTTATTTGTTTGTATCAGGCTGCCTTAGATTCTTTGTGACTGAGAGTTTGCTCCTCTTCCCCGCTAAGTCTTAGGTAAGATGTGTTGTCAAGAATGTGTTTGCCTGGATTTGAACCACTTCAGACTAGTGATGATCAGATTTTTCCTCTTTTCCAAACTATGGCCACCTTGCTCCTTAAGTTTGCCAGTCCTGCAGGGAAATCCATGTTGTTTTCCTCTCCATCTCATCCTCATAGGTGAGAGTGAGTTGGATTCCACAATTAAGAAAGAATGAGGACTGCAAAAGGGGAGGTAGGAGGAAGGATAAATTTTATCTTCATTACAGAAAATGGCAAATTTGAAAAAGCTTAAGGACTTTTAGCAGGAAAGGGGGGAAATATGAAGATGTTTCTTTACCTCCATAATGGAGGTCCGTATTGCCCTGCCCACTCACTACCCCAAGACACCAACAAGATCTAGATTTATCTTGAGGCAGCAGGGCTTTGGGAGGGAGAAAGGTGGCCAGTGTAATAGGAAGGATCTTACTATGCGTTATCCTTCTTTGTGACTGCAGCATACCCACCTGCACCCCAAGTCCATCCTAAACAGTGGGCCATCGCCCTGTCCCCTCTTCTTCTCTAAGGAGTACAGTGGCCCCTTCACTCCTCCAGTTAGCACAAAGAACGTCACCTCCAATAAGCAGAAATGGCTTCTTTAGGTCTGGAAGGTACATGTACCCTCTCTTGTGATCATTCTGTAGTGGGACAGTCTGACTGATGCAAAGCAGAACAGTGTTATCAAATTCAGAGTGGCTTCCTTCTAGTGCTTCCCCAAGACCACATGAGTCATTTGTGATCAGGAGTACCCCCCTTGCTCTGTGTTTGTTAGTCTCCCTAGCAGATACCAATGGTTGAAAGCAGGTCCCTCCATGTGGTAGTAATTCTATACCCATGACATGCGCATTATGACCTAAGTGATCCAAATGTCATGGGACAGCTGCCTTTATATACACGGAGTTTTTTTTCTCCTTGAGATAGACAAAGTCTATGTTGCACTATTAGGGATGATAATGATAATAGGGCTAGGGCCTCCACTGGTGATCTTCCTTTGCATAGACTAAATCTCTGTACAAAAGGTGAGGAAACTCCTTCTACCAATGCAGGGGAGCACCTTCTCTGAAGCTTAGAGAGTTGCCAAGAGCACCAAGAAGTGATTTGCCCAGGGTCATATGGTCAAATCAAAGCAACGAAAAGTTATTAAGTGGAACTGAGCTGAGCACTGAGGATAGGAAGGGGATTTGTTGGTTAGATTGGAGCAGAGATTGTCTTTTGCCTCGTGTGTGTGTGTGTGTGTGTGTGTGTGTGTGTGTGTGTCCCTGACACATAGTAGGGGCTTCATAAATGCTAATTGACTGACTATTAACTGATGACATCTGACACACAGGAGGTCAATCAGTGAACAAGCGTTTATGAAGCCCTTACTCTGTGCCAAACACTGTGATAAGTGCTAGTATTAAAGACAAAACCAAAGAAAGTCCCTGTCCTCAAGGGGTTTGCACTCTTTCACGTATGTGGGGGATGGGTGGAATGACATGGTCACAAGTAAATACAAAGCAGTATCACAGGTAGAGGCCCCAACAACCGCAGAAATCAGAAAAGGCTTCATAGAGGAGATGGATTTTGAGCCAGTCTTTGAAGGAGAAAGATTTTAAGAGGTGAGCACGAGGAGGAATCCCATTCCAGACATGAAAGGTGGGAGTGACAGCCAATGCAAAGGCACAGAGGTGAAAGATGGAATTTCATGTGTAAGGAACAGTAAAAGCAGGTCTTTATAGCTGGAGCAGAGAACCCATGAAGATAAGTAATGTGCAATAAGCCTAGAAGGGCAGACTGAAGCCAGATTGTGAAATTATCTCAGAGCTGCCTTCCAGAGCTGATGTTTAAAGAGTCTGAAGTTTCTGATACCTGTTGGCAACCTTTGTTTCTGCGTGTTTTATTTCTATGAAGAAGCTTGATACCTTTGAAAATGAAGACCTGTTTAGGTGATGATATAATTCTTCTTTTTCATTTAATAGTATTTTATTTTTTTCCAATTACATGTAAAGATAGTTTTCAACGTTCATTTTTATAAGATTTTGAGTTCCAATTATTTTCTCCTTCCCCATAACAGCAAGCAATCTGACATAGGCTACATATGTCCAATCATATTAAACATGAAGAAGAATCAGAACAAAAGGAAAAAGCCATGAGAAAGGGGGAAAAGTGAGAGAAAATAGTTGCTTTGATCCGCATTCAGACGCCACAGTTCTTCCTCTGGATGTGGGTAGCATTTTCCATCATGAGTCTTTCGGAATTGCTTAAATCATTACACTTCTGAGAAGAGCTAAGTCCATCCAAGTTGGTCATTGCGCAACGTTGTTGTTGCTGCGTACGATGTTCTCCTGGTTCTGCTTACTTCACTCATGATAATACTTGCAAAGCTGGCATATGGTCCTTTGGGGGTGGGGCCCCTCTTTCACCTCCTCATTTGGGTTGTAAGAATCCTTGGGTTCATTAGAGACACAGGCAGGGAATGTTAATGGGTATGAAATCTTAAAGAAATCATGAAAATAATGCATTCATTATAGCCACAGAGACCAAAACTTAAGGCAGGAATTCAGTTACTCTCCAGGAGTGATACTTTTATTAAAACCTTGTGCCACGGAATTCCTACATGATTAGTATAAGAGCTTATTGAACATGGTCTAAAACAGAACTCGTTAGCTTTGCTCCTAGACCCACTCTTCTTCTGAATTTCTCTATTTCTGCCAAGTCTATCAACATCCTTCAAGTCACCTAGATTTGCAGTCTTAGAGTCTTTCTCAACACTTCGTTCCCTGCCACCTTCCCATATCCCATCATTTGCAAAGTCTGGTTAATTCTACTTCTACAAATTCTTTATATTCATCCCCTTTCCTCTACTTATACAATCACTACCCTAGTTCGACCCTCATCCCTTCTAATCTGAATTATAAACTTCTCATTGGTCCTTCTGCCTCAGGTATCTCCCCTTTCTAATCCAAACTTCACACAGCTGTCAGATTCATATTCCTAAAACACAGCCTCACCATGTTACTTCCCTGGATCAAGAATGATCAGCTTTCTATTGCCTTTGGGATAAAAACCAGTATTTGGCATCGAAAGCCCTTCACGATTTGGTTTCAACCCATATTTCTAGACCAGGGATTCTTTTGTCATGAACTTCTTGGGTAGTCTGGTGAAGCCATACCACAGGATTACAAAAAAAAAGAACCAAAACCAATCATACAGACATACAGTCATTAAAATATTGAGAACAAAAGTTCAAGGACCCCTAGTCGAGACTGATTTTACACAACTTCCCTTTCCATGCTCTGTGTTCTAATTAAACTGGATTATTTGCAGTTCCTTGGACATGACACTCCATGTCCTAACCTTCTAATTTTCCCAAAGTCCTCAGTCTCACAATCTCCTTATCTCCTGAAATCCCTGGTGCTATTCAAGCTTTAATTCAGGTCCTCCTAAACCCTTTCAGTTTCCCCTTCATCAAATTGTTAGTGCCTTCCCTTTCTCAAATTGATTTCCATGTGTTTTATTTATCTGCATATCTATTATATCCCCTCAATAGAATGTGAGCCCCTTGAAGACAGAGGCATTTTCTATTTTGTTTGTTTTTTTGTAATATGCCCAGCACAGTGCCTGGTGCATTTACTTCCTGAACTAAATTGAATTAAAAATTCTTGTCCTGTTCTCTGTAGCTTTAAGTATTCTGTACGTGTTAACTAAGGAGAACCAGAAGCAATTCCTGGAAAGGTCAGGACAGACGAAATGGTGCAGGTCACAGGAGGCGTGCAATAAGGATCGTTACTAGAGAACAGATTTATTGCAGGACAGTGCCATTCTGTTTAAAAAGGCTCATTTCTGAGAGTAGCTGTGGATCACCTGGGGAGTTTGTGGCTGCCTTCTGGGCTTTGTTGTGGAGGAAGATTGTCCTAGATTTGGGGGCAGAGTTTGAACTAAATGAAGATGAGCTGAGAGAGCTGGGGAAAATGAATTTCCTTAAGTTCTTGTTTTTCTTAAAGAGATGAGGGGCCGTGTGTGCAAACAAGGTCACTGTCAATTGGTTCTGTACGTTTTTTTTCTCTACAATGGGAAGCTCACTGGTTAATGGGGGAGAGATAAAAGGGGATGGAGAGACAATATCTGAAAGTAAATCTGATGCCAAAACAAAAGGCAGAAATAAGACTTTTTTAAAAAATGCATTTCAACATGGTATGAATCTGAAACAAAAGTTGTGAATGAAGTAGGGTTACCAAATTGTTGGGTGGGGATCACCTTCAGAAAAACCCTCTGAGTACAGCCTTCTTGGCTGTCTTTGTGAAAGTGTCTTCAGAGTTCTCTGAGTCAGCATCATATATTTCTTAGGAATGAGTTCAGCTCCCCAAAACTGACAACAGACTGAAAGTAAGTTTCTCTTGGTCCATAAAGGACCTTGGCTTAAAGGACCCAAGGTCTCCCAGTGTATCCTGGGTCATCTCCAGTCATCCTGATGAATATCTGGTCACTGGATTCAGATGGCTCTGGAGGAGAAGTAAGGCTGGTGACCTGCACAGCCCTCCCTCACTCAAAACAAAGTCAAGTCATGTCATTATTTCTCTGATGGCATGATCTTCTTCGCCAACGAAGGATGAATACAATCTTTGGTGGTGGCTGGGGAGTTGCACAACACACTCATTGCAGCTAAGCTGTATGGCTGATCAACAGGGCCGTCAGATCCAAAAGACCCCACCTTCCCCCAGTGCCCAAGATAGCAACCAGCCATGTGATGAGCTAATTCTGCCTGACATCTTAATGGTAAAGGTTAGCACTTAGGAAAGGAGTACATTTCCAAGTATCCTTCTGAAGGCACTGAAGGCAACTGTAACAACATTTATATGCCCTTTAAGGTTTGCAATGTATCCTATGCATCCTCTAAATATCCCTGTGTATTATGTACTATAGTTATTCTTATCTACATTTTGCAGATGAGGAAACAGAGGCTTAGTGAGATGAATTCCAAGATCACTCAGCTAGTAAACTCAGAGAAGGGATTTGGCCCTGGGTCTATGATGACTCCCAGTCTAGCGTTTTAGCCACTATATTCAGCTCCTTCCCTACCCCTCTGAACAACAGCAAGCAAGTTCTTCAAACTGGTATCAAATGGCTGCTCCTTTCTGCCCCTTCTATGATATGGGAAAATGAAACACCAGAACTAGATAAGCTTCAAAGAGTCATTCTACTGGGGGCAAAAGGAACTAATCCATCAAAGCCTGAAGCTGACCAGTCATAGACCAATTATAGACTGGATGCTAAATCGATGACAAACATGGGAATTCTTTGTGAGGAATAGGACAATCATCTGTTTTAAGGGGATAACTGTGTTCAGATGGGGCTTTAATGCATCGTGTTTAATGCATGGATCACAGGTTGTGCTATAGGAAAAAGAATGTTAGACTTGGAACCAGGTGGACCTGAATTTGAATCCTTGCCTCTTACACTAGTTCACCAAGTGACTGTGGGTAAGTCATATATACCTTTGAGCCTCAGTTTCCTCATCCATAAAGTGGAGATTGTAATAGCATTTTTACCTCACAGGACTGCTATGAAAATGAAATGAGATAAAGTTTACGTAAATGTTTATTGTTGCTACATTAAAAGAATGACTTGGTTCATAATCTATCCCAATGTGGTTAATGAAATGTTATAAAGAAATGCTACCATATTTCAAGAAATAGGTAGCTGGCTCTGGAACATGTTGACAATATCATGAATCAGCTCACGCTTGATCCCCCATCAATGGTATTCCAAGGAGTACGTTTCCTTCTGAGCAGATGACTAGGAATTTCAACGACCCTTGCCTCAAACACAAAGTTCTAAAGGGGTGATGAAGATGGAGAAAAATGAAATGAAAAGGTATTTACGGCTTCTTGAGGAAGACCGTTGTGGCTTCAGCCTCTTGCCCATGGTTGTACCTGCTCAGAGTGTACTCATCCCAATGTTGTTGTGATAAATCTCAAAGTCCTGTCTAGAGTTTACACATCAGAGAACAGTGTGACTTGGTTTTGCTGGGCCAGCTCTGGGACGCTGGGTCTTTTCCAACATTGAAATTCTCTGAAACTTGGACAGAATATCTGTGTGGAAAAAATTAAAATGAGGACTGCTAGTGAATGGCAGGGTCAGTCTAACCCTGGATGAAAATAGCCACTGAAAACATGACCAAATGTGGGAAAAATCAACACCTAAGGTGCCTGTTTTTTATTTCATTTGCACTCATTTTGCTCTTGCCGCACACACTCCAGACTGACGTATGCTGCCTGGTGCTCCTGAGTATCAATACGAACAGAGGGAATATCTTGGATTAACCCAGGCTTCTGAGTCTGCAGGAAACTAAATCTTCCCTTTGGACAAACCTTTGTGGGAGCTAGTTGGAGATCTCCTTACAGGCCCACTGGCAATTCAGACTGAGACTCAGACAGACTTTTGAGCATCGAGCAGAAAAACCTATTTGTATTTAAGTAGGAGTATGGATCTGAAATCCTCAAACCCATGTCTCTGAAGTCTTTCAATGATCCTCAAATATCTTTTACTGAATCAACATTCAGCATTTAACTTGAAGGAACCATCTGAATTTTCAGAATGTTCCTAATAGGGACAGAGCCCAATAGGGCAGAGTAAAAGCAGGGACTTGCTTGAGCTCTCCCCTAAACCCCTCTAAATACCTGCAAAAATGACTAAATAAATTCTAGAGCAGCAGAACCCACAAAATGACAGAGTGAAACAAATTTCCAGCCGAAGACAACCTTGAAGGTTGAAGGAAAAGGTCTATTGCACCAGGATCTGGGAGAGGAAAGCAGATGAACATGGGCCACACCAGCACAGAAAGGGCTGCAGCAGGCCTCAGGGGACTGAATCACTGGCAGCAGTGGTGGTTTCCAGACTTCACAACCCCAAAATGCCAAAGACAACTTAGAAGGTCAGTGGGGAAGGTCTGCCTGGACCTGGGTGAGAGAGGAGTGCCATCCGGCCCCAGCCCTGGGGAACTGGAAGCAGAGGCAGCAGCAGCAGGAAGGCTACTTCCAGAGTTCTCAGTCCACAGATGGTGGGGGATCTAATAGCTGATCTGAGGGGAATTGCAGGGATCTCTTTGCTAGTGCTGAGGTAGAATTTTCTTACTTTGCCTGTGTTTTGATCTGGGTCACAGTCCTGGTTGGTGGTCCTGGGATGAGGAGGAGCACTGGCAGGGCAGAACTTGTGGCTGTGGTGGAGAGGGAATCCTTACAGTTCCAAGGCAGAAATGAGTGCTTGAGGTCACTCACAGACCAGGAGAGGAGTAAACACCTCTCCTTTGATCATACCACCTTGGAAGAACTTAAAATTTACAGCTCCCTAGAAGTATCTCTGAAAACAGCTGCATAAAACCCTAGAAGCTTGGGACAGTACACCCCCCACACTGGAAACAGAGACAAAGAGCTAAAAAAAATCAAGTAACTTTTTGGGGAAATGAGTAAATAGTGGGGAGGGGGGGAAATCAGACTATAGAATCTTACTTTGGTGACAAGGAAGATCAAAACGTATAATCAGAAGACAACAAAGTCAAAGCTCCTATATCCAAAACCTTCAAGAAAAAATATGAATTGATCTCAGGTTGGGGAAGAGCTCCAAAAAGAGTTTGAAAATAAAGTAAGAGAAGTAGAGGAAAAATTGGGAAGAGAAATGAGAGGGATGCAAGAAAATAATGAAAAATGAGTCAACCGTTTGCTAATGGAAACCCCCCAAAATGCTGAAGAAAATAATGCCTTAAAAATTAGACTAACCCAAATGGCAAAAGAGATCCAAAAAGAAAATGAGGAGAAGAATGCCTTAAAAAGTAGAATTGGTCAGATGGAAAAGGAGGTCCAAAAGCTCACTGAAGAAAATTCTTTAAAAATTACAATGTAGCAAATGGAAGCTAATGACTTTATGAGAAATCAAGAAATTATAAAACAAAACCAAAAGAAAGAAAAAATAGAAGACAATGTATCTCACTGGAAAAACAACTGACCTGAAAAACAGATCCAGGAAAGATAATTTAAAAATTACTGGACAACCTGAAAGTCATGATCAGAATATTCCCAATATACCTTCATGATTTGATAATGTGTTGTAGAAGAAAGAACATGGCATTTGTAATAGAAGTCTTGGGTTAAAAATTACAATCTCTACTATTTTATTACCTTTGTGACCTTGGATAAGTCACATTCCTTCCTTGAACTTCAATTTCCTCAAATGTAAAATGGGGATATTGGACTGAGGGGTGGCTGCTACTATATTCTGAAGTAGCCCTGTTGGTCGTTTTTTCCTACCACTTGCTCAGGAGCCCCCACTGATGTTCTTCCACTTAGCAATCAGTCAGCAAATCAAGTTCTTTAACATACACATTGATTTAAATCATAACAATAATAATATATGTGAAGCATTTTCCCTAACACCACAAACATATAGTGAGTCTGTGAAAGGAAGAGTGGAGAACTTAAAGTACAACTGTAGTAGCTCATATGTTTAGGGAGGGTGTGTGACCAAGGCAATTCACAGCTCTAGAACCATAGATATGGAGTGTGGTGTTAGTGATGGACAAACTGTTCTGCTGCTTAGCAAGGTTTGCTCCCTATAGGGCATGGTGTCTTGGCTAGATAGACCAATCCATTTGAAATGGATCAAACTTTTCACTTGGTAGTGGTGCTGGCTCCTTACCAGGCTTAGCTGCTGCTGGACTAGGCCAGGTTAGCTGTTTTGCCACTGCAAACCAGTTCCAGGTAGGCCACTTTGGTGCTGGACCATTGCTACCAGTCTGAACTGGGCAGGTTGTTTAACTGATGGTCTCTTCTCATAGAACAATGTCTCTTTGGGGTAAGCTGGTCTGTTAGGCTCCTTGGGTTCACTTCTCTGTGGACAACTGCAGTCTTTATCCTGTTGTTGTTCAGTTATTCATTTGTTTCTGGCTCTTCATGACCCCATGGACCATAGTACAGGGCCTAGTGGCCCTTCTACCCTCCACTATTCCTTGAAGTCTGTCCAAACTCATGTTTGTTGCTTCCATGACTATCTTATCCTATGCCATCCCCTTCTCCTTTTGCCTTCAGTCTTTCCCAACATTGGGGTCTTTTCCAATGAGTCCTGCCTTCTCATGTGGCCAAAATATTTAAGCTTCAGTTTCAGTATTTGTCCTTCCAATGAGTAGTCTGAATTAATTTCTTTAAGTATTGACTAATTTGATCTTCTTGCTGTGGAAGGGATTCTCAAAAGTCTCCAGCACTGTAGTTTGAAAGCACTGATTCTGTGATGCTCCACTTTCCTTGTAGTCCATCTCTCACAGCCATACATTACTACAAGAGAAACCATAGCTTTGATTATGAGGACCTTTGTCATGCAAGATGATGTCTCTGCTTTTAGTGTGCTGTCCAGGTTGCCATAGCTTTCCTTCCAAGGAGCAAATTTAATTTCATGCCTGTAGTCACCTCTGTGGTGATTTTTGAGCCTAAGAATATAAAATCAGAAACTGCTTCCATTTCTTCTCCCTCTATTTGTCAGAAAGTGATGGAGACCAGCTGCCAAGATCTTTGGGTTTTTGATCTTAAAGTTCAAGCCAACTTTTACACTTTTCTCTTTTAACTTCATCAAGAGGCTTCTTTTTTGTTGTCTATTTACTATTTTTCCCAATTACATATAAAAACAATTTTTAACAGTCATTTTAAAAATTTTTGAGTTCCAAATTCTCTCCTTCCCTCCCTCCCTCTTCTCCCTTATTGAAAAGACAAGCAATTTGATATTGGTTATACATGTGTAATTATGAAACATATTTCCATATTAGTCATGTTGTAGGAAAAAAAGCCAGAAAACCCACAAAAATAATGAAAATATAAAAGGGTATGATTCTCTCAGTTTTCAGATTTCATCAATTCTGTCTCTGGAGGCAGAGAGCATTTTCCATCATGAGTCCTTTGGGATTGTCTTAGATCATCTTATTGCTGAAAATAGCTGTTATTCACAGTTGATCATTGTACAATATTACTGTTACCATGTACAATATTCTCCTAGTTCTGCTCACGTTACATTAATTCATGTAAGTCTTTCCAGGTTTTTCCAAAGTCATCCTGCATACTGTTTCACAATCATATATCACAGCTTGTTTAGCCTTTCCCCAGTTGATGAGCATCCCCTCAGTTTCCAATTCTTTGCCATCACAAAAAGAGCTGCTATAAACATATATATTTTTTTGCATACAGGTCCTTTTCCTTTTTGATTTTTAAAAAATCTCTTTGGGATGAAGACCTAGTAATGGTATTGCTGGCTCAAAGGGTATGCATAGTTTTATGGCCTTTGGGCCATAGTTCCAAATAGCTCTCCAGAATGGTTGAACCAGTTCACAACTTTACCAACAAAGCATTAGTGTTACAATTTTCCCACATCCCCTCCAGCATTTGTCACTTTTCTTTTCTGTCAGTAGTGACTTAGAACTTTTTTTCATATGACTATAGATACTTTTGGTTACTTGGTCTGAAAATTACCTGCTCACATCTTTTGACCATTTATCAATTAGGAAATGGCTCTTATTTTTATATATTTAACTCTATTCTCTATATATTTGAGAAATGAGGCCTTTATCAGAGAAATTTAACTATAATTTTTTTATATCTATGATTACTAACTGTATATTTCCTTCCATCTTATTTTCCCTCTACCGTTTACCGTACTCTTTCTCCTTTCACCCTTTCCATCCTCAAAAGTGTTTTGCTTCTCACTATCCCTCTCCCCAATCTGCCCTCTCTTCTATCAGCCCCCTCTCTTCTCTTATCCTCTTCCCTTCCTACTTTCCTGTAGGATTAAGATAGATTTCTATACCCAACTGAGCATGTATGTTATTCCTTCTTTGGGTCAATTCTGAGGAGAGTAAGGTTCAAGTGCTCCCTCCCACTCCAATTCCCCCATCTTTCCCTTTACTGTAAAAGCTCTTCCATGCCTTTTTTATATGAGATAATTTACTTCATTCTACCTCTCTCTTTTCCCTTCTCCCAGTGCATCCCCCTTTCTCACTCCTTAATTTTATTTTTTTAGATATCATTGCATCAGATTTAGCTCACACCCATGCCCTTTTTCTATGTGTACACCTTCTAACTGCTCGAATATTGATAAAATTCTTAGGAGTTACAAGTATCATCTTCCCATGGTGGAATGTAAATAGTTTTACCTTATTGAAGTCTTTTGAATTCTCATTTCTGTTTACCTTTTTATGCTTGAGTCTTGTATTTGAAAGTTACAATTTTGATTTAGTTCTGATCTTTTAATAAGGAATGCTTGAAAGTCCTCTTTTCATCTATTTTTTTCCACAAAAGGATGATATTCATTTTTTAGGGTAGGTGATTCTTGGTTGTAATCCTAGCTCCTTTGCCCTTTGGGATACCATATTCCAAGACTTCTGAGCCTGATTTTCCAGGCCAGTTGTTTTTCCAATGAGATATTTAACATTTTCTCCTATTTTTTTCATTTCTTTTTATTATTTCTTGATGTCTCACAGAGTCATTAGTTTCCACTTGCCCAGTTCTAATTTTTAAGGAAATATTTTCTTCAGTGAGCTTTTATATCTCCTTTTTCATAAGGAGTTCTTTTCTTCAGTGAATTTTTTGTACTTCTTTTCCTATTTAGCCTAGGTTTGACAGAAGTTTTCCCCCTTTGACTCATAGCTACTTTGGTTATTTATCATCTCTAGTCAAAAGATGGGAGAGGATCTGTCCTCTACTACTCAATACCCCGGCTCAAAAGCCGCTTGCTTCAATAAGCCACTCAAGTTTGCCTTAGAGGGATCAGTTTCAATTCAGTCCATTCTATTTCCTATATTCCTTTGGGAATGTTATGAAGACTTGGCAAGAGACAGAGATATGAATTCAGTCAGTGCTCTAGAGGTAAAACAATCATCTAGCTCTTTGAAGTGGCAAACTAACTACAACCCACAGCCCTCTGCAAACTGCCTCCCCACCCCCACCCCCACCAGATACAGTCTGAACAAGATTAAAATATAATTGGAAAATGTTTGACAAAATAAATAAATAAAAATATAATACAATACAGCATAGGTAATTATAATTTGTGGTTTTCTAAATAAGTAGATTCCTACAGAGATTCATTACTATTTGAGTTTCACAACACTGGTGTAGATGACCTGTTCATACTCAACTCAGCTATTTGTGCCTTGAACCCTTTCTAACAAAATGCCTATTTGAAAGTTTTCCCTTTTATATTTATTTTAATTTTTAAAATTTATTTTAATCATTTCTTAATAAGTAATTATTTTCTATCCCTCCCACCTCTCACTACCTCAAAATGAACAGAAAAGAATAAAAATAAAACCTTCATAACAAATACTTACAGTCAAGCAAAGTCAATTTCCATATTAGTGGTATCCAAAAATATATCTCATTCTGTACCTTGAATCTGTTATCTGGATCTCAGGAGGTGGGTAGCATGCCTCATCCCTCATTTTTGGTCCTCTAGAATCATGTTTTTGTTTTTACTTTTGTTTTTAAATTTCATTGATCAGAAATCTCAACTTTTTATAAGTTTTTTTTTCACAATACTGTATAAATTTTATAAATTATTCTTCTGATTGTTCTCAGTTAACTCTGAAACTATCGATTTTGTAATTTCTTAAGGCATAATAATATTCCACTATATCCACATACCATAATTTGTTTAGCCATTCCCCAATAGATTGCCACCCCTTTAGGTTCCAGCTCTTTGATAGTATAAAAAGAACTGTCCTCTTTCTTTGACATCATTGGAGGTATAGAGCTAGTAGTACCCTTGGAATTTCAATTTCTTTGTCTTTTAGCCCCTATAGACCTTTGACTTTTGCTGAAGTCTCACACTCTGATCCCTACCCCTCCCTGTTACTTGTAGAAATTACCTCATATAACTATTCAGATCAAATGAGATACAATATATATAAAGCACTTTGCAAATTTCCAAGTGTTATATGTGATCTATTATTTTTTTGAGTAACACTTGAGAAGAGCAGACTTAGGAAGGACGTGATGTATTTCAAGAGATTTCATATGGAAAAGAAAATAGACTAGTTCCACTTAGACTGGGGAGAAGGAGCTGGGAGGAGTTGGTACAAATTGCGGAGAGGCAGATTTCAGTTTGATATTAGGAAAAGCTTCTTAATGATGAGAACTGTCCCCAAGTGAACTAGGCTGGGAGGTGATGAATTCCTCATCACAGGAGTCTTTAAGCTATATGAACACTTGTCAGGTATACTGTAGAGATTATTGCCAATCAAGCATAGGGTGGATGAGATGGCCTTGGAGATCTCTTCCAACTCAGAGATTCTGTGAGTTTCAGTTGGGGTCAATGAAGGAAAATGGTTTTCAGAAAAAAACGGAAATTGAGTTGCCTAAATAAAACTCACCCCTAGCATTCAAGTCTCTTTTGTTTGGACTTCATGAAGAAAGCATTTTAATTAAGAGGTCATTTCTTCAAAGGGCAATTTTTCTTTGTTTGCTGGACAGCCCTGTGGAACAGTGGGCTGCTAGTTAGCATAGTGTATAGAGCTCCTGGCTTGAGGTCAAGAAGACCTGAGTTCAAATCTAGCCTCAGACACTTACTAGCTGTGACCCCAAGGTCATTTGACCCTGCTTACCTCGGTCTCCTCATCTGTAAAATGAGCTAGAGAAGGAAATGGCAAACTACTTCAATATCTTTCCAAGAAAAGTCCAAATGACATCATGAAGAGTCAAACACGACTGAAACAACCTAACAACAACAACGCCTAGTTAGTGGTGACTAATTGCTCTCTATCTACACCAAAAACAGAATAGAAGAAACTGGCTTAAAATTCAGCATGAAGACTGAGGTGAGGTCTGCTACTAGACATTCATAAGGGATGAGACACTGTCTTTTCCAACCATTCCTTCCCTGAAATGGTAAACAATCTGATACAGGTTATACATATGCCACTATGTAAAACATATTTCCATATTAGTAGTTTTGTGGAAAAACTAAACAAATTTTTTTTAAATGAAAGAAAGTGAAAAATAGTATGCTTCAGTTTGCATTGAGACTCCAACAGTTCTTTCTCCAGAATCATGTAGGATTTTTCATCATGAGTCCTTTGGGATTGTCTTGGATCATTATATTGCTGAGAAGAGCTAAATCGGTCACAGTCGTTCATTGTACAATATTGTGGTTACCATGCACAGTATTCTCCTAGTTCTCTTTACTTTCTTTTACATCAGTCTTTCAATATTTTCCTGAAATCATCCTACTTGTAATTTCTTATAACACAACAGTATTCCATTACAATCATATACCATAATTTGTTCAGCCATTCTCCAATTTCCCCTCAACTTCCAATTCTTTACCATTACAAAAAGAGCTGCTATAAATATTTTTGTAAAAATAGGTCCTTTCTCCCTCCATTTTTTATCTCTTTGGGATATAGACCTAGTAGTGATGTTGCTGGACCAAAGAATATGCAGTTTTATAGACCATTGGTCACAGTTTCAGATTATTCTCCAGAATGGTTACATCAGTTCACAACTCCAACAGTGTATTAGGGTCCTAATTTTCCCACATATACTCCAATATTTATCATTTTCCTTTTCTGTTATGTTAGCTAATCTGATAGGGGTGAGAGTATTACCTTAGAGTTGTTTTAAGTTACATTTCTCTAATCAATAGTGAGTTAGAGCATTTTTAAAATATGACTATTAATAGATTTGATTTTTTTTTTTGTCTGAAAACTGCTTGTTCATATCCTTTGACCATTTATAAATTGGGGAATGACTTGTGTTCTCACACATTTGACTCATTTCTCTATGTATTTGACAAATGAGACCTTTATTGTAAGAGAAACTTACATTCGTTCTAATTATGTTAAATTGGTTTTGTTTGTGCAAACCCTTTCCAATTTAATATAATAAAGATATCTATTTTCATTTTATAATGCTCTCTCTCTTCTTTGGTTCTAAATTCTCCTCTTTTTCATAGATCTGAAAGGTAAATTATTCTATGCTCCCCTAATTTGCTTATAGTTTCACCTTTTATATCTAAATCATATGTTCATTTGTACCTTATCTTGCTCTGCAGTGTGAGATGTTGGTCTATATCTAATTTCTCTCATACTATTTTCCATTTTTCCCATCAGTATTTGTCAAACAGTGAGTTCTTGTCCCAAAAGCTTGGATTTGGGGTTTATCAAGTACTAAATTACTATGATCATTTTCTGTTGTGTATTTTGTATTTAATCTATTCCACTGATCCACCACTCTATTTCTTAGCCAGTACCAGACAGTTACCATTTTATAATACAGTTTGACCTCTGGTACAATTAGGTTACCTTCCTTCACATTTTTTTTCATTGATTCCCTTGATATTCTTGATATTTTGTTCTTCCAGATTATTTTTTTTATTTTTTCTAGCTCTATAAAGTAATATATTTGGTAGTTTGAGCAGTATAATACTGAATAAGTAGATTAATTTAGGTAGAATTGTCATTTTTATTTTATTGGCTCAGCCTATCCATGAGTAAGTAATATTTTTTCCAATTGCTTAGGTGTGATTTTATGTGAAAAGTATTTTATAATTGTATTCATATAGTTCCTGAGTTTGTTTTGACATGTAGGTTCCGAGTATTTTATATTGTCTACAATTATTTTCAAAGGAATTTCTCTTTCTATCTTGTGTTGCTGGATTTTGTTGTAATATATAGAATTACTGATGGTTTATGTGGATTTATTTGATATACTGTAATTTTGATAAAGTTGTTGATAATTTCAAGGAGTTTTTTAGTTGATTCTCTAGGATTTCCTAAGTATATCATCATATCATCTGCAAAGAATGAATTTTTTTTCTAATTGTCTGCTCTAATTTCTTCCATTTCTTTGTCTTCTTTTATTGCTATGGTTAGCATTTCTAGTATAATATTACATAATAGTGATGACAGTGGACATCCTTGCTTTACTCCTGATCTTATTAGAAAAGCTTCTACTTTATCCCCATTACATATAATGCTTGTTAATAGTTTTAGACAAATACTGCTTATTTTAAGGAAAGTTCCATTTATTCCTATGCTTTCTAGTGTTTTTTTACACTTAATAATATTTAATTTTTTCCAGTTTTTCCAATTTCCAATAAAGACAGTTTTCAATATTCACTTGTATAAGATTTTGAGTTCCAATTTTTTTTTTCTCCTTCTTTCCCTCTTCTCCTTTCCAAGACTACAAGCAATCTGGTAATGAATATATACGTACAATCATATTAAACACATTTCCACATTAGTTACTTTGGGAAAGAAGAATTAGAACAAAAGGTGAAAACCATGAAAAAGAAAAAAAGAGAAAATAGTATGCTTCTCTCTGTGTTTGGACTCCATAATTCTTTTTCTGGTTGTGGATAGCATTTTCCATCATGAGTCTTTTGGAATTGTCTTAGATTGTATTGTATCTCTGTGTGAGAAGAGCTAAGTCTATCAAAGTTGATCATCAGACAATGTTGCTGTTACAGTGTACACTGTGCAACTGCTATACAGTTACTGTACAGTCTCCTGGTTCTGCTCACTTCACTCAGCATCAGTTCATGTAAATCTTTCCAGGATTTTCTGAAATCTACCTGTTGATCTGATCACTTTTTATAGCACAATAGTATTCCATTACATTCATATACCACAACTTGTTCAGCCATTCCCCAATTGATGGGTATCCCCTCAATTTCTAATTCTTGGCTACCGCAAAAAGAGCTGCTATACATATTTATATACATGTAGGTCCAATCTCTTTGGAATATAAACCTAGTAGTGATATTGCTTGATCAAAGGGTATGGACGGTTTTATACCCCTTTGGGCATAGTTCCAAATTACTCTTCAGAATGGTTGAATCATTTCACAACTCCATCAGCAGTGGAGTCTTTCAATTTTCCTACATTTTCTCCAACATTTATTATTTTTCTTTTTTGTCATATTAGGCAATCTATGTTAGGTGGTACCTAAGAGTTGTTTTAATTTGTATTTCTATAAATCAGTAGTGATTTAGAGCATTTTTATATGTCTATCATTTTAATTTCTTCATCTGAAAAGTTCCTGTTCATATCCTTTGGCCATTTATCAATTGGGGAATAACTTGTGTTCTTATAAATTTGATTTATTTCTCTACATATTTTAGAAATGAGGCCTTTAGTAAGAACACTGGCAGTAAGAATTATTTCCTAGCTTTCTTCATTTCTTCTAACCTTGGTTACATTGGCTTTGTTTTTGCAAAACCTTTTTAATTTAATGTAATCAAAATTATCCATTTTATCTTTCATAATATTTTCTGTCTTTTGTTTGGTCATAAATTCTTCCCTTCTCCAAAGATCTGTCAAGTAAACTATTCCTTTCTCTCCTAATTTGCTTATGGTATCACCCTTTATGCCTAAATCATGTACCCATTTTGACCTTATTCTAGTTTTTTTAATAGGAATGTATGCTGTAGTATGTCAAAGGCTTTTTCTGCATCTATTGAGATAATTATATCATTTCTGTTGGTTCTATTACTGATATGGTGAATTATGCTGATAGTTTTCCTAATGTTGACCCAGTCCTGCATTTTTGGCATAAGTCCCACCTGATCATAGTGTATGTCCATTGCGATGTATTGCCATAGTCTCCTTTCTGTTACTTTATTTAAAAACTTTGCATCACTATTTATTAGGGAAATTGATCTACAATTTTCTTTCTCTGTTTTGGTTCTTTCTGGTTTAGGTATCAGCACCATATTTGTGTCATAAAAGGAATTTGGTAGGATTCTACCCATTTCTCCAAATAGTTTACATAGTATTATTGGGATTAATTGTTCTTTAAATGTTTGGTAGAATTCACTTGTGAATCCATCTGGCCTTGGGAATTTTTTCTTAGGGAGTTCATTGATGGCTTATTCAATTTCTTTTTCTAAGATGGGGTTATTTAAGCATTTTACTTCCTTGTTTTTTAATCTGGGCCAATTTACATTTTTGTCAATATTCAGATTTTTTTTTTAGAAGTACATGTTTTATTTTTCCAACTAAATTCCAGTGCTACAAGAAAGAAAAACAATGATATGCTAGAAAAAAATGCAGCAATAAACATTCATTAAAGACTGATAGAATAAATAAAAACTACAAAAGCTAGAAATCACATAAGCCCATTCTTAATCCCCCATTTCCCCTTACCCCAAAAGTCCTGGAATACAGAAATTATCTCTTTCATTATTTCATGGTCAGTATTGTGGGATATTTGTTTCATTGTCCTGGGATTACATTCTAAGTTATTAATGATGGGTTACAGCTTGGTTGTAGTACACAGTTATTAAAACCACACTAACTTCAATCCGAAGTGTCATTCTGCTGTCTTATTTACACAACCAATGAAGGGCTTTTTCTAGAACACCAGCTTTAATCTTTTTCAAACATGTCATTAACATAAGAAGCCAAATTCTAATGATATACTAAATGAGGCCACTGGTATTAATACAGTTAGTAACCATTCACATTGTACTGACATCAGGGAGCACACCAAAATCAGTTGCTGCCTAAGAGTGGTTGCCAGTGACAAAAGCTTGAAATAACCTGTGTTCACATGGAGAGGAGGAGAAATATGGCATTGCTGCAAGTCTTAATGGGGACCACTTGCAACAACTCCAGAAGGATCTAGGCAGCCCCCAAATGCAGGAAACATGATTCATGAAGCATAACTAGCAGGCTATTCTCCATATCATAGAATTATCTAATCATGCATAAATTTCACAGATGCATGATATAGTTCTGCGAGTTTTGTGGTTGATATTTCTTCATACTTTTCACAAATCTTCTCTTCATGCTCTTTTAGCAAATGTTAACAGCTCATCCCAACCTGCCTTAGAGTAAAGAGGCTTTTCTTTTCTTTCTTTCTTTTTTTTTAATGCTGATGATGCTGCAGATGAGGTGCTTGGAGAAGCTAGTCCACTGAAAAGAAATGCATGTGGCTGTGAATCAGAACAGCAAATATCTGTCTCTTGGAAGCTATACATTATACAGGCATATCATTGGGTAAAATAGCCTCCTAACAATTGTTTTAATTTCCTCTTCATTGATGGTGGGTTCACTCTTTTCATTTTTGATACTGGTAATTTGGTTTTCTGCTTTCCTTTTTATAATCAAATTAACCAATGGCTTATCTATTTTATTTTTTTTCATAAAACCAGTTCCTACTTTTATTTATTATTTCAATGGTTTTCTTATTTTCAATTTTATTTATCTTTCCTTTGTTTTTTCAGGACTTCCAATTTGGTGTTTAATTAGAAATTTTACTTTATTCTTTTCTGGTTTTATGTTAGTTGCATACCCAGTTCTTTGATCTGCTCTTTATTTTATTGATATAAGCATTTAAAGATATTTATTTTCCCTTCAGTACTGATTTGGCTGAATCCCATAAATTTTGGTATGTTGTCTTATTGTTGTGATTCTCTACAATAAAATTATTGATTGTTTCTGTGATTTGTTCTCTGGCCACTTATTCTTAAGAATTAGATTATTTAGTTTCCAACTATTTTTTAATCTATCTTTCCACAGCCCTTTATTGAATGTAATTTTATTGCATTGTGATCTGAAAAGGATGCATTTACTATTTCTGTATTTGGTTGTGAGGTTTTTAATGCTATAATACATGTCAATTTTTATGTGGGTGCCATATATCACTGAGGAAAAAGGTATATCCTTTTCTGTTTCCATCCAATTTTCTCCGGAGTTTTATCATAACTTTTCTAAAATTCTGTTCACTTTCTTATCTTCTTTCATGTTTATTTCTTGTTATATTTATCTAGTTCTGAGATGGGAAAGTTGAGGTGCCCCACTAGTACGATTTTACAGTCTATTTCTTCCTATAATTCATTTAACTTCTTTAAAAATTTTGATACTATATGATTTGGCGCATATATGTTTAGTATTGATATTACTTCATTGTCTATGGTAACTTTTAGCAAGATATTCCTTCCTTAGTTCTTTTAATGATATCTATTTTTGGTTTGTCTGAATTCATAGTTGCTCCTTCTGTTTGATAAACCCAAGGACCCCAGCTTCTGGGATAAGAACTCACTGTTTGACAAAAATTGCTGGGAAAACTGGATAACAGTGTGGCGGAAATTAGGCATAGACCCATACCTGACACCGTACACAAGAATAAAGTCCAAATGGGTACATGATTTAGGTATAAAGATTGATACCATGAATAAACTGGAGAAGCAAGGAATAGTGTATTTATCAGATTTATGGAGAAGGGAAGAATTTTTTACTAAAGAAGAGATAGAAAGCATTATGAAATGCAAAATGGATAATTTTGATTACATTAAACTGAGAAGTTTTTGCACAACCAAACCCAATGCAACCAAAATCCAGAGGGATGTAGTAAACTGGGAAAGAATTTTTACAGCTAAGCTAGGGGATAAAGGCCTCATTTCTAGAATATATAGAGAACTGACTCAAATGTATAATCATACAAGTCATTCCCCAATTGATAAATGGTCAAAGGATATGAACAGGCAATTTTTGGAAGAAGAAATTAAAGATATCTATAATCATATGCTCTAAATCACTATTGATTAGAGAGATGCAAATCAAAACAACTCTGAGGTACCACATCACACCTAAAAGATTGGCAAACATGACAGAACAAGAAAATGATAAATGCTGGAGAGGATGTGGGAGAGTTGGAACACTAATTCATTGTTGGTGGAGTTGTGAGCTCATCCAACCATTCTGGAGAGCGGTTTGGAACTATGCCCAAAGGGCTACAAAAATGTGCATACCCTTTGACCCAGCAATATAGCTACTAGGACTGCATCCCCAAGAGATCATAAAAATGGGAAAGGGTCCCACATGTACAAAAATGTTTATAGCAGCACTTTTTGTAGTTGCCAAAAACTGGAAGTCAAGGGGATGTCCATCAATTGGGGAATGGCTGAATAAATTATGGTATATGAATGTAATGGAGTACTATTGTGCCATAAGAAATGATGAACAAGAAGACTTCAGAGAGGCCTGGAAGGACTTATATGACCTGATGCTGAGTGAAAGGAGCAGAACCAGGAGAACTTTATGCACAGCAACGACCACAGTGTGCGAGAGTTTTTTTCTGGTAGACTTGGAATTTTGTAATAACACAAGAACTTCTTAAAAAAAAAAATCCCAATGGTGGTTCTCTAAGGCAAAATGCCTTCCACACTCAGAGAAAGAAATATGGAAGTCATTCGCAGAATGTAGCAGATCATGTTTGTGTATGTGCATGTTTTTGTGTATCATGTTTGGATTTGTTATATGATTTCTTCTATTTATTTTAGTCCGACTACATAGCATGACTATAGTGAAAATGTACTCAATAGGAAAGTATATGTAGAACCTATACAGAATTGTATGAAGTCATGGGGAGGGAGGGGGGTAGTGGGGGGGAGGTGTGGGGGGGATAAAATCTCAATTGCATGGCAGTGATTGTTAAACATTAAAAAAGAAAAAAGAATTCATAGTTGCTGCCCCTGCTTTTTTTCAATTTCATCTGAAGCATAATACATTTTGCTCCTGCCCCTTACCTTTATTATTTGTGTGTCTCTGTGCTGTAAATGTGTTTCTTATAAATAGCATATTGTACCGTTCTGGTTTTTAATCCATTATGCTCTCTGCTTCTGTTTTATGGGTGAGTTTATCCCATTCACATTTACAGTTATAAAAACAGTATATTTCCTTCCATTCTATTCTTGCCCTTCTTTCTCTCATAGCTTTTACCCTGTCCCCCTTCACATGTTTCACTTCTGAACAGGGCCTGCCCTATCCACACTTTCTTATATCAGTCCCCCCACCCCAGATTTCTCTTATCCCCATTCCTTCCTACTTCCCTATAGGATAAGATAGATTTCTATATGCAACTGAATGTATATGTTATTCTCTCTTTGAGCCAATTCCATGGGAGTAAATTTCAATTGCTCCCTGCCCCCCATGTTTTCCATCTTCCCCTCACACTGTAAAAGTTCTTTAATGCCTCTTGTATGTAAGATAATTTACCTTATTTTAACTCTCCCTTTCCATGTCTCCTAGTGCATTCCTCTTTTTCACTACTTCATTCTATTTTTTAGGTATTATCCCATTATATTCAGCTCAAACCTGTGCCCTCTGTCTATGCATACTCCCTCTAATTGCCCTAATAGTGATAAAATTCTTACA
Source organism: Notamacropus eugenii (assembly GCF_028372415.1). Taxonomy (NCBI): domain Eukaryota; kingdom Metazoa; phylum Chordata; class Mammalia; order Diprotodontia; family Macropodidae; genus Notamacropus; species Notamacropus eugenii. The sequence continues at coordinate 370,803,576 of NC_092872.1, read as the reverse complement.
AGTAATATCTTCCCATGTAAGAATATAAACAATTTAAAGTTATTTAATCCCTCATGCTTTCACTTTCCTTTGACTTTTTTATGCTTCTTTTGAGTCTTGTATTTGGAGATAAAATTTTTTGCTCAGTTCTGGTCTTTTCATCAGGAATACCTAAAAGTCCTCTATTTCATTTAATATTCATTTTTCCCTCTGAAGGGTTTACTCACTTTCACTGGGTAGGTGATTCTTGATTGTAATCCTAGCACCTTTTGCCTTCCAGAATATCATATTCCAAGTCTTCCAGTTCTTTAATGTAGAAACTTCTAAATCTTGTGTTATCCTGCCTGTGGCTTCATGATATTTGAATGATTGCTTTCTGACTGCTTGCAATATTTTCTCCTTGGTTTCAAAGCTCTGGAATTTAGCTATAATATTTCTGGGATTTGGAGATCTCTTTCAGGAAGTGATTGGTGGATTCTTTCTAGTTCTAGGCTAAAAGGGCAGTTTTTCTTAATAATTTCTTGAAATATGATGTCCAGGCTTTTTTTTTTTTTAAATCATGGCTTTCAGGTAGTCCAATAATTCTCCTTTAAAATTTATTTTATTCTTAATTCAGTGCATTTTTTCATATAACTTTGGAGAGCTTTGATTTCTTTGTATGAAAACTGCCTGTTCATATCCTTTGACCATTTATCAATTGGGGAATGACTTTTATTTTTATAAATTTGACTCCTTTCTCGATATATGTAAGAAATGAGACCTTTGTCAGACATACTTATTTCAAAAATTTCCCCCCAGTTTTCTGCTTTATCATCTTTGGTCCTCTGCTCTTCCTTTATCCATAAATTTGACAGATAATCTATTCCATTGTCTCTTAATTTGCTTATGGTATCATCCCTTATGTGTAAATCATCTACACATTGTGACCTTATCTTGGTGTATGGTGTGAGATGTTGGTCTATACTTAGTTTCTGCCATACTGTTTTCCCATTTTCCCAGCAATTTTTGTCAAATAATGAGTTTTTGCGTCAAAATCTTGGATCTTTGATTTTATCATATACTAAATTACTATGGTCTTTTATTATAATTACATAATTTGTACCTAATCTATTCCACTGATCCACCACTCTATTTCTTAGCCAGTACCAGATTTTTTTTTATAATTATCACTTTATAATACAGTTGGAGATCTAGTACTGCTAGACCACCTCTTTTTGCATTTAAAAAAATCAATTCCCTTGATATTCTTGATGCTTTGTCCTTCCAGATGAATTTTGTTATTATTTTTTCCTAGCCCTACAAAATAATCTTGATAGTTTGATTAGCATGGCCCTAAATAAGTAGATTAATTTAGGTAGAATTGTCATTTTCATTATATTGGCTCAACTCCCCATGAGCAATTAATATTTTCCCAGTTGTTTAGATCTGACTCTATTTGCATGAAAAGAGTTTTATAGTTATGTTCATATAGTTCTTGGATTTGTCCTGACAGGTAGACCCTCAAGTATTTTATATTGTCTACAGTTATTTTAAGTGAAATTTCTCTTTCCATCACTTATTGCTGGTCTTTGTTGGGAATATACAGAAATGCTGATGATTTACATGGGTTTACTTTGTATCCTGCAACTTTGCTTAAGTTGTTAATAATTTCAAGTAATTTTTAGTTGATTCTTTAGGATTTTCTAAGTATACTATCATATCATCTGCAAAAAAAAATGATATTTTGTGACTTTTTTTAAAAAGATGAGTTAGCTGTAATTTGCCCAGTCACACATCTGGAACCTTGAAGTCACCTTTGACTCCTCTTTGTATCTAGTCACTAAATCTTACTTCTCTGCCTTCATAATCTTTTATGTTAGACCCTTCCTCTTTATTTTTGTGCTACCACCCTTGTCTAAGCCCTGATCAACTCATACATACCTTATTGTAATGGGATCTGAATAGGCCTCCTTTTCTTCGTTTTCTTCTCCCCTCCAATCCATTCTACACAATGCCACCCTATCATTCTTACTAAAGCATCAGTTTAAGATATCTGTCCCCCAGTCTCAAGCCTTCAGTGGTTCTACACTCATCTAATAAAATCTAAACTACACATTCAAAGGCCCTTCAACATTTTTCTCCTACCTTGTCTTCTATTACTTTTCTATATGAATCTTCAACTCAAGAATAACCAAGCTACTGCTAGTTTCATGAACATATTCTGGGCATTCTCATCTCCAGGATGTTGTTATTTGAGTTTCTTTTCTCTTCCTAAAATATGCTCTTATTGCTACGGAAACAGGGTCTCTCTGTTGACGGGCCCCAGTTGTGGGGTCTCGTATTGGCCAGCCCAGGGGCAGAACTTCACTGTGGTCAGCAATGGGGTCAAGGTCTCACTGGTGGCTTGTGCTGGGGGTAGGACCTTGTTGCCCTGCAGAGGCTGCTCACTTGCCTAGGGGGTTGCTGGTTTGTAGGAGGGTAGAGGTTCACTGGTGAATTGCCCCAGGCTCAGAGTCCTGCTAAAGGCTCCCTCACTGTGAAGCTAGCTGCTGATGCTGCTATTCTTAGACCTCACTCCCCTCCTACCTCAGTGAAACAGACCTTTCTGCTCCTAGATCAATTCTGAGGCAGTTTTGTCATTGTTGAGAGGGGAATTTGGGAGGACTTCAGAGGGTTCCTTCCTCACTTTACTATCTTGGTACCAGAACTAGATAGACCTTTCTTGTTGACCCACCAAGTTGTCCTGGGCTGGAAAATAGTTTCACCACTCCAAAACTGGTGTTATTCTAAGGTTATTTGGAGGGGAATTTGGGAGAGCTCAAGTGATGTCCTTCCTTATACCTCCATCTTGGCTCCAGATTAATATTCATAAAATGCCTATTATGTCACATGGGAATTTCTTACTTCCCAAACCATTAATGGCTCTCTATTGCTCAACTACCAAATTTAAGCCCTCAAGGACATCCATGTGACCTGGCCCCTACCTACCTTCGCAGACTTCTCTCCCTGTACTTCCCTATGTAAACACTGCTCTGACTAACCTTAAATATTGTGTTTTGTTTTGCTTTTCACTCTCCATGGCTTTCTAGCTGTGGAAATCTTATCAGTCTTTCAGGCTTAGATCAAATCCTACCTTCTCTGATCGCTAAACCTAAAAGTAATCTCATCCTACTTTCAACTCAGTACTTTATTTTCTGTATCACTCACTGAATTCAGTATTTAATTAACACTTACTATGTGCAAGGCTATATGACAATTTCCTAGTTTTGCTGGCAATTTTAGGATTAGAAGTTTCAGAACAGCTGCTGATTTGATGTGGTAGAGGGAGTTTCCTTGCAGGGGGTTCTCTACATTGAGGACATCATAGGTCTTATAAGAAAATGTGCCAGGCACCGTCAAAGGGTATTTATCTTACATTACTATGTATGGTGTGCATGTCTTACCTCCCCAAATATATAGTAAGCTCCTCCAGGGTAAGGGACATATTTTATATGTTTTACATATATGTAAAATTAAGGGGTTTTTTAATGCCTTTTCTTTTTTACAGGGTGGTCATTTTCTGATATACTACTCTACTCTACAAACTACACATTGAACCATCTCATAGCAAAGAAAAACAATTAAGCAAAATCAATCTGCACAATCACCAGATCTGGTGGCGTATTAGCATTCCATACCCATAGTTGCCCATTGTCCACATCCTCTCTGCCAAGAGGTGGAAGGTAGATTCCATCATCTGGGATACAGATTGGTCAGTATTATTACTCCAGGGTTCAACTCCTTTTGATCTTTTCATTTCTATTATTTTAGCTATTGTATATAACTTTCTCCTAGTTCTGCTTTCTTTACTCCATGTTAATTCATTTTTCAAGTATTTCCATATTGCTCTGAATTTATTTCCACAGATTTTTATCGGAAAATAATATTGCATTGCAATCATATGCCAGGCTGTAACCATTCTTCAATTCATAGGCACTATGAGCAAAGTTATTAAATGTTTTGATATAAAAATTGTGTCTGTCTTTGACTGCCTTGGGATATGTATTTAATAATGGAATTACTGGGCCAGAGGATATGAACATTTTAGTTTTTTGCTTAAGTATTTCCAAAATGTCTGGGTCAATTCACAGTTCTACTGGTTTGTTTGTTTTTAATAACAAGGTATTTTTTAAAACACTTCTTTTGTCATGGGAATTTTTTGCTTCCAAAAATCTTTAATATTTCCCTTTTGCTTTTTTGCTAAATATCAAATAATTATCTCTTAAACTTCCAGACGTTATCTAGCTGGGCAGATGGAGCTTGTGGAAAAGTAGGCAGGTAAAAATACAAAACAGGATATTATGAGAGGCAGAGTGATCTAGGGGACAGAGACCTAGACCTAAAGCCAGAATGACCAGGGTTCAGGTCCTGTTTCTTTTGTATACTATCTGAGATGCTGTGCATGTCATGCTATGTGTCCTTTCGAGGCCCAGGAAGCTCCTTGACCCTTGGTGCAGAGCAGGTATCAACCTGAAGGGGTTGTTCTCTAAACCAATGGAATCATGGATCTAATTAAAGTGGGCAAAAATAAGGTGAGGGATGACCCCAAAAGCAAAGACCAACAAAGGCTAGAATTCATTAGAGAAAGCTGAATAGGAGTGAGACAAGTTAACTTAGCCCCAGAGCCTGGCATCTTGGGAATTTGTGCAGTCTTCAGAACACAGTCAGACCCCGCCCCCGCCCTTGCAGATGGACACAGCTTACCTCGAGGAAGGTAACGCCAGATGGTGGAACATTAGACCAGAATGTTGTTGTGCCGGCTTCTCAGTCATCTGAAGATGAGCAACAACCAGTTCCTACCTTAGGAATCTGTCATGAGAAGGTCTGTGGGAAAACACTCAAAAGTCTGACTTTTGCCACTTTGTTCCTGATCTGCTATAGTGAAAATACTAAAATGTTTTATCAGTCTCTATGTTCTTTGGGCTGCTTAGTTATTTTCAAGGTGGAGAGAATGACTACAGATAACTCAGGAAATGGTCTATGTAGGCCCCTAGAAGGACACACTGTATTTTAAGGAGTAGCAGAGACCCCCAGCAGATATATTTTCTGGGGTGCATTCCTTAGAAGTGAGTTATTATTGTCAAGTCAGAGGTGAGCTGTAGAGTAATTTGTTATAGTTAAATCATTTCAGTCGTGTCTAACTCTTCATGTCCCTATTTGGGGTTTTCTTGGTAAAAATACTAGAGTGGTTCACCATTCCCTTCTTCAGCTCATTTTACAGATGAGGAAACTGAGGCAAACAGCATTTAATGACATAGCTAATGTCTGAGACCAGATTTGAACTCATGAAGATGAGTGATTTTTCCTGACTTCAAGCCCAGTGCTTGATCCACTGTGCCCCCTAGCTTGTCTCAAAGGAAGGATCTAAAACAGACTTCACATACATGTATAGTTTAGCAAAACAAATTTCCATATAGACAATGTCCAAAAAAAAGTCACAATCTATATTCTGAGTCCACCTCTCTCTGGAAGTGGGTAGTATGTTTTATCATGAGTCCTTTGGAACAGAGGTTGGTCATTGTGTTGATCAGTTCTTAAATCTTTTGAAGTTGTTTCTCTTTAGAGTATTGCTGTCATTGTATAAATTGTTCTCCTGGTCCTACTCACTTCACTTTGTATCAGTTCATACAAGTCTTCCCAAATTTCTCTGGAACCATTCCCTTCCTTATTTCTTATATTACAATGGAATTGCATCACATTCGTATACCATAACTTGTTCAGCCAATTGATAGATACTCCCTTAGTTTCTAATTATTTGCCACCATGAGTAAAGTAGGGACAAATATTGTGGTACATATGGGTCCTTTGTCTCTTTCTTTGATCTCTTTGGGGGCATAGACCCAATACCAGTATCACTGAGTCAATGAATATGCATAGTTTAATAGGGTTTTTTTCTTTTAAGCTTAAATCCCAATTACTTTCCAGAACAGCTGGACCAATTCATAGCTCTATGAATAGTGCATTAATGTACCTATTTTCCCATAGCACTGCTAGACTGTGTAATTTTCTTTTTTTTTTAACTTTGCCAATCTAATGGGGTAAGGTGGTACCTCAGACTTGTTTTTCATTTGCATTTCTCTAATTATCAGTGATCTATAGCATCTAGATTCCCTTTCCAGTCTTTTGCTAAATGACTGAGGGGTTACACAAACATCATCATTTGGCCTTTAGCTGAAGTTATCACAAACCAAACAGTAATTATATGGTTGGGCTAGGGGAGGCAGCCAGACTTGGGAATGGTTAATTTTAGTTCCTACTTATCCTTTGGGGAATTGGCCTACAGCTCTCCCTGTGGCTGATTCAGTATCTCACAGGATACGCCCTTTCTCCGTCTTGTAGCTGAACATGAGGAGCAGAAGGAATGAATCACCCACAAAGTATTCCTATATACTGTATATCTGCATAGTTCTTGGCAGTCCTGAGAAGTCTCTTTGAAGGGGGAGGGGCACCAAACCCCTCATCCCCACTCTAGTTAAAACCCGTGCAAACAAACAAAAGCCAGCTGTTGATTCACAACCCATAGCACTGCCTGGGCTTGGGAAGAGTTATTTTATACCAGAGTGCCAATATCTCCATGGAGTTCCTGACAGAAACAACTCTAAATGGGAATTCTGTTGCAGTCCTCCTCCCGCCTTGGAATGAAACCCCTAGGCCCTCCAACTGCAGCCAAGGGCACTGTGTCAACATCAAATTAACCCCAAAATATTTCATGAATTGGGATTTTCAGTGTGGCTTTTAGCCACACAGATGACTAGAGGGGGGCAGGGGAATAGAAAGAGGTGGAGGTATCACAGCTGGGACAGACTTGGCTCTTCTTAGGTTGAATCTGGCAGGTATTGTTCCCGGGGGCACTTTGGACTGCTTCCCAAGCCAATTGTCCGAGTGCTATACACCAATATTGAGATTGTCCATCATGGTGTTTGTTTACTGGAGGAAATTCCTTATTTTCTGGCATTCTTTCTCACTCCTGCTCCTACCCCTCCCCCCAAATGCAAACAATCTTTCTCAGGCTTTTTAGGGGAAGCTTAAGCTCTCAGTACTGGTAGGAAATGGATGTCCATACGGGCCATGATCATTTGGAAGACCATCAGCTAGACTACAGGATTTCTTTGTTGTTCTGCCTTTACCATCCACTAAATTATATTTTCTTTGGTTTTTTTCCCCTCAGAGGAGTTTGGAAGGCACATACTGCTAGGCAACTATATTTACGTGATTTTGAAGAACTGTCCCCTTGACTTTGGCCATGATATTTGCAAGCAGTGAGTGAAGTATTTTGATGTGAGCATGAAGATGGATCCATGCAAATCATCTCCACTGGTAGAGAAACAACCTAAAGGGTATTCTATAGATGCTGACATTCTAGTTCTGGCAGCAATGCTCTTAATAATCCTCTAGTCTTCTTAGAGTGCTTTGTGGTTTTCAAAGAACTTCCACATCCATTATTTTTTTAAAAATTGTATTGATATTTTTTGTTTTTATATCACCTATGTTTCTCAGCTTCTCTCCCAGAGAGACATCTCTTAAAGCAGAAAGAGGAAAAACAGTTAAAAAAAAAAGTAACCAACATGTCAAAAAGTCAGATGTTGTATCCATATTCCACACTCACAGTTTCCAGCCCTCTCCCAACTGTGCAAAGAAGAGGGAGGGAAGCGCCTTTGCGTAGCTCATTTTTGGGGTCAAGCTTGGTCATTAGTATTTCACAACATTGCAATTTTTGTTTGCTGTTCTTTCCATTTCCATTGTCAAGTCTGTGAAGATTCTTTCCCTCATTCAGTTTATTTCACTTTGCATCTGTTCATATAAGTCTTTTCATGCTTTTTTGTGGCATTTATCATTTAATTATGACACTAATATTCCCTTACATTCATTTCACATTTATCATTAAGGCAGCATGTTGTTGTTCAGTTTTTTCAGTCGTGTCCAACTCTTCATGACCCCACTTGGGGTTTTCTTGGCAAAGATACTGAGTGGTTTGCCCTTTCTTTCTCCAGCTCATTTTACAGATGAGGAAACTGAGGCAAACAGGGTTAAGTGACTTCCCAGGGTCACATACCTAAGTGTCTGAGGCATTTGAACTCGGGAAGAGATGATTCTTTCTGATCCAGGCCCAGTGTTCTATCCACTGCTCCACCTAGGTGAATGGAAAAGTAGAAAAAAATTGCCAGATTTGTACACTGGGTTCAAATTCAGACTCTGCTTCTTATACTTAGCGTGATCTTGGGTCAGTCACTTAACCTCTGGCACTTTAGTTTCCTCAAATGTAAAATGAAAGACCCTGGACGTGATGACCTCAAAAGTCCCTTCAAGCTCCAATGCCCAGCACAGTGCCTGGCACATAGCATGCACTTAAATATTGATTGAAAATCTGTGGCCTGTGATTTTATTGGATCCCCATAACAAGGTGGATTTGTTGTCAGCAGAACTGGGTTTGAACCCTTGCTCTGCCACTTACTCCCTGTGTCATTTCGAGCAAGTCAGTCTTCTTTGTCTTCTGTAAAACGAGAGGCTTATAAAATAGATGGTCTCTGAAGTCTCTTCCAGGTCTGAATCCTATGATCTCTATTTAAAAGATGATACTCCTTGAGGTGAAATAGCATCAGCAGTTCAGTATAGGAACCATGGGCCATGGTAGACAGTTCTGGAAGCTAACTGAGGAATGCTGGAATTCAAATCTTATCTTGGATACTAGGTATGTGATCCTGGACAAGCAAGTCACAATTTCTCTTTGCCTCAGTTTCCTCATCTACAAAATGGGAATAATCATTGAACTATTGCATAGGGCTGCTGTGAAGGCCAAATAAGAAAACATATGGAAAGCACTTGCAAACTTTCAAGTGCTATATAATTGTTAAACTACTATCATTATTTATTATTCTATCATATCATGCTGTCTCTCTGGCTGCTTCACTGACGGTGAGGACATTTAATTGGGCTATAACTTTGTCCTCTGATTCTTGGAATGGCCCGTTTAGCACTTTGTGGTTTGAAGCCATCGCAGGGCTAACGGGTGAGGGTAAGGATGTTTGTTTCCTTTTTCCTGCTTTGCTCTGGAGTAAGTCAGAATTTTTTAGAAAGATTGTTGGCATTGAAGTCAGAGACCCTGGTTTCAGATCCTAACTCTTCTACTTAATATTGTGACCATGGGCAAGTCTTCAATCTTCTTGACCTAATTTTCTCATCCATAAAACTAGGGACAGGGGAGAGGGGTGAGGCTAGACTAATCCTAGGTTTTCTTCCAACTATAAGCCTAATGATGCTAACTGGTCAAATGACTGACTTACATGCTGTAAGCCCCCACTTCTGTCTAGTGGGAAAGAGAAGCCACCCTGAGAGCTCACCTGCCTAGCTGAGAGCTCAAGGTTGTTTTGAGACATACTGTGGAAGCATGTTTTATAGTACAAAATACCAATGCCATTCAAATATGGGGCATTACTGTATTAGGGAGAGCAGTAGCATGGGCCTTACATGTGAATATCCTTAATTGGGATTAAAAGTGGCTTGCTATAAAAAGTGGGGGCCCTTTTCTCACAAAACAAAGGAAAGGGAAAAAGCTAATAATCCATCAGAGGAAAAGGACTGCAGCGGTGCTTCTGATGAGATATTTCTAGTCCCCTGTCCAGGCCTCTAACTATCATGCCCCACCCAAAACAAGGACTAAAAGTCTGAACTCCCTGACATTTCAGTTTATCTGTCTCGTGTTCTGGGACACTTTAGCAGATCTGGGCGTGGCTCTTGGGTGTGCGAATATCTTTGTGCTCTGGGAAGCCTTTAATGTATGTCTGTGCCCCTACTATATGCCTCCCCCTCCCCGTTTTAACATTACAATTAGGCAAGATTGACTATCTCTGTTTAATACGCTCTGTCAGAATTCCAAAGCATTGATATGCCATTTTGACAAAGGAAATCAGAGAGGGCCTTTATGTGGACAGCTCCCAGATTTTTATCTACACTTGTTCACGTATGGCCCAGGCCTATAAAACTCCTTTTTATCCTTCAAGGTTTTGTCTTTTTCTGCCCTGGTCTAGAGAGTAATAACCTCACTGATGCTTGGGGATCGATAGGGGAAAGCTAACCCTGCCTAAGCTAAGTCGGATTTTCCTGCCTGATTTTTCATATGTTCATTTTATAGCTGTTTGGATAGGGACAGTTTGTTCCCATCATATTGTACCTAATATTCTTCCATACTTGATACGCAAAGTGATTTTGTTAGGAAGAACATAGATATTAAAAATGGGAAAAAAATGGACAAATGTGCTTTCTGGTGGGGGAAACTTAAATTGTCTGTAAATACTGGTTAGCAATAAACAAAGCAAAACTGAGACGTCATTCTTTGTTGACCCAGACAGGCCATTTTTGTTTGGCTCACTTGGATGACTTCATCAAGCAAACTAAGAGAAAGAAGACAAAATTTGGTCACAGGACACCTGTCATTGTTACTGCAATTTGCTGGACCTGGGGGGAATCTTATACTTATGTGACTGAAACTTCAGGATGCCAGGCCATGACTGCTCCCCATATCCAGAAATGACTAAAAAGTCTCTTAGGTATCTTTCATTACACTGAAGATTTTTTTTTTTTTTTTTATGGACCAAAAACCACCTCTGGTTCCCTTCTGAGACTCGGTGGTACAGAAGCAATGTGATGCAAAGCCTTGGATTTTAAATCAGAACACAAGAACACTAGATGTGAGTTCAAATTCCTACTTTACTTCTTGCTAGCTATACAACCTTAGGTGAGTTATTTCAATTCTGGGGTTCTCAGTTTCCCAATATGTAAGATAAATGGGTTATATTAAATCGCTTCTAAGGTACATCTAGGTCTAAAAATTCTATGGCTTTTTTTATTATAAGGAGATTTTCATAGCATTAGTCTTCTTATCCCATCACTCCTTCTATGAGTCTTTTGACCAAATAGTTGACAGAGCTTTATTTTCTTATTTTTCATTCACAGAGTCTGTTCAACCTCTGGTAGCATAAAATGCCCTGACATGCTGTTTTGAGCTCTAGCATATTAGAGCATTAGTAGGAAACACTGGACGTCCGACAAGAAGACATACTCTGGGGATTTCCCTGGCAACCCTGTAGAGAGTGAAGGTCAGACGCTGACCAGCAGCTGGATGAGGGTGGGGAAAAGGGGTCCTCTTCCAAACTCTGAGTTTTCTGAAATGTGTCCATTATACATTTCTAGCAAGTGCTACTTCAATGTCTCCTAAATGTTCATCCTTTACTGGCCTCTCATGGATTATTGCCACAGCACAAGGTTGTGGCTCATGTCCTTGGGACTATCTTGGGAGCTGTGTGGGCATCTATGAATGTATTGTGAGTGGAGGTATCAATAATTTCAAATACCTGAGTAAAGCGCTTTCACTCATGGGGAAATTTTTAATCATGTTATGTCCTGATCTGTTCCCAGACTTGTCTTTAACAAAATTTTACATTTCCTATGGACCTACTCCTCCTGGAAATAATTTTGGCAGACAATGAGCCCATTTTCAAGTATTTTCATCAAAATTGGGGTTCTGACCTTGGAGATAACCTGGTTCATGATTCTATGTGATATTAGGATCTCCCCTACAATATCTACAAGCAGTCATCCAGACTCTGGTTAGACACTTATAGAGATGGGGAGGTCATCACCTCACAAGCCTGCCCGCTTTTGTTCTATTTTATTGGAATTCTAGAAACATTTCCTTCTCCAGAGTGCTATAAATGACGACTAGATCCTATGGAATCACGCAGTTCAGCTGTTATGTCTTAAATAGTTTACAAAGCACTTTGAAACTCTGAAGTACTATAGAAAGTATTATTATTTTGGGATGTATGGGTTATCACCATAAAGAATTAATTTCCTATCTTCTCACTTGTGCACAGTAACGTTTTATAACATTCATGTGCTGCATTTCCTTTAGCCTTTCCCTCACTGATGGACAGCTACTTTGTTTCTCGTTCATTGCTCCCATGCAAAGTGTGCTGTGAGTATTTTGTGATACATGGGACCTTCTGCTTTTGAACTTCTTTGGATAGAAATCTAAAGTGGAATCTCTGGATCAGAGGGCATGGACATTTGATTCCCTTTCTTAGAATAATTGTAAATTGCTTTACAGAATGGCTGGATTAATAGCTCTACTCCCAGTGTCTCAGGGTGCCTTGCCTGCTTTTCACATCCCCCTCCAAAAATGACCATTCCCATCTTTTGTGATCTGGACCACTTTTCTAAGTGTTAGAGGAAACCTTAGTTTTGATTTGCATTTGTCTTATTAGTGATTTTTTCCTAAGCTTTCTTATGGCTAATTATGTGCAATTATTCTTTTGAGAAGTTTGTTAATATTTTTTGGCCGTATGTCCACTGGGGAATAGCTCTTGGTCTTGTTGTGTTAATTCTCTATATTTCTTTTCCCCAATTGAGTTTTCATTCTTATCCTTGATGCAGTGATTTTGCGTAGGTTTCCAGTTTCATGTAATCAAAATTATCTCCTTTGTCTTCTGTGATCTTTTGTCTTCATTTGGACTCTAGCCACAACCTCTTGCTGTGGCAACAATCCTTGAGAGGCCAGTAGAGGATGAACATTTAGGGGACACTGACATGTAGTGCTTGCTAGAAATTTGTAATGGACATATTTCAGAAAACTCAGAGTTTGGAAAAGGACTCCTCTCCCCACCCTCATCCAGCTGCTGGTCAGCGTCTGACCTTCACTCTCTGCAGGGTTGACAGGAAGTCCCGCGAGTATGTCTTCTTGTAGGAGATTCAGTGTTTCCTACTAATGCTCTAATATGCTAGAGCTCACAAACATAGCATTTTAAGCTACCAGAGCTTGATCAGACTTTGCAAATGAAGAATGAGAAGGCAAAGGTCTATTTGTTCACTTGGTTTCCTTCATTTCTCCCTCTAACCAGGGCTATAAAGGGAATCTTATCTGATCTTGCTCTCTTTTAGTTTTTGTGCTGTGATCCTTAGTGTTCAGGTCACATGTTCATTTTGAGCTCATTGTGTGGCTTATGTCATAAGATGGTGGTCTAAACCTAATTTCTGTTGAACTACTTTCCAGTTTTCTCAGTAGAAAGCTTTTCCCTTAAGTCATTTATGTGCTTGGTTTGAACAAACCCTGGATTTTGATTCTGATGCTTTTTTAGTTGGTCGAAGGAACCAGGACTGTTTTAACATGAAGGCTCCGGGGAGACATGATAGTTACATTCAAATATTTGACAGGAAGAATGACTAAATTCATTTTCTCCAATGCCAGAAAAAACTTCCAAACAATTTGAACTATTCGAAAGCAAAATGGACTGAGGGGGTAGAATTTCCTTTCCTTGAAGGTTTTCAAGTGGCATCTAGATGACCAACTTGTCTAGTATGTTAGGATGGAAATTCCTTCCAGGTGAGGGTAGGACCAGGAAGCCACTGAGTTCTCTTCCCATTCTCAAATTCTATTTTTTTACTGATTAACTTCTCTATTTTCTACATAAAAAAAAAGCATCAAATGGTTTCGTTGATTACTGGTTCATAATTCATTTTAGTTTGGAAATGTTATTCCTCCTTCATTTTTACTACACCCCAACCCTTGTTTCCCTTGAAATTCTAGACTTCATACTGCTCCAGATGAATTTTGTCAAACTCTATGAATTATCTTCGACAGTTTGATATAAAACTAAATTCAGTGATCCCATAATTTTTATTAATTGGAGCACAACCATGAACAATTAATGTTCTGCCAATTATCTGACATTTATTTTTTGTTTTTAAAGTGTTTTATAATTGTATTTCTATAGACCTTGAACATTTCTTGCTATTTATACATTTTAATATTTAGAATTTATATTATTTCTTTTTGGGTTTTATTTCTGCTTCATCAGGAAATGTTGAAAAATTTCATGGACTTATATTGAATCTTTGGTTCCTAAAACTAGTCATCATCTCAGAGTCTATGCTGATACCCTAGGGTATCCTAAGTAAACGATCACATGGCTTACCAATGGGGATATGTGCCTCCTCTTAAGCCACTGTCTATGCCTTTCTTGTTCTAATGTTGTTGGGAGCATTTTTAGAATCATGTCAAATAACACAGGGAGAAAGGGCACTTTTCTTTTATACTTACTTTTATTCTGAAGTCTTATAGTTCTTTAGTAGCAGAAAGTAACCAAAATCGTTCCTTTACCTCACAGCTGGCTTTCAAGGCATATAAAGAATGTTTGAAGGAACTGGAGGTGTTTTAGCATTGAAGAGAGAGTTTGGGGTAGCAGAGGGTGGGGCATGAGAACTGTTTTCAGGTGTTAGAAGGGCTGCCTCAGAGAATGAAGGATTAGAGATATTCTGTTTGCTCACATGGGGAAGAAGTACAAGGAAGGAGAGAGAGAAGTAAGTGGGAGTGGGGAGGGAGAGACAAACACTTACTTAGCTTCTGCAAAAGTGGAATGGCATGCCTTGGAGGCTGCAAAGAGGTTACAGAGAAGATTTTGCTTGTACATTCAACAAGATGCAGTATGGTATATGGTATAGTAAAGAGAAGAATTGATTTGGAATTAAAGGATCAGAAATCTTAAGACTGTTACATGCTATACGACTATGGGAGTCTCTTAAACCCTCTGGGCCTCAAGTGGGAACCAAGTGATATAATGAACATAAAATTACTCTCCATACCTAAAAGCACCATATAAATGTTCATTATTATTATTTTCATTAGTTTTAGTGGTATTAGCAGTAAAATGAGGGGATTGGATCCGGTGACCTCTGAGGTTCCTTCCAACTCTGGATGTCTATAGGGAACTTCAAATCAAAGTCAGATTGCTCAGAAAGGACTGAAATTGCTCAAAAAGTTTAGGATAAATATAGTGCCCTTTTCTATATTGATTAGGAGGTATATAAATATTAAAACTGATCCAAGTCCAAAGAAACAGACATGCCATCCAATGGAAAAGTCATTTAATTTGAAATCAAACTTCCACTCCTTTCACAGGGATTGTCACACAAACTGACCAAATATAAGAAAGTCTCAAAGGCCACACAGACAGAAATTGCTTGATCTCCACAGTTGCAGTTGAATAAAGCAATAGCACATTAACAAAAAAAAAAAAAGCTCGCACGTGGCAAAACAAAACAGATAATCTGTTTTACTAATAACTAGGGTTTGTGTGAGGGGTGAATTGCACTCTAACCACAAATTACTTTGTAATTACGGTATTGGATTCTACGCACCAGTCAATACCAAATACTGAGTTGAAGTTTAAGATAGTGCATTACGTATATAGTATAAATTTTTTTTTTAACATTAAGGTGCCATTTTTAAGTACTTTATTAATATTTATTACGTCACAGCACTGTATAGCCTAAAGAACAATTTAAACATGCATATAATCTTTCTTTCCTGAAATATTGACATCTTTGAGAATGCTTCTGAACATGGTAGCTGAGAGCCAGTTACCACAATCAATTATGATTTTTCAACATAATTTTGATTAAGTTAATAAAAGACATGGCTGTAGATAGTAAACATCTTATAAATATGAACAAAGTTTTAAAATGGCACTTAATTTACACCTTTGATCATTTTGTAGTCAGTAACTTGTCTCTCTAACCTATTTCCTAACCCCTGAATCTTTAACTCTACAATGGCTCAGTGACTGCAGGCTTCTGTGGGTCTGCTTAGGTAGCTATATATGTAAATATATGTTCTGTACACACATACACAAACACATACTCATACATATACATATTGAATTTTCAGATTTTTCCATTTCACAGGTATAGAATTAACCCTGGATGTGATGTGCCTATGAGGACAGGCATTTAAATGCTTGAAGATGATGCCTGTAGTCTTTGTACAGCAAGATGGAAACACTAGGTGCCATCTCTTAACATTTCCAGGGCATAGTCTGAGTAGCCTAGATGCTCTGACATTCTGCTGATTTCTCTATTTTTAATAATCTGGTTCTCAAATGGGAACACTGTGGAGAATTTTGACTAGGGGGAATGATACTAAAATCATCACATGGGCACTGCACAATATTCTAGGGCCTGGCTCAGCTTCCTTCCAAAGTTATCACGTCCTATTCCCCATCTGGTTGTGCATTTTCATGTTCAGACCTATGGAGAGATGTTAGTCCTTTCATCTCTCAAGGAGACTCTCTAGAAGTAGTGTTAGTGCCTACTCTTTTCACCGCTTGCTCTTGAGGCATTTGGATTTTCTAAGTGCCCTTTCACCCCATATTTGGAAGCTATTTAAATGAAAACTGTAGGTATAAAAGGAAGATGCTAATTATAACCCTTTGGAGTCTTATCACAGGTAGCCTGTAAGAGTAAGGTTCATTTCACTGCTACTGGTATAATCTTATTCTACAAGTAGATCAGAATGGCTGAAGGATCTGTATGGCTGTCAAATACATCTCAGAGTATTGTGAATTTTTTAGACACCAGCACAGAGTGTGAATTGCCCAGTAGCTTCTGACTTTACTGGGGAGTTCGAGGCCAGATTGTCAAAGTAACTGATTATAGGAAAATTAGCCAGAGATAAATGGTTAATTCCCTAAAGTGGAATATATTGGTAATAATTAAAAAAATCGGGCATCAAATTTTAATACTAGCTGCTTTTCTAGCCATAATGTAGTTGTTTTTCAGACATATGTAGGCCCATGTTAAACTGTATAACTGTAGGAGGAAATGACCTTCCCAATGCAAATTTATATACAACTATCCAATGGACAATTCATAGCATTCGGTGATCAAGACTACCTTTAGGAAGTAGGGGCCCCCAAAAAGGAAAATGCCTAAAGGTAATGAACTTCTAAGTCACCTGAAGCTCTACTAATCAGGGAGGATTGTATTTTTATTGTTACAAAATCTATGATTTAGAGAGGTATTAAAAGTTCTTTTCTCCCTGGACACTGTTACAAGTAAAGTTGTAGGCAAATGTCCCAACTGACCTTTAACAAGGTCATTATCGCCCACAAATGTGTCATTTGTTTTCAGCGTCCATAAAACACCAAGCAAAAAGTAGACTAACGCTGAAATGAGAATTTGGTCAGAGATAAAGAGGAACACTTTCACCGAAGAGGTGATAAACATAAGGCTGGGAGACCAAAAGGAGGGCTGTATAACTACTATCTCTGGAGATCTGGAAAAATAGCTAAGAGGACTGATGACCTCCTCGATGCTGGGAGGTGTGCCAGCTGGCCCATTCTTCAGGTCCTTGTAGCCATCTAGAAGGTCTTCATCACCTTGACCAAAACAAAGGGTCAATCAGGTTCCAGGTGAGCTCGGGTAAATATTCACCAATAACCAGATTCTCTATCCAGGCCACCATCCGATCCTCCCCAACACATTTCTAGTCAAGCTAAAAGATGGAGAATTGGGGGAAAATCAAGAATGGAAATATTAAAGACCAACGTTAAAAGAAAAATACCTTTCTTCTCCCTGGCTCCTATTCAGAGTGGTGGTTTTTTTTACCTGGTCTGGGGCTAACAGGCATGAAGACAGGCTGCCTAGAAAAGCAGAAAACATAGAGCCATCTGTCACTGACCTAGAGGAGCCTAGGAAGGGAAGGGGGTAAGCCTGAAAAATCCCAAGGGCAGCAGCTCTACTTCCCTTGGGCGCCAAAACGAGACTCCCTGCTGTGGACTGAAGAATAAGCTTCCAAGGGAAAATGCTTTGGATCACAGGAGGGTAAAAGTGGAAACTTTCTCTAGCCGGGGCCCATCACAATTTGGTCAGTGCCCAGAGCCCATATACACTTAGCTCTGACTAGGTACATTGCTATTTAAACATACCAAATGTAGTAAAAACCAAAACAAAACAAAACCTTGGTTTGGCTCTATTAAAAAAACAAGAACAAAAAGGACACAAGACAAGATTGGAAATTGTTTATCCTTGAGAAGTGACTGCCCCTACTTTGGGAGGATCCTTCCCCTCTTCTTCTTTCATTCTCCCAAGAAATACACTCTGCCCTATCTACATGGAGCCTGTCTCCTTGGGTTAATGCCAACAAGCCCTTTGAACCCTGTCTTTCTGCCCATGCAGAATTCTTGTCCTGTTTATTGTACAGCAGTATTCTTGGTAGCCCTTGCCTGGGTTACTAAAAAATATTTGTTTTGCATCTTGAGACAAAATGATAAGGGGAAACTCCCATTAACTGGGGATGAAAATGAAACACCTGGCCCTGATAACATTAATGCCATTGATGAGGCCAGAACCTTCCATGCCAATGAGGATAAAAGGAAGGGTATGCTCGTTGCCATCACTCACTCACCTCTTGTTTTGACAGCTTAGAAGAAAGGTGTATAGGATCCTGGTACAGGAAGTAGGGAAGAGGGCCTAGATTTTAATCTTTTGCAGATATTCCAGAACCAGTGAGTCTTAGAAGATGTGGGGGGAAGGTAAGGGATAAAGATTCAGATGCTGTCACATTTCCTCCATATCTGCTAAACACCATGCACTACCCCCAAGAGAATACCAACTAAAAATCCCTTGTTCTTTCCCCATGCCTACTAGCCAAAGAAATATACTTCTGCCTCTCCTACCTCACTGTTCTACAAGCCAATCAATCCCTCAGTGGGAGTTTTTATTTACTTAAACTCCTCCTTTCCTCTTACTCCAACACAAAGCCTGGGAAAGAATTAGCTAATATTTCTGGATCAAGGAAAGTGAGCAGAAGCAATTTCTGCCAGTCAAACAAGGGCAGTTGGGGCTAATTCAGATTTTGTCAGGGCTATACTGGCTGAAATCTCCTGATCATCCTTCCCTTCTCTTTCTTCTCTTTTTTTCTCTTCTCTACACAAGCTTTACATGGGTCAAGTAGCTCACTCACTATAGCTCATCTTAAAATATCAAATATAAAACTTTACCATAGAGTATTCAAATTTCTCTATTTACAAGTTCATTTCTTCAATAAAAAAGTAAGATACAGTAATTCACCAACTCAAGTTTCATTTCTTTCTTCGAAGTTAATTTCACAGGAGTTGTAGGACTCAAGGTCAGGTGGGGAGAGGACAATTCTCCCTGGTACAAACACGTCCGTTCCAAAAGGGCTGTCAGGCAGCTCAGCATTTTTCTTTTTGGAGTGTTTCAGCCAATGAAACACGGTTCAAAGGAAGTTGTAAAGCTTTCTACCCTTAACCCTCCAATTTGAACAAGAAAACAGTCCCACTCTGGTCCCTTTCTTGTGAGTAAATCTCAGAAGACAATCTCTACCCACAAAGATCCTCCAAGTGCTCACCCTTCCTTGACAAGAGAGTATCATTCTCAAGTAACCACCTCTTTTCCCGCTACCTTTTTCTGGGGGTGGTGGTGGTGGTGGTGGTGTCTCCTTTAGAATAACAATCTGCCACAGGAATAATCTAACACTCATGTGGATGCTTTATACTAATGGCAGAGAATAGATGTGGCATCTTTGGCTACATGGTAAGAACAGGATATCCTTGAAAACCACCAAGAGAAGAATGGGGAGCTGAACTAGACCCATTCCCTAAACATGGGAGCTTAAGACTCTGTCAGGCAAGTTTGATAAGCAAGAGTCTGAGGGGAGGGGAAGAGGGTATAGTTCTGATTAAGCCCAGGACGGGTGATGGGCAGGAAGACAATGGAAATAAGACATCTTTCAGGAGCAGCATCGTGTCCTCCAGAGAGGAAATGCCAGTTGAATCCAGCACAAATGTTTTGCCTAGCCGCAATCTAATCTCAAAAATGCTATGAGGTTTGCTCCAAATATACACTGGTACTGCTCATACTCATCCCAAAATGGGCCAATTCCCAGCTGCTGTCATGCCTACCCCCAAGGATACCATTCCAGTTTCTTGTTCTACTGTGAAGTAGTCCTTTAAAACCATTAGGAAAAGATACCAATGCCAGAGGGTGAAGGAAAAGAGCGAAAGAGGGAAAAAAAAAATATGTGTTTTAGAGATTATGTTTTCTCTTTTTGTTTGTTTTTGCAGCAGGCCAGGTTGCCATAGTTACCAGGTGATCACAGCCCTCAGTTGAAGACATAGCTAGGCCTTTGCTGGAGGGGGTGTGTGTTCCCTCCTGTGAGAAGATTGGACTGAGTTCTGCTGAGGATGGGCAAACAGCTGCTACAGAAATGGTGAGTGGTTTGAAATCATGTAAACAATGCCTTAACCCCTTCCCACCCCAAGATCAGACAGACAGCAGCTTGTCTGTGAGCAGAGTGAGTCTCACGGAATGAAGAAAGAGCTCACTGTAAACAAAAGCAGAAGCCCACTCCACTGTCAGAGAGAGACCCCTCTTCTGGTCAGTGTCCTTCCTCTACCTCCTGGGTTTCTGAAACAACTTATTGCCTACTCCCCCATCCTGGAGTTCTGTGCTCAGATCTCTCTAGAATAAGAATGAGTCTTCTCTGCTTGGAACGTTCATGAGAAAAGGGCCATGTTGAAAGCCTTCTACCAACGTGTCAGAACCCAGCTGTCCTCCTGATTCCACCACTTAAAGCATTGCTGTGCATCAGCTGAGATGATGATAGAGACAGGGACACTAGGATTCACAGAAACATTCATTTTGACAGAGAGGAGAAAGAGTCCGTCGTCTTGCATTTCTCCGCGGCTGAGAGCAATGATCTATTGCACCCCGATCAGCAGTTGTCATGGATACCATGTAACATTCAGCAGTACTGCTCGGGTGTCCAAAGTTAGAGAAACTCAACGTAGTTCTGAGGGATTAATCCTGTCTTCCCATTCAGAGTTCCCTCTAACCAGCCAGGCTCCTGAGATGGATGAACTGTGAAAAAAGGGAAAGGAAAAAAGAAAAGGAGGAAACATTAATAGTTCAATTCCCTCAATAAACATTTGTCAAGGATCTACTATGCTCAGATATACCTTACTAGGTGCAGGGAGAGTTATACAGAGAAATAAAACACAGTTTACGTTTGAAAGGACCTTACAATCTAATCACTGGTATTGCAATCCAATTCAGACTTCCATTAAGCATTTTTCACGTGCAAAGCACTGGATTTGGTACTAGGGTACACAGAAATGAATAACCATACATTCTGACTTCAAGGAACTTGACCTCTATCGGGAAGAGGGATATAACATGTATATAAGTATGTAGCATGCAAAATAGAATGTAACAGGAACAAAAGAAAACTGGCTTTCACTTCTGATTACTAGCAAAGTAGCCAAAAGAGGAAGGCATACTTAAGTTGAGTCTGGAAGGGAAGATAAGATTCCTGCTATGGGTGATGTCCTATGCAAATACACAGGAGATGGCTTGTTGAGACTGGGGAAAGGCTATTATGCCATTTTGATGGGAACCCAGAGATTATGAAGGGAGCTAATAATATGAAATAAGGCTAGAAAGACAGGTTGGAGGGAAGAGTGTGGAGGACTTTTCAAGTGGCATTTTAATAAAGGAGTAAGATGACCAGACTCATGCAACAAAAAGTTAATTTTAGTAAGCTGTGTGAAAGATGTTACAAGGGAGGGATTATATTTAAAGAGTGAGGAGTGAGTTACTGGGTAGTGATAAATATGAAGGAAAAAAAGTACCAAGAAAACATTTTTAAATTGCAAAGGGAGACATATTTTTAGATCTGTCCAATGCATATATACATTTTGTTTGACTGCTTTTTTTTTAAAAGGGAAAAAAATCATCAATGAAACATTTTTAAAAATCCACATAAAAGAACAGAAGGAGAGAAAGCCAAGAAGGGCAGTACTGAAACCAGGGTGTCGAATTTATTATAAAATTGAAAAAAAGAAAATCAAGCTCCAAGCGGTGAAGAGTGATAGTTTCATATACAATTCTCCTTTTCTGTTCTTTGTATTTTGAAATCTTTGTTGATGTGTGTTAAGGTCAGAGTAACAAAGACTTAATAAAAATTAAAATCCTGAGGCAAAAACATGGTATCACAAAAAATAGAAACTGCACTGAAGAATACAAAATCAAGTTCAGAAAGGGAAAGAAATAGAACAATTTTGCTGGCTGCCATGTTAAATTGAATGTAGGTACAAAAAGTTCTTTAAAGGATTATGGAAAAATTCAGTTTCTCATCTCCTTTGATTTTCTTACTTTGCATATATTAACATGTTTGTGTTGGTTAGGTTCACAATAAATTTTTTTTAAAGGCTGGACCTGATACAGAAGAATATGGGGACCAGACGATTAATTAGGAGGCTACTAATTATTAAAGCAGCTAGGTGGCACAGTGCATAAAGCTCCAGGTCTAGAGTTAGGAAGACTCATCTTCCTGAGTTCAACTCTGGCCTCAGACATTTCTTAATTGTGTGACCTTGGGTGAGTCACTTCACCCTGTCTGCCTTAGTCTCCTCATTTGTAAAATGAGGTGGTGAAGGAAATGGTAAACCACTCCAGAATCTCTGCCAAGAAAACCCCAAATGGTATCATGAAGAGTTGGACATGATGGTAAAACAATTGGTTAGGTTAGTGTAGACAAAAAGAAAGGGGCCTGAAGTAGGATGGTGGTGGAGTGAGTGGAAATGCAAAAACAATGCTATGGGGAAAGACCTTGTAGGACTTGGCAAACTGAGGGCTGGAGGAAAAGTGAAAGACTTTTGGGACACCTGTCCAATTCTATGATTTATTGAATGAAACTACAAAATTATTCATTCTTTCTTTGGGGTAAGTATTGAATCACTTGTACCAATGAACTCTAATAATTAGTCTGGATACAGTTCCATGGTCTGTGCATTCCATTTTCCTGGTTGTGCATTTCATTTTTCTCTTAAACCTTACTTCTACTGTCAATTTCCCTTCTAGTGTTCTACATTGGTATACTTCCTCTTCCTTTTTGAACTTAATTCAATTAATTTTTATTGACCTATTTTTTTAAACATTCTATTTCTATGTTAACCCCTTTCCTACCCAGAAAGTCAAGGGAAAAAAAAGTTTAATGGAACCAGGCAACTCATTAAATGGGTCTGATAGTATATGTAATATTCCACCCATCACTACCCACTCCCCTGCAAAGAAGGGAGGAAAGTGCATTTTTTCACCTCTTCTTTGGGGTCAATCTTGGTCATCACAATCACACATATTCATGAGTTGGTTTCTGTTGTTGTCACTTATGTTGTTGTCACTGTATCCTTGACAAGTATTTATTAAGCACCTACTATATGCAAGCCACTGTGCTCGGGTGTCGAGAATGTAAAGGCAAAAATGAAAGAGCCCCTGTCCTTGAGGAGTTCCTTCTGCTCTCTGGAAGTTCCTCCTTTCCTTGGCACCGTCACAAACTGAAAGCCCTCCCCTTCCTTCCAAAGCAAAGTTCAAAATTATTCTTTATATCTCAGAGTTACAACCTCCCCTAATCTCATTTGGTTGGCTTTGACTTTTCAACAGGCGGAGAAGATACAGTCTCATTTATGACATCACAATCAGTCTCTATGGAAACCATTGTGGTGATGAAAGGATTATATAAGCCTTGTTGAATTTGCAGAGTAGCCAAAAGCTGGAGGAAGGAAAGAAGGAAGGAAGGACTGTGAAGGGGATATTGATGTTTCAGTGTTGATTGTATAAGCCTCACTCTGGGGAGAGAGCAAGGGCATTCATTTCTTGTCTATCAGGGAAACTCTAATTTTCTGAGATTGTTTTGAGAGAATTAAGTTTCCCCTACTCCCCTCCCCAAGCTAATTAAGTGACTTCCTGTACTTGTTTTAGAAAACTACTTCCACCCGAGAGCTACCATATAAACCTAGCTCCGGCTTGGGAAGATGACGGAGCATAGAAGCCCAGAAAGGAGACGTGAAAAAAAATAGGTGGAGCTGTACCCAGATTTATAAGATCAAAATTACCCCAGCCCTCTTCCAGACCTAAATTCATCTTTGGAAGAGAGAGGGTCAAAGCTTTCCCCTCTATCTACTTCCTCTGGTGACTCTGCCATCAATTCCCTTGCACAATGCTCAGATACTGAACTCTGGGAAAGTCTCCAAAGTAGCTGCTGGGCTTTGGACCTTTGTCAGTATCTACGAAGAGGAAGTAGGAAAAAAATACTTTAAGAAAACACTAAACAATAAAGAAAACACTAAACTTAAAAAAAAAAACAAACCCTCTATGAAAAAACCTTTTTTTGGTGCTTTCACCATTCCCTAGCACCCTTGCACTTAGTAGGGAATTAATTAGTTGATTTAACTGAACTCACCAAGAAGGCTTGAACCTAACTAAATATCTCAGTACCTACAGCTTCAGTGAAAAGGATACACAAATCTAATCCATACCTCTCTCTCCAATACAATATGGCATCTGTACCATTACAACTTAGAAAGAAACCCAAATCTTCCTGCCACCAGATTCCTCCTGATACTCAAGTACCCACCCCAACTTGTACTGTAAAGGCAATTTCTATCTTTTAAATGACTTTCAATTCAACTTCCCCCTCTTCATTTTTATCTTCATCAAAATCTGGGAAGACCCTAGGTCCAACCCAACTTCAGGAAACCTTAAGCTCTCAAACAACAAAATTCCTGACAAGACATTTTGTCACACCCAAGATCTTAGGACTGTAGAGTTTGAGGGAGACTTGGAAATCATCTGGTTCACCCCTCCTCATTTTTAAGGAAAACAACTAATTATCCAAAGTCCTACAGAGTAAGTACATTTTCAAAGCCAAGATTCAAACCCAGTCTCTTTTAACTCAATGCTCTTTCTACCACACTATTCTGCCTGAACCCACTTCTTTCAGGACAACCTCACCTCCTCAACACTAGCTATTCATAGACCTTACTGCTAATGTGGTGGCAGCCTGGAGAAACTATGCTAATAGAAAAGGTTAGGAAACAGCAGGAAGACAGATCTGAGATTCCAATTAACAATAAACATGAGTGCTGAAATGACTAGCAAGAGACACGCAAACCATCGGCTCAAAGTGGATTCACTGGCACCAGTACCAGATGAACTATGATGATTCTTCTTCAATGGGTGCCATCTTGGATGGTAACGCCCATAGAGGGGGTCATACTAGTGATACGGATTCTTGCTACTCCTGTTCTTTCCTCATCCTTTATTTAAACCAGAGTTCAAATCCAGCCTCAGACATTTACCAGCTGTGTAACTCTAGGCAAGTCACTTAACTTCTGTCTGCCTCAGTTTCTTGACAACTGGAGGAAACAATAATTGTAAAAGCGCTTAGCAGAGTGTCTGGCACAGAGCAGGCACTCTATGAGTGTTAGTGATTAATACTTTTATTAATAATATTATCCTGCCTACTTCATGGAACTGTTCAATTCATCTTCACCTTTTCCCTTTTCTGAGCTTCTACAACATTTACAGAAGCAGTGGCAGCAGAGGGGAAATTATATCGGCTTGGGAGTCAGGAGATTGGGCACCCAGTCCTGGTTTTGTCACTTACTATCTTTGTGACCTTGGGCAAGCTGCTTCTTTTCACTGGGTCTCATTTCCTCATCTGTAAAATAAGGGAATTGGACAAGATGACCTCCAAAGTTCCTTCATAGTTCTGACAATGTAATTTTCAGTTGCATGTTTTTCATTCATTTTAGCACCTATTCATTTATGAACATTGCTCTTAGGCTGTTTTTGGGTATTGCCTCATCTAGGGGGAAGGGAAACAAGCATTTATAAGCATCTACTATGTGATAGGCATTGCGCTAACCACTTCACAAATATTATATCATTTGATTCTTACAGCAACCTTGTGAGTTAGGTGCCATTGTGAGCCCCATTTTGCAGGTGAGTAAGCTAAGGCAAGCAGAGGTTAAGTGACTTGCCCATGGTCACATATCTATATGTTTCAAGTCAAAAATTTGAACTCAAGTCTTCCTGACTCCAGATCCAATGCTTTTATCCACTAAAGCACCCCAAATAGACTCTTAAGTTCTGTGAGAGCAGATGGACAATCTATGCAAAGTGGTATCCCAGTAGTAATAAGATCAACTGATCCAAAGAATTTATTATATACATTGTAAGTTTGGGATACTGTGCTAAGTGTTTAGGATACAAATATTCTAAAGGGGGAAATTCATTTCATACGAGATCAATACAGATTAGATGGGAGGTAGCCTTAGGCTCTAGCTGGGGAACGATGAAGGAAGGGTTTCCTGCAGAGGATACTGCTTGAGTTGGGTCTTCAAATAAGTCAGGGATTCCAAGAGACAAAGTTGAGTTAATACAGTGTTTCCATAATAATCTTTTTCATTCTCACATGCCAGAAATTAAAATGTGTCTTCCTTGCTTACTGAAAAGTTGAAGCCAACCAGAAAGGGTCAGGGGAGATTGTGACATAAAGTCCAAACTTTTGAATGGAAGAAGGAAGAAGAGGGCTTTCAATTAGGAAGGTGCTAAGAAAACGACAGAAGGAACCTCTAGGAAAGAGAAGAGAAATTTAAACTCCCTGTGCACAAGAATTGTTTGATTTTTGCCACTGAACCCCCTAGCATAGTGGCTTGAAAATAGTAGATGGTTAATAAATGCTTGTTGAAGACACTACAACTATATAAATGGAAATGACAATATTACCTTTTTTGCCCCTACCCCTTACATATTTCACAATTATAACTACAACTAACTCTGAAGAAGAGATGAAAAAAATATGCTTTTTCTTCCCTTCTTTTCATAGGTTGGGGACTATGAGTGCGAAATACGGCATATAGTATTAGGCTCATTTTCATTAGTCCTGCTTAGTTTTTTCCTTCTTTTAAATTCTTTTTTCATGAGGGCAATTCAAAAGAGAATGCCTATTTCTCTACTGTTCATGGCGTTTTTGCAAAAACTGACTATGATCTCAGGCACAAAACCTTATATACAAATTCAGAAAAGCACAAGTATTAAATATATCCTTATCAATCACAACACAATGAAACACCTGTCTTTTATTATAAAGACACTTGAAGAATTCAAACTTAGAACAGATCAATGAATTGAGCATGCAACTAAAAAACAAAACAAATCCTAAAAGCTACAATACTTAATAAACACAGAAATAGAAATTCTGAAAATCAATAGAGAAACACAACTGAAAACAAAAAATATATACCCATGGAATTGATAAATAAAACTAAGACTTGGTTTGTGAAAGGGGAAAAAACCCTAATAAACAACTCATGATCTAATTTAGTTTTAAAAAGAGAAGAAAATTTCCAAAATAATAAAAAAATTCATAAAACTTTACTTTGTTTCCAAATCTGCCAAGAAAATTGGTAACTTTAAAAAATTTAGAAAAAATAGAAAATATCTTTTGAGAAAAATTAAAAGAATAATGAATGAAGAATTCAGAAGAAAAAAAACAACTGAACGAGCAACAAAGGAACTCTCAAAGTAAAAAACTAAGAAAACAAAATCCAAGCTTATGTGGATTTACATACAAGTGAATTCTATCAAATAGTCTAAGAACAATTAATTCTACTAGAACTATTTGCAAAAATTGGGAAAGAAGTTATTCTCTAAGAAGGAGTTTGGTAGAAAAGTATGGTTCTAATACTTAACCCAGAGAAAGGAAAAGCAAAGGAACAAATGGAATTTTCCTGACTCTGGTAAATGATACCTATCTGACATTATCTGTAGTGGACAAAGGCTCTCAGGGATCTTTCCAAAAATATCAGGGGTAAAGCAAGGATGTACACTGTCACCAATGTAATTTGATACAGTTCTAGAAATGTTAGCTATGGTAACAAGGTAAAAAGAAATTGAGGGAATGAACATAGGTAAAGAGGAAACAAAATTATTGATTTCATATATGACATAATAGTTTACTTAGACAATCCTACAGAATGAATTTTTTAAAATCCCAGAAACAATTATTTCATTAACATATCAAAATAAAAGTTAAGCTCTCACACGCAAAATTAATCTGTTACCAACAAAACCCAGGAAATACAGAAAAAGCAAAATGACTGTGAAATGTATTACAACAGTCACTTACCAAGATACCTAAGAATTACAAACACACGACTGCGGTCTTTACAAGATGTTTTATAGAAATGTTAAATTTGGTACTAGTTTAAAAAAAGGGAAAAGTTAATCTGCAGAATAAATTAGGAACACAAAAATCAGAGGCAGTTGGACATAGTAACAAAATGTTTTAGCAGACCCAAAGACCATTTTCTTGGGTTAAGGAATCACTATTTGACAAAAACTGTTGAGAAAATTGGAATGCATAGAGAGAAATTAGGCCTGGGCCAACATCTCATAACCTATACCACACTAATATCCAAATGAACACATGACCTATATAAAAGGCACAGTGTTATAGAGTGGAAGGAGTACTGGCCTATCTGTATTCGAATCCTACCTATCCTATTTACTCCCTGCTTGATCCTGGATATGTCACTTCCCCTCTCTGGGCCTCAGTTTTCTTATCTGTACAATGAATTGTACTAGATGGTATTTACAGTATTCTACAGCTCTAATTCTATAAGATTACAAACTTCTGAACCTATATAGAAGATTGTATCATAAACAAGGAAGGAGATTTTTTTCACAATTCTGGATAGGGTGAAGAATTCTTGACCAAACATTGTTTGGGAAGAAATGAATGAAAAAAAAATCTAAATAGACCATTTTGATGATATAAAATTGAATTTTTTTTTGGGGGGGGGGGGGAGCCCAATTAGAATTAGGGAACAATGAACTAGGAAAAGTTTTTTGCAGTAAATTCCTCTGTTAAAGGAATACATCCACACAGACATATAAGAACAAGAGTCAAATACAACTGGCCAAAGGATGTGAACAGGCATTTATTCAAATCAAGAAATGCAAGCTATCAACAACCTTACGAAAAAATGTTCCAGATCACTAATAATAAGAAAAATGCACATTAAAACAACTTTGAGATTCTACTTCACTCACTAAACTGGCAAAGATGATAAAAAAAGAAAATGAAATTGTTGGGAGGTGATGTGGAAGAACCAGCACACTGACAAAACTATTCAGTGAAGCTATGAAAGTAGTTTGCAACTATATTCCCAAAGCAGAATACCCTCTGACCCAGTGATACCACTACTAGGCAGAAAAATTAAAGACAGGGCAGCAGATAGAGCGCCAGGCCTGGAGGCAAGAAGACCCGAGTTCAAATCTGGCCTTAGACATTCACTAGCTGTGTGACCCTGGGCAAGTCACTTAACCCTGCTTGCTTCACTTTCTTCACCTGTAAAATGAGGTGAAGAAGGAAATGGCAAACCACTCCAGTATCTTTGCCAAGGAAACCCCACAATGGGGTCATATAGAGTTGGACACTGCTGAAACTACTGAACAGCAAGACTAAAGACAGAGGGAAAGAATGCAAAAAATATTTACAGCAGTATCCTTTGTTACAGCAAACTCACTCCGCCTCCAAGGACAACAACATGAAGTTACATGGACACCTATCAAGTGAGGAATGACTGAACAAATCATAGCACATGAATGTAAAGGAATGTTATACTGAAAGAAATGGAAGGGTTGTATTCAGTGACATCTGGGATGACGTGTGAATGCGAGCAGAGTGAAGAGGGCAGAAGTGGAGCATAAATTTATATAAGGACAGGATTGTAAAGGACAGCAACTTTGAAAGACTTAACAATCACAACCCCAGAAGACTGATAAAGCAGGTAGAGGATGGGACCAATACTGCGAGTTCAGCTGGATTCTGTGAATTTGTTTTGCTTGATTATACTTACTTGTTAGAGGGAGGGCTTTTATTGTTTTGGGGGTGAGGTGGGTTGGAGGAATGCTATTAAGGAGAATAAGGGTATGGAGAGTGATGCAGAAAAAAATAAACAGTAATGAAATATTTTAAAAATAAACACAGAAGAAAATAGGAGATTGAGAAGGGCACATAGCAAAGCAAGGCAACACTGGAACTACCGTGCTAAACTAAATGTATCATTTTAACAACTCAAGCTGACATAATAGAGACTCACAGTTTCAGATACAATCCTCTTTTTTCCTGCTCTTTCTATCTGTTCATGTTCATATTTGCTGATATCTATAAAAATTATCATTTAAATAAATGTGCAAAATAACGGTCCAGATCTTACTTCAAGCTTTAACCTTTAACACTGGTTCTAGAGATATATTGTTAAAGTACAGGAAGAATGGAAATATATTTTGCATTTTTAATTGATATCATTTCACTGGCCTTCTCAATGGGTAGGGGAGGAGTGGAAGGGAGGGACAGAGTTTGGAACTCATTTTTTTAAAAAGAATGTTAAAAATATTTTAAAAATTAAAAAAAAAATAAAGTAACAAGGAAAGAGACAAAATTTTACTGAGTATCTATTATGTGCCACCATAACCTGCAAGGTAGGTACTTATTATTATCATCATCCCCATTTTGCAACTGAGGAAACTGAGGCAGAGAGGTTAAGTGACTTGCCCAGGGTCACACAGCTGAGCCCAGGCTTTCCTGGCTCTAGGTCCAGTACACCACCTAGCTGTCTTACCCAACTCCCTCATTTTATAGATAAGGAAAGAGATAAGAAAACTTTAAGGGATTTGCCCACTGTCCTACAAGTAGTAACCAAGAGGTCACATTTGAATCCAGGACCACAAAGATGAAAACTGACACTGTCCTTGCCTCACAAGATTTATATCTGGTGGAGAAATGGGGAGGGGAAGATGGGACGTACACCAATAAGTATAATATCAAGTTAGAAAAAAATGATTATATGTATAGGACAGGTGGCCTGTGACCTTTGCAAAGAAAGAGAGATCATTTCTAACTGAGGGGGATCAGGGAAGATATATGCCAGATGAGACGATCCCTGGGTTGGGGCTAAAAGTGGAAAGACCCAAAGAGAGCCTTGATCCCATCAATGTTGATATTCTTGTCAACCACAAAGATGGAACAATCTCTAAATCCATGAACCTAAGTCACCTAAGCACTGATGGATATTTTCTATTTTCACAAAGCAAGACAAATGGGAGGATTAAAATTGGTAGGTTGAGACTGCAGTATCTGGAACAGGGGGAGATGGAGGGGGGGAGAAGGCAGGGTGAGAGCTGGAAATAGTCTGGACAAAGCACAGAATGTACAAACAGGAGAGTCCATTGTTCCTAGCTTTGCACCTCACAGACACCCAATACACACTTAACAAATTGAAACGACTTCTGCAGGAGAGAGGATTCTATTTATGCACATGAGGTGTTGTAGGCATAACCTTGGGCAGCTCTCCAGCACAGCAAACACACAATGAATGTAGAAGGTGACACCAGGTTTTTCCCTGACGACAAGCCATGCCGTACTCCCAAACAAACACCATGCGTGGATGTATACATTCCACTAAATTCAACAAGCAGCTGTGGAGGGCTTACAATGTGGGAAAATGTGCCATACAGGTTTTCTTCCTTGGCCTCTCCCACCTCAACAGAATAAGCTAAATGAGATGACACTTTTCCTTAGGAAGCGTGCTATTGTAGGAAGAACAATGGATTTGGGGTCACAGGACTTAGCTTTGGGTCTTTAATCTGACTCTTACTACCTGTGTGACCTCAGGCAAATCACGAAACCTGTCTGAGGGCTTGGGACCTGAGGACCTTCTTCCAATCCTAATATATGAACGATTCAAAGAAAGAGAGATCATTTCGGACTGAGCAGGACTGGGGAAGATGTATGCCAGAGGAAAGGAGCCCTGAGTTGGTGTTTTTCAGTCATGTCTGACTCTTCCTGAGCCCATGTACTATGGTAAGTCCTTCCTTCTTCTCCTCTCTCTGGGTCTGTTCAAGTTCATGGACCTTAAAGTAGAAAGACTCCAAAGGAGCCATGATCCCATCAACAACAATGTTCTTGCAAACCGGGCAGTCACCTGAGCACTGATGGGGTAGCTTATAGTTTCATAAAGAAACTTTTCTTTCAAACTAACCTCTGAGTATCATTTTTGGAAGTGGTGACTTAGTGGATAGAGTGCTGGCCTGGAATCAGAAAGACCTGAGTTCAAATCCAGTCTTGGAAATTTACTAGCTATGCAACCCTGGGCAAGTCACTTAACCTGTTTGCCTTAATCCTCTGGAGAAGGAAATGGCAAAACACTCCATTGTCTTTGCCCAGAAGACCCCACAATGGTCAAACATGATTAACTGATTGAATCACAAAAATGTCATTTTACAGAGGATGAAACTGAGGTTCAAAGGTCGAGTGACGTGCCCACAGATATATGGTTAGTGAGTATCCAAGCCAGAACTTGAACTCAGATCTTCTCACTCTAAGACCAGTGCTCCTTCTACAACATGCCTATCAAGGCAGCTGGTGGCATAGTGGATAGAGAATACTGGGTTTGGAGGCAGAAAGACCTAAATTCAAACCTGGTCTCAGAGATTTAGAATCTGTGAGACCCTGGGCAAGTCACTTACCCTGTCTGCCTGCTTCCTCAACTGTAAAAATTTCACTGTCCTTGAAGGGTTGCTGTGAGGTCAAATGAGATAATTTTTTAAAAAAATGCTTAGTACAGTGCTTGGCACATAGTTCCTTTCCCCATCTCCTCCATATCACAATGCCTTCCATGATGGAAGAGTCATCATTACTGGATGTCCCACAGGCAAGGGGGCACCAGCTGGCATGGCAGCAGGAATTCTGGCAGGCTAAATGATCCTGACTCTACATCCTGAGAGAGTATACTGAAGTCACAGTGCTCAGACAATCAATGGCTCCTGCTGAGTGAGGATGGCTTTCTGCCATGGGGAAAAGATGGGTGTAGCTGTTTTCTCGCTGTTGCTTTACATTGAGGCAGTCAATGCATCCTGCTGATCTCAGGTCTTGATAAAAGTATCCCAAGAACCTAATTTGATTGAATGCCACATGGTTTTTTTTTCCAGGTATCACTAACTGTATTGCTTAAGGATGAATAACATTCCCAAGAAAGTGGATCATTTCTCTTTCCAGTTATCATCGGAGGCACACTTGGTGAGGTGAACAGTTTCCTAGTAGATCTGCAAAGGCTGACACTGTAGTTAGTTTCTGAGTATTGCCTGCCCATCTACTCCCTCCCTGCACAAAGTTCAAAAGCTGAGAGAGCAAAGACTCTGAATTCTAAGCCAGGCACCCTGGAATCCAAAGCCTTTTGGAGCAATTCTTGTGAAATCCAGACTTTCACTCCCTCTTTTTTCTACCTAAATCATTCTGTTTATTTGCTTTTGGGAAGGAAACCACCTAAGCATGTAAAATTGAAACCTGCTACTGGGAAATTTCCTTGGGATGAAAACTGACCTAGTAGCTCCCCTCAAAGATTTTACGATCAGGTGTATGTGTAGGGGAAGGGACTACAGAGGATCAGGAGAAGAAAAGTCGGGGAAAGAAAGAGGAGATGTACACAAAAAAGTATAATATTAGGTTAAAAAATGATTCAGTACATACATAGGGCAGGTCAAACAGGGTGGCTTGAGAGATTCAAGGAAAGAGGGATTATTTTTAGCTGATTTTAATCTGCTTATAGAATCCAAACTAACCAGCCTTTATTATTTTTGGCAGCAAATTGATTTAGCCTGGCTTAAGGAAAAAGACCCTCCCTGACCAACAAATGAATGTAGCCCCTTCCTTCTGATGCCTGATATCTCTAGTGTGGTGTGGTAGAAAGACCACCAGACTTGGATTCAGTAGAACTGAGTCTGAAATTTGGCTCTAACGCTCATTAGCTCTGTGACCAAAGATAAATCACCTAAATTTTCTGAGCCCAGGTTTCTTGTAAGAACCTGTAAGAACTTTTAGTTCTACAATTCTATGATCCTAGGGGGTGGGGGCAGGTGACATGACAGAATTCAACAGAAGCAGATCAGTCAGAAAGGTAGATCCATCTTATCAGTTCCCTATTCTACAGTAGCTCAGCCAACAGAAGTTTCTTCTGGGCCGTTGGTTTACTTTATCCCTTTGCCTCCTAGAGAAATTGGTAAGTTTCTCTGCCTCGGATGGTTGAATGAAGCTTGCTGATGAACCCTATCTTTAATCTGGCAGCCAGGAGACTTCCTGGAAAAGGTTTATGACTAGCTAAAACAGTCTCCTCTGTCTTTTCCATCATAAGTTCCACTATTGTTCTGCTACTAGTGAAAACACAAGCTAAAGAATGTCCAGGACACAGGACTGTCCTCTGACCTGAGGGACGCTGGCAGACAGGGTGCAACCTGCTGACTATGATGGTATGGGTTTCAATTCCCACTGCAAACGTATGTGCCCATATGATTTGCTTCTGCAGTCCACAGTTGGAATATATTTATGTTTAAGAAAATAAAATCACGTCAAAGACACACGAACACTCCCTCATCTGTGTGAGCTAGATGATACAACCCTGAGTAGTAAGATTACTTTGTTTTATGGCAGTAAAAGACCAAGTTGGCCCTGCCAGGGCCCCTTGCCCTTGTGTGCTATGGCTTGGAGTAAATGGACCTTTAAACTCTGAATCTGCTTGTAAATAATATAATCTCTTCAATCTCTCTGTTAATCTATATGTGGAGGCCTTGTCTTCTCCTTTCTCTATGCATGCAGATAGTCTGGTGACCCTGTACAATCCAACTTTTGAGCTTATTTGTCCTGAAGGTCACTTCATGTTACCAGGCCCCTGCTTGGAGCTAACATGGCAACATTCATCAATTGAATGCCTTCAGACAGCCCACACTTGGAGAACCTGTCTGTCAGGGCCAGAAAAGCCTCTGCTGAAGGTCAGACTGGTTCTGAGAAGGCAATTGCCTTGCTGAGTTTTGTGACTTTATTTTGTGTTCTTTAAAAACAGAGAGAACAAAAAGAGGCACCAAGTCAATGAAATTTGAGGGGAAACCAAGGCTGGACAGACACACAGTGGGCCTAAAGAGACGCCATGACTTGCAAAGCTGGGTGGCCCAACTCAGTGAGAAAGGCAGGACTCAGAGCAAAACTGATTCCATCTTTTCCTGGAAGCCCCCCCCCAGGGATAGTCTCTGTTCAGCAGTCAGTTTTGCAAATAATCTTTTAGTGCCTTACTTCTATACTTGACTTTCTGAAGGTAAGAGTGTCTTTTAGTGGCTGGGGCAGATGAAGTAGCAGTCAGACTCAGGACAGGGTCCAATTTATTTTTTTTCCTTTGCAAGGCAATCAGGGTTAAGGACTTGCCCAGGGTTACACAGCCAGTGAGCGTCAAGTGTTTGAGGCTGGATTTGAACTCAGGTCCTCCTGACTCTAGGGGAGGTGTTCTATCTACTGCACCACAGAGCTGTCCCAGAACAAGGCCCTATTAATTATGAAATAAGCATTTATTAGGCACCTAGTCTATGCTAGATACTGTGGATACAAAGAAAGGCAGAAGACAGTTCTTGTTCTTGGGGGCCTCACAGTTTAATGGGAGAGACAAGCAAATAACTACATACGTTACATACAGATAAGAGACAGGATAAAATGGAGGTAATCGACACAGTACAGGCTTTAGCATTACGTGGGAGCAGGAAAGGCTTCACGTAGAAGGGGAGATTTTAGCTGGGTCTTGAAGGAAGAAAGAAGGGATAGTGGATAGAGTGCTGGCCTGGAGTTGGGGAGACTGAGATCAAATCTGGCTTCAGACACTTTTAATGGGTATGACCCTGGGTAAGTCACTTGACCTCGGTTTGCCTAAGCTTCCTCAAATGTAAAATGGAGATAACATCAGCAGCTACCTCACAGGGTTGATGTGAAGATCAAACGAAATTATATTTGTAAAAAGCATTTAGCACACAGTGCCTGGCCCACTGTAAACACTTTTCCCTTCAGGAAATCTACAACTTTTCCTGGGGCTGAAGAAGGTCCAGCAGAGTAACCGCTACTGGATCATGTTGCTCCTGGACTCTCCTTT
Organism: Notamacropus eugenii; assembly: GCF_028372415.1. NCBI lineage: Eukaryota > Metazoa > Chordata > Mammalia > Diprotodontia > Macropodidae > Notamacropus > Notamacropus eugenii. Next base: position 370,767,916 of record NC_092872.1, on the reverse strand, counting down.
GTGCCCTGGCATGCTGAGAATTTGCCCTGCCTGTTTTGAGAAGACTCTCCAACCCTGCGCCTGAGATGCAGAGAGGACTTGACTAGCCCCAGGTCACTCCAGTAAGTGGTGAAATTTCTGGCCCCAGACATCCCATCCCATGCTTTTAACCATTGCCCTGACCGCTGTCATTCACTTCCCTTGTCTCCATCTCTCTCCTTCCAACCTCTTGTCTCCATGCATTCAGAAATGGGGAGGGAAGAAGAATGACCCCATCCACTGGCTGGGGATGGTTTTTCTGGCTCCCAATCACCACACCCAATCACCCTGCCCACAAATGTTATGTCATGTAGTAAGAGAAAAAATACAAGTGAGTGGGACTCAACCACTTTCTTTATATATCTCTGGCCATTCGTGTGGGGCCTCTAAAACGGGTGTGAAGGGATCCCCCCCATCCATCCCTGCGGAGGAACGAAACACTCACCATTATCGAAGACAGTGCCCGCTGTGAATGAGAGCTCTGAGTCATGTTCAGCCTTGCAGGCATACAAGGCTTTTGCTTTTCGGAATGGTGAGCTGTGAAAACAGGAGTTTATTGAGTGGGTCAAAACAAAACCCCAAAGTAAGACAGACAGACAAACAAACAAACAACTACAAGCAACCAGTCTCTAAACCCAAGGTATTACACCTCTGCCCTCTCTTCTCCGTGTAAGCCGCCTACTTCTCTCTTTTTCTCATTGGAAAACATGAGAAAACGACCAGGTGTCAGAACATGAGATGGCAAAACTGCATGGCTCAGAGAAGAACAATGAGAAATATTCAGACAAAGGCCATTCTTTCTCGGGGGCCACCCTGTGCCACACTGAAGCTTACCCTGCAAAACAAATACTGAAGAATGTCAAATGGGCCTGAACTTCAGAACTTCAAAAATGGGAGCACCGGAGGGCAGTCTTGGGAGTAGGAAGGCTGGCTCTGGGAAGCTTTTTTTCTGGGAGGCTTTACTGCAGGGTATCATCGGGAGAGGTTGTTGTTGAAATTGGGGAATGTCTCATGTGAGTCAGAAAGAAGAAATTCCAGAAAATCTAGGTCTCCACTTAGGACACCCAGGTGGATGCGGGCCCTCTCATGTGTAATTTAAAAAAAAAAAAAACAACTTATTGGAGATTGGGGGTGGGGGGGAGTTTAAGACCTGCTGGAGAAAAATGATACCAAAGGGCATTGTCCCCATGCACATGCTTTTATTGTGCTTGTGATTAAAGATGTGTATTCAATAACTATCTCCCAAGGCCAAGTACTTTGGGGATACATACCAATTCCTTTAAGCCTTTTGGGAATTTTGGTTGAAGGACATTATTAGAGTACCCCAATGATGCTTCTTGACTGACGACCAACTCCAAGAAATTCCCTCTGGGAGGGAGAGGAAAATTAATTATTTGGGGTCAGCTGGGGAAGTGAGAAGTACAGAAGATCTCATCTTCTGTACAAGAATTTGGTCCATTAATTGCCAAAACTCTAAAAGAATCTGTTTGGGGAGCTCATTATGGAAAATGAGCTAGCACCGGTGATAACTCAAATCTATACTATACAAACAGCAGAGGGCTTAGATGTATTTTCCACCTATCTACTTGAGAATTTCCATATTGACATTGATCCTCATTTGTACTACGTTGTGTCTACAGGTGGATAAACTGAATCTGAGGCCCAATGTTACACTTGTTTTGGTTTTAAGTGGCAGAAGTCAGCTTGGGCTGATCGTGGGCAACCCTAGAGGCAGCACTTCGGCAGGGGAGGGATACTTCAGGGACAACTGTCGTTATATTTCTTCTTTTAAACACTAAAGCCAGTTTCTTCCTTGGGAAAAGAAGAGACCTGGATAAAAGAGGTGTGGGATGAGAACTGTTGTAGGGTCAGTCATCCACAAATCCTGGGCCTTGCAAATTGGAAAGGTTAAAAAAATTATGGAAAAGCTGCATGCTCAGAGCAGATGGTTGTCCCAATTTTGCTGTGAGGACAGAGTTTACTGTCGTCCTCTTGAATGTTTCAGCATCCAAGCACCAGGCAGGAGAGAGTGTAAATGGGATGGGGCTTAGGGAAACCCTTACAAAAAATTCACAAGCACCAACTTGAAGAGAACTCTCCCTATGAGTATCATTTAGAAAAAGCAAAAGATTTATGAGACAAGGGGTTTAACTATATCCTGTGATCTAAACCAGGGCTGCGCCTGACAGCTCAGGGCTAAATGCAAAAATGTACAAATTCCCAGGGAGAAATAAATTGCCTCATTTTTTTTTAAAGTAGTAGTGGTGGTGGTGCAGATGGTGGGGGAGAGTAAATTTTATAGAGCAGACTGGGCAATCCGGTTGTGAAAACTGCTGAAATAGCAAAGAATGAAACTGCCAAGAAGGTGGAAAAAAAGTATGTGACTGACAACAAGGGGCAGTGTGTAGTCGAGAGGAGAGCACAGAAAATCCTCCTAGGTTGGCCAATGCCTTAAATACCAGGTTCTCAATCTGGCGCCCTGCCCCGGGGGAAGGGGAGGAACAGAGCAAGTGGGAAGAAGAGATGGAGGAAAGTGAAGTAATAAGAGAAAAAACAAGGGAAGGACTGCATTTTCACAGACTGGACGTTCAAAGAAGTTACTTATTAACCAAATTTTAAAACAGTAATTGAAAAAAAAAAATATGACAGGTAAAGAAAACCATTGCGGGAGGATAGTTGTTGGGAATCTGGAAGGTATAACGTCAGGGATATCTAAGCAAGAAAGCGGTGATAAAAAAGTGATGGGTTTTTTTTTACATGTGGCAGTTACCTGGTGCTTTCCAAGTAGAAGGGATTCTTGGTGGGGGGCAGGGAGATTAGATCAATCAATCAGTAAACATTTATTAGGCTCCTACTATTTTAAAAGGGTCCTGATTTTTCCTGTCTGGGTATCTAAAAGGAGTAGTTGATAAGCTCCCTCAGAGGTCTCTTCCCCGTGGGTTTCTCCCCTTCCTCTACCTTCCCAATCCCCCAACCCACCCCAATGTACTGGAAGTGTATGAAGGTGAAGGGCATATCTGAGTGGCTTTGGAAAGGGTTGACTCTTATTCTGGGAAGATTCTTTAATTCTTTTAAAGCTGGTCAGCCTAATCAGAGATCAGGGGGCCATCTTTCCTCACTCTCACTCCCCTTTCTTACCCCCTCCCCCCCAAGCAGATCACACGTTCTTTCCATACGCAAAAATTCAGTCATCTGAGATCATGTTCAAAGGTTTGGCTTTGATTTCCTGATTTTTCAAAAACCTCACAGGGCTTCTTGGGCCCTTCATGCCCCCTCCCTCCTCCCACTGTACCCCCAGTGGCATCTCAACAGGTGTGGGGGTGGCACTAACAACAGAGGGCTATCCCCATCGCTCCTGTAGTGATGCCCTTCAAAGCTCTGTTGAGGCTTCAAGGACATGAACTAGCTTGAGTTCTGCTGGTTCATTTTTAATTTTTGCCTCTGAGCATGGCAAGAGGCCAGGAAAGCACTCACTGGAGTTTCCCCTGTATGTCCTTGCAATGTTTGCAGAATGATGATACACTTTCCCCCTGTCAGGCTCCCATGGGTCTGGGTCAGGGTTGTGTGACAGACTGACTTGGTCTTTCTGACAAGGCCTCCAAGTAACCCTCGTGTTGTGCAAGGGTTGAATATGACATCTACAGCTTCTTAGGGGATAGGAGAGGATAGAGGCGAATTTTGCTCAGGTTCAATATCTCTTTAATGGGCTACTGTAAGTGGTTATCTTTCTGATCAGAAGAACTGTTTATGTAACAATAAACACCAAAACAGATGGGAGGAAGGAGAAATGAGACCACGCTGATTTTCTAGAAAGTCTAAACACATTCACAGAATTACTACTTTTCTTTTTTTAAGGGCTCTCCCCATGGAAAATAATATGAACTTCCAAGGTTTTTTTGGTAGGCCCTATAGGAAATGAAGAATAAGCAGATGTCACCACCTTTTGGGTATATTCTGCAATAGCAAGGAGGGATTCTATCCACCTGGGGCCCCCAGAACGGCTGATTGTCCCAAAATATCACACATTTTCAACAGTGCAGGGTCACACAGACTTGTATCAGCCATACTCACTGCGTATCTAGGTTCTTCCTTTGGGTATTTCAAAATGGCAGCTTCACAGTTAGTTCTGGAGTAGAATTCTGCTAAGGGTGCTGCTCCAGTATTGGCCAAAGGGGTCACTACTGAGCAAAAGGCAATTCTTCCCCTTCCATTGCAAATATCCTGCTGGTTTAGGAATATTGCCACCAGCATTCTTCTAACCCTCCAATAATCTTTAGGTAGAACTGAATTAAGGGGAAAAGGGAATGAAAAGTCTAAGATTACAGACCAGCGTTAAGGGCTTGCTGAATCTCGGGGAAAGTGTGAGGAGAGACACTCATATGCTAATATCCATGGGCATAACTTGGTTATTTCTGCTGAAATAACATAAATTACCTTTTATCTGTCAGTACCTTTCATCTAGAAGCTAACTTGCCACTATATGCTCCTTTATCAAAATTCAGGAACCAGATTTCTCTAATGCCTAAATTATTTAGGACTCTGGAGGGCAAATTTCTCAGGTAGTATTTCTAAAAACACCATTACCACCTCACAATTATGTAGCAACTTGTGGTTTACAAACTACTTTCATCTCAATAGATCTGAGAAGTACACATGATCTCCCATTTCAGAGATAAGGAAATGGAAGTTCAATGAAGTTGTGACTAGTCTATGTAAACTCATCTAGTAAGTTGCAGAGGCTATACTTGAATCTAGGTGTGATGATTCCCAAGTTCAATGCCATTTTGAGTAAGTCAGTCTGCCTTTCAAAATTTGATGTTTCACACTGTCTTAACAGGTGGAAATTTATCAGTTAAGATAACAGACAATGCCACACCCCAGGGCCACAGAGTATCAATAAAAGTGTTTCCTAGGACCATAATTTATTTCTAGGAAATTACTTGGGCAATATGAGACATTGGTAACTTAATCTTTAGAGTCAAGCTATATATAGAGCTATAGAGTCAAGCTAGTTTCAAAGGCTAAGATTTGCAGTTAACCCTGCTGCTAAGGTTATGCAGTTTAAAGCAGGAATTCTTAATCTTTGTGTGTGTCATGGGCTCCTTGGGCAGTCTATGGACCCCTTCTCAGAATGTATTTAAATGTTTACATTAAATACATAAGATTGAAAAGGAAGAAGCTGAATTGAAATATCTTCATTAATACTAATTATTCAACATTCAATATTTTTTAAAAAATGAATTTGTGGGCCCCTGATTGAGAAATCCAGGTTTAGAAGAATGCTGGACTAAGAATGAGAACTGCTGGGTTCTTGTCCTGGCTCTAATTAATCATGTGGTTTCAGAGTAGGTCACATGACCTGTGTGCCTCAACTTCCCACCTGTAACATGGGAAGAATGCCAGATAGTCTGTTAATCTCATATGACTGCTGTGAGAATATAATGAAATAACTGCAAAGGTGATGCGTGCGCATTTTATGTGTACCATATATATATGATAATGCATATATATAATATTGAGAGTCAGCTATATTCCTTGATATGACTTTCTTTTTTGTGGGAACATGTGCTTGAGTAGTTTTCATTAAGGCTCTATTTGGGCTTTTCATCTAGGCTCAACTAATGAAAACACACAAACAAAAGGAATCAAAAGATAAGGAATTGGGGACTAAATTGTTTAAGTCTCTTAAGATCAAAATTTAACAGCAGTAAGGTATGGTCAAGAGTTCTGAACTTGGGGTCAGAAGACTCGAGTGGTAACTCTGCCAGTTAGTAACAGCATGACACTGGGCACAGAAAAGCAGTCAAAGACATCCAGGACAGTCTGTGACCTTTGCCTTATTCATTTCCTAGGTTGAGGTGGTGTCTTCCCTCTGAAGGGCCCAGGTGAAATGGATCATAAAACTTATATCTGGAAGTCAAAAATGAAGGAAGAAATGTAACAAGGTCATCATCTTCAGGGAGAGAAAACAAATCAATCTTCTCACCAATGGAAAGAGGCATGACACACTACAGATAAGCATGACACGTGATGCTTAATGGAAATGAAGCCATCCGGGCACCAACAGCACTGGTGGGGAGGTATTAGCCCTTACCCAATGTATTCTGTTACTGGTTGTCTGTCTAATTCAGAGTTTTCTGCTAGTGGCATTTAGGGAAATGTGATCTTTGTCTTGCATGATGCCAAGTTCAACTGCTGCGAGAAAGGCTCAGATACTGCAAATTTCTCATTAATAACTTGTCAAGCATCTATTATCCATTAATTTGCCCTAAGCTCTTCTCAAATCTATTTATGTGTCCTCCATTAGATTATAAGCTCCTTAGGGGCAACAGTGTTGTTTAATCTTCATTGATCCATGTGTCAATACCCCAGACCCTTAGTATGGTATGAAGAATAAACATTGCTTGATCCTAACAAGGGACAGAGACATGAAAAGAAGTGGAAGGTGTGGGTCAAAGTCACTCTGGTTTTAAAGGTAGTATACTAAAGCTCTGAGGGCCTGTTAGAGTTAGTTAATGACCGATAAGGGAACTTTACCTAGGAGATTCCATTTCAGAGCCCTGTCTTCAAATTTGACTATATCACAAATAGTAATGGGGAATTTACATGAGAAATGACCTACTGGTTTAGGTTAATTGTTCCTTCAAGCTTAATATTTTTGTTTTTGACATCAGGACTATGGGAAAGGGATAATATCCTACAAAATGTCATCCTCAAAAATTAGATACACTACACAGACATCCCTTTACTAGGTTGATAGGAGGTTGAACATCCAGTGATTTGTACTGAAGCCTTCTGGGAGCTTTGGGCCTCATGGTAAGCAAGTCCAGGTTTGGGCTGCAGGAACCAAACCTGTGCAGGAGCCAAAATAACAAGTGAAAGCAGGACAAAGCAAATGAAAATATACAGCAGTAGCAACGTGAAATCAAACAAACTGTGCAACAGACCTGATGGGGGATGAGTCACTGGACGTAGATGAGGTGGGCATAGGGCTGGATGGCGCAGAGAACATGGGCCAAGACGGTGAGAGGGGTGAAGTTGGGCTTGGATTCGGGGGGCTGTAAAACATAACCAGAACACTTATCAACAACACACAGGGGAAAGATAAACACGATCTTGAGGCATTAATACAAGACTGAGGGGTGGAGAAGGGGAGTGAGTGCTGGCAGAGACAAGAAAGAACACTGAAATCTGGGAATAAGATGTCAATGCTGAATCTGCAAATTAAATTAATGGGTCCTTCCAAGTCATACCTGTCATGATTCCTTGGAGGATAAACACATACCTTTCCCCTGCAGAGAAACTGCTAGCAGATTATAGGAGCTTCCTTTAATAAAGTCAGTTGTGCATTCTTCTGTCAAAACAACATTCCCCAAATTGGTTTCATACCCTTCCAGGTCTACAACAAACACATTGATGGCACCTTCCAACCTCATTTCAGGATGCTGCATGCCCATGAACCCTTACCCCAACCTGGTTGGCCCCCCTCACCCTGACTTGCTTCTGAGCAGAAATGGCTCATCCGAGCCAGAAAACAATTTCCTGTTTACATTTTTACTAAATGGGCCTAGCACACAGGGGCCACAGAACAGTGTAGCAGCATAAAGACTATTGAGAGGAGAGATGAATTGGCAACACGCTTCTGATATGGGACACTACTCATAGATGGGCCACTATCAACTGTTCTGGGGCTTGGAAATCAATCACATAGCTCCTTTACTTTCTTGGAATTTTGAACAAAGTAGGAACCTCCAGATGGAAAGAAGATGGAAGTGTAGGGAGTTAAACCAATCAGTGTTGATAAGTGTTGAGCTCCCCTGAAAAAAAAAAAGTTTGACGTGAAGGAAGTTTGAAACTATGGCATCTGTTTGGGATTTCATGTAGGCTTTTAACCATGTGATACTGTGTCCTCTTTTTATTAACAGGATATATTAATAACATCCTTCAAAAAAATAGTCTCAGATAATTCAGTAGATACTAAGAAAATGAGGAAGCCCATGTACTATGTAGACATTAAATAAAGAGCCAATGGATGGCTGCTCTTTCTGGCTTAGGTGACTGTTTCATTGGTTTGAATGTACCATTTGATATGCAACCATTTGGGTACTCAGGTATGTTACTCTTGGGTCACAGCTAAACCCAAGTGGTTCATATTTATAACATGAAAATGATGAAGAGAAATTGGCTTTTGGATGAACTGAAAGTCCAAGATCTGACCTTGTACTCATCAGAAATTCAACTATTTTGTGGCCTTTGCCAAGACTAAATTTAAATTTGAAATTGATGTCATTAAATTTAAAATGGATGTCATAACTCCAGTACCTTCCTGAACAAGAGGCAAGTGTCTATTTCTCTGTTTTGTTTTAGAGATAACCACCTAATTTGCAAGAGGAAAAACAACAGGGAACAAGAAAACTCTAATACAGATTCCCTAAGACTCAACGTCCAGAGATTCCCATCCATATGAAAATTACCAATAACATTGAAGGTTCTCTTTTCAATACTCTCTTGACTTGGTGTTCTGTATTCATTGCTTAGGGGAAGAATGGACTGATTTGAAATGCTAATCACTCACGTTTTCCAATTACTGGGCTAACAAACATTTATTGAATGCCAGACATCCTGGGGGATGGAAAAGAACATAAGCCCTTGTCTCTAACCTCAAGGAGGTTAGAATGTAAATGGGACAGACAAGATATATAGTGTGTGTATATGTATATGTATGTATTTAAAAAAGATAACTATGATGCCAACGAGATGTATAGTACATAAAAAAGATAACCAGAATACAAGGCAATATATAATTGCTAAATGAGGGGCATCTACTGTCACTGATGTTTTTCTTATTAGTCACTTAATTTTAAAAAAATCACTGATTTTTTTGTATCACCTTCATTTCAAAATATATCCCTTCCCTCCCCTTTCCAGAGAATCATTTCTTGTAATAAATAAAGAATAAAAAAAAAGGGCTGGAAGGTGAGGAGGAACAGTTTAGCAAAACTCAGATCTCAATAGTGTGAAACAAGATCAGATCCTTTTAAAACATTCTCTTTTACATTTGGGTCTGCCCTGTATAGTACATGGAATAAGTGCCTAACATATTAAGTGGCTCCCTATTACCTCCAGGATAAAGTCTGAACTATTCATCCTGGTATTTAATCTGTATGACATCTATAAAGTCAAAGCTAAGCTCAATTTACAATGTTTCTCTACCCTATCTTCCTTTTCAAAAAGTTTCATTATTGCTTTTTGTTTTTACACCAATGTCATTTTCTTTGAACCACTTCCTTCAATGAACCATTCAGCCTCCTCTTTACGCCCTGCCCTCTCCAATTTAACCAAACCAGTAAACAAGGCTGATTGTTTATACCATATTGCAAACCTGTAATCTACCTCTTTACTCAGACCGATGGGTATGTTTCCTTATAATTTCTTTGGAGGGCAGAGATTAAGTACCATTTATCACTATACTACTTATAGTCTATCATTCCAAAATTATTCACATTACTCTACTTCCAACAAAATTGGTCTACTAGCTACCTGTTCCTTCAATTCCAAAGCTCATTTTCATTTCTGTGCCTTCAATTCCTACAGGTGACAGAGAGTTTCCCACGTGGAAAGGAAACATGAAAGGAGATCACTTCTCAGAATTGCTTTCTTCAAGGCTCTGCATAGAGACAACTTCTCACTCTAATTTGTTAGTACTGTCTCCCTGCACAAGCTGCTGTGTACTGTGTACACAGTATTTCTGGAGAGGTATAGTATCCTCCAGTGTAGTGATATCTTTAAGGCTAAGGATTTTGGGGGGGAGGGAGAGGGATGTCTTTGTTCTCCACAGCACATAGTAGGTACTCAAAAAAATTTTCACTGAATTGGATTGTCTGTCTTACCCTCTCATGTATACTGCATGGTCCAAGCTTCCTCCTTTGGGACCAGATGGTTGCATTTGGCCCTGATCCTTAGAGAGGACTCATTTTCCCAGCCTTCTCAAACACCCCCTCCCAAATGGATAATGATACAGTAGGGAAGCCCTGGCAACAACAACTGAACTGTGGGCTGGCACTGGGAATCAAGTTCATACCAAGACCAATTGGAGGCTCTTTATGGATGCCCCTGCCCAGAGTCCAGAGCCAATCTACCCCTCACCCCATTCCGTGGTTACAAATGGGACCTAAGGGGCATTAAGATTTTCTTTTTTGGAGGTTTTCTTTAAACTGGATCCTGGAAGTAGCAAACTGCTCTGGCTTGTGGTCTCTTTTGAGTAATGCATTTGCATAAAAAGATGCTACTGGGACAGCCATCATGTACTATGAAGGCTATGAACTTTTTTCTTTTGTTTTTGTTTACTTCTTTGGAAGGGTCATTTTATACCCTTTAGCTTAGCAGCTCTTTTCACTACAGAAATGCATGACTGTAGATTAATTTTAAAAGAACAATAGAACTTAGTTTACCAAGACTTACCCCTCTTGACTTTGATACCTTCCCTTAACATCTGGATAATTTGAAGCTTCCTTTCTTACTTAGGATAACAAAGGGTAATAAAAAAATAAAGAGCTAAACGAAGAGAAAATGGGCTCATAACCATAGGAGCGTTAAGGATAGATGTTTAGAAAGGCACAAACGTTTAATAACACATCAGCAATTCTGTTGGGAGGTACTGGGGATGAGAGATGACCCCTGGGCTCCTTCCAGAGTGTGAAGGGAAAAACCATTCCCTGTTTGGATTATCCTAGAATGAGCTCAACAGTGCATAACTTTGGGGTTCTGCCAGCCACACCCACTTCAAGGCCAAACAACGAAAGTTAAACTCAAAGCATAGAAGGATTATTTGTTGGTTGAGTGTGGCATTAAACATAAAAGTGTCTCAGGATTTTGACTTACGATATTCCTGTAAGGAGAGCATCCCAACCCAGACGATCAGAGATTTAGAAATGAAAGTTATTTCAGAGGCCACTGAAGTTACCCCCTGTTTACAGATGAAAAAACTAAGATCCAGGTAGCGAACTTATGGAAGGAAGTAACCTGGAGGTCCATGGATGATGGCAGCTAGGATCTGGACAAGATGGAATGAATCTTAATGGAAGAGAGGTGGTTGCTAAGTGATGGTGGCAGAGGAAGGGTCTGAAAGTGGCACTGGAGAGGACTAGGAACTGTGTGTCAAGGAATATGAGAGAAGGAGAAACCAGCTTTGGAGATGGTGTCAAGAGATATGGTGTCTTCAGAAAAAATAGAGGTTTCAGTGACATCAAGAAACTGGCTAATTGATAAGGGGCAGAGGAGGTGAAGAGATCAGTCAAGAAAGGACTGAATGGTCCTTGTGAGAACCCATTATTGGGAAAGTCATAATAGGCACCTAACAGACTATATTGGGTGACTTGTCCACCTTTTTGTTTTTCCCTTTCGCTGTTCTTGTCTCAGATTGCAGCTACACATCTATGCTTAGGAAAACACACAGGCATAGTAGGAATCAGGGGAGATGAAAGGAAGAATGGAAAAGATCTACAAGGACCTTCTAAAATTCTATAGGATCATCTTAAATAGTGCATTTTAATATATATATTATATAATGCTATATATTATAATTATATAACATATACAAAATCTATAAATAACAAATTAATATGTCATATAACAAATTAACATAATTTTTAAAACTATTCCTTTATGGTATTAAGGATTCCTCACATCAGTTTTCTGATCAAAACTTTTCAGTGGCTCCCTGTTGTCTACTGAATAAAGTTTAAATTCCTTTTGCTATCAAGGTCTTCTATAACCAGATACCTTTCCTTTTAAAAAATAAAATGTTGATGTTATTTGTTTTTATACCACAAAAATTTCTGCAATTTCCCCCCATCCCCACTCCCAGATGCCAAGTTGCTCCCAGGAATTCAACTTCTCCCCTACCAGGAAAGAATGAGTGGTCTCTTCAAGCACAAATCCCCTAGATTGCACCCAACACAATGGATCCAACTCCCTTGACAGAACATCTCTCATCACCTATAGGAGACAGTGAAACACCCTCCAACCACCAAAGCAAGACCTTCCTCTCTTTCCCCCTTTTTCTTCCCCCACTCCCTTTGAAGCACTTGTCTCCCTGAGAGATGGGTCGCTTCCTCTCATTGCTAGCCTTTGATTTGGCCCACGTCACATCACTCATTCCTCTCTACCCCTCTGCTTCCCTTTCTCCCTTTCATGCATCTTCCTATTTTGTAAGGTAGTCTCACAGATTCACCTGTAGGCAGGGTGTTACCAGATTCCGTTCATAACACTTCAAGTCCAACTCTCCACCATCATTTTCAACCCAGCTCTGCCTCCATCTCTTTGTGTATACTTTGAAGTCACTTACTGTTCTCTCCGCCGTTACTCTGCTGCTATTGCTATCTTGGGCTGCTGTGTTCATTCACCCCCTTTCCATTCTATAGTCTGGGGTAGTCAAGAAGCAAAGGATCCCTTCAGCTCTAATTTTCTTTCTAAGAATGTTATAAATGCCTCTTTATTATTGAATGTTCATTTTTTTCCCCCATTTATGCTCAGATTTGCAGGGTAGGTCATTCTGAGTTGTATTCTAAGTGCCACTGTTCTCCAGGACACAACATTCTATTCCCTCTTGCATTTTCTGGTAGGTGCAGAATATTCTGGTGTTATATTTAACCTACTCAGGAGCATTGCATTGTGGTACTGTTCTCAAATCCATAAGGCCATATCTCAACAACTGTTAGCTCATTTCCCTTTATTTATTATTTATTCATAAACTCTTGGGCTTATTTATTAGATCAGAGGCAATATGCCCTTCTGCCATTAATGTTTTCCCTATCGTTTATCTGCATATGTTCAGAGTCTCTAAGTTTTTTCTTTCAGAGACTTTTGGTAATTTCAGACACTCTCCCTGCCCTTTCCCTATTGTTCACTTTGTGACTCCTACCCTTCTGATGGTTGTTTCCTAGGGGCTGGATATCAATGCATCTCAACCTCGTCCTATGCTGGGAAATTTACAGATCAGCAGACTAGATCTGCTTCAAGTGACTTTAGAGAAGCCCTGCTAGATGCTGGGCTTTTCTCTGAGGTTTAGTGGAGTGCTACACTCTGTACATCCCTCCGTTCCTTTACTTTTCTGCAGTGATTTTTGGCAGTAGAGAAGGCTGCCGCCATGGCATTGTCTGTGATGAGCTCAGCATGCAGCCTATAACCCTCTCAAGTGTAGCCTGAAGTAGATTAAAATGTAATTGGGTAATAGTTAAGAAAATAAATAAAAGTACAATAAAGCACAGATAATATCATTTTAAAGTCAATATGTGGCCCACAGGAATCCTTATGTACAGATTAGTGGCCTCTGTTTCTATTTGTTTGGCACTACTAATATAAACTTCATATCTCCCTTTAGTTCCCTAACACAGTACTCTGCAAATATTACGTATGCAAATCTATGTTTGCTATTTAAGAAAAAAACATAATGGGAAATCCAGGAAAACTGAAGGGGGAAGGAGGGGCAGAAACAACAAAGGCAAACTGGATGCTCAGTTTAGAGACTGGCAATAAGGTGAAAGCTTTTACAGGTAATCACAAACATGCTACAAAATACTACACTTTAAAAAATGATTTATTTTTAGTTTTCAACATTCACTTCCATAAGATTTTGAGTTCTAAATGTTCTCCTCCTCTCCCCTCCCCCCATCCTAAGAGGGAGTGCAATCTGGTATAGGCTATACATATACATTCTATTGTGTTTGCCCTTCATTTTCGAAGAAGACATGCCATCAGAGAAATGATGACATGACTTGCACTGGACTTTGTTTTGAGTGAGAGAGGGCTGTGCAGGTCACCAGCCTCACTTCTCCTCCAGAGCCATCTGAATCCAGATATGCCATCAGGATGACTGGAGATGGCCCAGGATGACTGGAGATGGTCCAGGATGCAATGGGAGACCTTGGTCTTTTTAGGCTAAGGCCTTTTCAGGTACTCACTTAAAGTGAGGTAATGCCCATCCAGTGAATAGGCCTTTTTAAAAGATAGTCAGGGGGATGGCCCCTTTAATAGAAAAGAAAAAATAAATAGATAAATCCCTCTTGGAGGGGCAGGAGCCTCAGGGTTGTTTAGAAGAGAAACTGTTACTACTGACATTCACTCTAAGCCAGGAGAGTTCAAAACCAGCCACTGGAGGTTGGGCAGGGACCCTTAGCTGTTCAATTCATGGGCCTCAGAATGCATGAGGTCCAAGGCTCTAGGGGAGACAAGAAGGGAAGGGAAGTAACCAGGTATTGGGGAGGAATTGGAAGGAGGGGTTGTTTTTGAGAGAGCTGGGGAAGAATACTGGATCAGCTTGGAGCATCTTGAGCATAAACAATGAGAAAATGTGAGGCTTATAACTACCAGATCTCACCCAATCTACCTGGAAGGAGGTCTTGCTTGACCTCCTGCACCACGGATTCTGAAAATTTCAGGCTTTGCCCTGGAACATATACATTCTATATTAAACATATTAAATACTATACTTTTAAAGGAGGTTGATCAGCTGCATTTTCTAATAGTTGAACAAGAAAGCAAAGTTCAGTTTCTCCTTAGAGCTACCCAGGATACCTTCTGCTTTGAAAACTAATCAGAGTGACATGAGAACAGATTTATAGGTTCCCAAGGAATTCTTAAAGCAATAAAAGATTCCAAAAGTATCTAAACCACATATTGGGAGTGGGTGGGAGAAGGACCTTCTGCTCTTTACAATTCATTGTGCTATGACAAAATCATGTTGCAATGAGCAGAAGCCAAGAAGTGAATTGCAAGGATGTCCTACTGCTCTTGGGACACCTGAAAGGGGAACTGGTGGTACCTGCTGAGAGGGGAGAGTTTTGGCTTAGAAACTGCAATCCTCATTTGAGTCAATCACGGTTTGTTTTCAATGGACCACAGCTGGCAGAGCTGTCACAATCAAAAACAAAAACGAACTAGTTTATTTCATATAAGAGATGTGTGGGGTGGTGGTGGTGATCGATGGTGGTACCAGTTGTCAAGGACCAGGGAGGCAAAGATACAGCCCTTCAGTTGTCAAGTATAGGATAAAGAGAGCAATGGATTTAGAATCATCTGGCTTGAGTTTGAACTTTAGCTCTTACCATATACTATGTGACCTTGAAATTACTCAACCTAAGTCTCAATCTTCTGATCTGTAAAATAGGGAGACTACCACACTACCTATATTCACAAGGCTGTCATGAGGAGCAAACGAGACAACGTAGGCTAAACACTTAGTGACTGCAAGTCATGTGTGGTATTATTATTCTTGTCATGATATTTGAAAAGATGTTTAATTACACACACAAAAAGCTTCCTGCTCTAAACCTCTAGCATGATACTATGATTCACTGAGGTTATTTTTAATGGTTTAGCAAAAAACCAAATAAAACAAAGTCCCTTAACATTAAATATCTATACAAATAACTCAACTTGCTTAATAGCTATTTACCTGAAAATAAATGTATTTCAGAGCACAAAAACCACAGCACTATTTCAGTCTCTCCTCTGAAGTCTCTTATCAGGATTTTTTGTCAATTTATTTTCATTTACTTTATAACGTACATTTTAGTTAGTAGGCACTCTGCCCTCTCCAGCTTGTCCTTTTCTTCTTTTTGTGATGTTATAAAAAGCCCTTCTAGATTTCTTTGTATTCTTTTTACTTGTCAGTTTTAAGTTCATTACAGTAGTCCATCGTATTTTCTTAGCATCTCTCTATTTTTTTTTCATTTTCTGGTAAAATTTATTCTGTAAGCTTCCCAATGATAAGACAACATTTTTGGTTGCTCATAAATCATAATACAATTTAAAAATTACAAATGCTCATGATAAAACTATTTTAGAATTATTACACAACAGCATTTTATATTACTTTGAAGAAATCAAGTCAGGTTAAAAAGATAAATACATCACAGTGATTGTCCAAAAACTGTAATTTTAGTTCAGAAAGAATTTTACAAAAAGTTAAAACCCCAATATATGAATAATAAATACAAAGAATCTTAATAAACATGGTTTCGTCTTCCTGAAAATATGTGCTAAGCAACGTAGAGTTACTTTGTATAACACTGCTCAGATCAAACATTCGATGCCACTAATGTGATAAATGAACCTCAATATAATATTGAAAAATTCCAAAATAAAACCTCATTTATCCAGTTGCCTGAGAAGCATCTCTATATTTTAAAAATTATTTAGTATTTCATTTACCCCCCCCACCAGTTACATGTAAAAACAATTTTTAACACGTCTTTAAAACTCTGAGTTCCAAATTCCCTCCCTTCCTCTTCTCCCCCCCCCCATTGAGAAGGCAAGCAATTTGCTATAGGTTATACATGTGTGGTCATGCAAAACATATCCATAATAGTCATATTGTGAAAGAAAACACAGAACCCCTCTCTCCCAAAAAAAACCTCAGGAAAAATAAAGTTAAAAAAAATATGCTTCAATCTGCATTCAGACTTCGTCAGTTCCTTCTTTAGGGATGGATAGCACTTTTTATCATGATTCCTTCAAAGTTGTCCAGGATCATTATCATAATTTCCTTTACTATTCCTCTATTAGTGGTCATTTAGAATGTTTTATTATTAGTATTTTTATGCCAGCTCTCAGACAAAATTCTCAAGCCACTGACCTATGCTGTGGTCTGTTTTATTTGGCCTTATAAATGACTAAAAGTCAACGTAGTGCTTACAACTACATAGACAATGTATTATCAAGGAGGGCAACCTTTTGCACAACTATTCTTTTGGCTTTTTAATTGATCTAAAACAAGGATAAAATGGTTGTCACTTCCCTCCTCAAGAAACTTCATTGGTTCCCCATTGTCTATGGGAACAAATATAACCTCTTCCTTTTAGCTTTTAGAGCCCTTTAGAAGCTGGTTCCAACCTTCCTTTCTAGCCTCATTATACATCAGTCCCCTTTCTGCACCCTACAGAAGGTCAAACTGACCTTCTTACTGGTGTTCACACTCCAACAGTGGTTATCTCCCATACCTGGGGTACACGCACTCTCCTCCACTCTACTCACAGAATCCATTATATTCTTTACAATTCAACTCAGGCAGTATCCTCTACCTAAAGCTCTTTCTGATCCTCCTAGTACCCTCCCTCCCCAAACTATCTTGTATTTACTTTTTATGTCCTTATATGCATACAAGTCCTCCTTCTGATAGAATGTAAGCCTGAAGGCAGTGACCATTCCATTTCTATCCCCAGCAATTAGCACTGTGTCCGGCACATAGGACATACTTAAAAATGCTTGTGGATTGATAGGAAATCAATGTGGAAAGAGCATTGGATTTAGAAGAAAAGGGCCTAAATTTTAATCCTGGTTCTATCACCTACTTGGTCTCTAATGCAAATATATATATATGTATGTGTGTATACACATATATGTATATATGTGTATATATGTACATACATGTATATAATATGCATATGTGTGTATACACACAGTGTCCCAAAAGTCTCAGGGCAGTTTTAAATTATCAAAGCTTAAAGTACACGTTTGCACACCCACACATAGCACTTTATAAGCTTAAAGCATTATATAATTGTAATCTTGGTGGGTTTTTTTGGGGGGGCATAGGGTGGGTAGGGGGACAATTTCTGCAGGAGAATGAGGGGAAGGGACAGGATCTTGGGGGTGGGAGAGTGCCACACTCCACTAAGCCTTAGAGAAGATCCCAAAGTACCAACGATACTCACTCACTTCCCCTTCTTCCTTCTCCCTCCTGCCTCCCCCTCAACGTCACCATCATCTGTGTGACTTTGGTAAATCACTTAATCTCTCCAGGTCTTTTTCTTCATCTGTAAAATCTGGAAGTTGGATAGATGGCCTCCAGGACACCTCCAAAATAAGGTCTACATTCCCTACAATGAATTCCCACATATCTGGTCACTGAAGGTGACAGAACAGACACCTTAGCTATCCTCAAGTGTATTTTTTCCAAATATGTGGAGAACTATCCCTATGAAGTAAGAGCTTGGTCTATTATCTGGGCAAGGATACCATAGGGGACTCCTTTATTGTTAAACTGGCTAAACTGGACCGCTCTTTAACTCTGTGGCCTCCAAGTCATTGGCCATCTGTTGTTCTTTTTTCACACTGTCTCCTTTCAGTGACTATTTCCTGTTTGGACTCAGGCCGGGTGGGGGCGAGGGGTGTTACAAAAAGAATTCCCTAAGATACCAAATTGTCCACCCCCAAAACAAAGGAATAACTAAAACAGAAGGGAAGAGCCTGGATGTTAGCTTTCCGTTTAACAGCAACCATGGGGGAAAGGGAATTCCTTGAATAAAGAGCCTAAAAATATTTTTCCATATCAAGAACTTTGATCAACAGAAGGCACTCTATTTAAAATAATGTCTAAAAATATTAAGTCAAACATCTGGTACAACACAATGCCAATTTGTGTTTGATGACCATGAAAAGCATCCGCCATAGAGGTAAAAGCCCTCAGTGAATGGGTGAATGTCTGATCCAACCCAACCCTTCCCCCAATCTGTATATTACAGTTTAGTCTAAATACATGGAACATTAAAAAATTACCATTTGAAATGCCATCTAAATGATTCTTTCTTTGGTGAATGCATATACAGAATATGCCTCCTCCCTCCTCTGCTCACCAAAGCTCACCGCCACCAAAGAACATTCTCTTAATGGGTTTCAGGGTAACTGCAGTTCCCTCCTCCCCGCTTTTCATTTGGTTCAGTGGAGCACATGGGCTCTATTGGAAAAACCTTTTCAAATGATTTTCCAGGGAAGTCATCCTTTCCACTGGAAAACAGATTTAACATCTGTGAATGAAAACAACCTACAGTGAAAGAATTTTTATATTGAACCATATGCCTTCCTGCCCCATACTATAAAAAGAAGGAAAGAAAATCAACTATGGTGAAATTTTATTAATTCTTATCTTCCGTATTCAGAGTCAGGATTAATTTGCCCTTGACTACACAGAAATTTTTGTCTGCAACCATCTATGTGAAAAGTATTTACTTAAGTAGCCTGATCCAATGGAAAGAGGGACTTGAACACCACCAACTTAGATGGTTCCTGACCTAGGCAGAATATTTGCTTATTACAGCCTCTTATCTGTAAAATGGGTCTTGAACTACTTCCTGGGAAGGGTTCTTCTTAAGAAAGTTCTTTGCAGACATTAAAATAATGTACCAAATAAATGTTAATTATTGTCACTTTCTACCTTAAAGGGGGGTTGCCAGGAAGGAACTTTACAAACCTCAAAGTGCTACAAAAATGTAAACTCTTAAAACAAATTCCTAGTGCAAACACTATTTCCTGGGGGAACTATTTGACCTAAGCTTGGGGAAGGAGCAGACTATTTTAGAAAATATAGCAAGTATTTGCATGCAAAGTACTAATTACCAATGTGTCTGTTAGTTAAAAATCCCCATGGAACTTCTCCTTGGTAATGGCTGCTAGAGTTAGTTAGCAGTTAGCAATTACTAGCATGATGATAGTAAAGCACTTTCTAAACATTTCCTCCTAGCTTCGCAACAATCCAGTAAGGGAGCTTGTTTTGCAAATGAGCAAACTGGGACTCAGGGTCACAGTCAGTAAATCAACATTGGAAGCCTTTGCTTCCTTCCTCTCTCCCTCCCTCTTTTCCTCTTCTTTCATCCCCTTCCTTCTTTCCTTCCTCCCTGTCTTTTTTCTTTATTCTCTTTCTCTTACTGTCTTCCCCATTAGAATGTAAGCTTTGTGAGAATAGACTGTTTCATTGTTTGTATCCCCTCCATGCCCAAAGTAGGAATCACTTGGTTGACGTTTATCCATTTCACCTATCTGAACTGTAATTAATTAAAAAAGAGGAAGAATCCCTCCAATTAAGACCACTCACTAATCCAGAGTATTCTTATTCTTAATAGGTTCAAGAGTTAACTTTTAATGTACACCTTTCCTTCTCCAACACCTCAATTACCTCATCTGTAAAATAAGAGGGTTGGATTGGATGATCTTTAGGACTTTTCCCAGCCCTACTATTCTCTAATTTTAAAAGTCAAAAGGTCAGTACATCTGACCTGGTTTAGAAGATGTCTACATGTCACTAAGAAAAAAAAAAAGAGTAAACCTCTAGGGTAAAAGGGAGAAAAGAAAAGAGGAAAAATAAATGCAGCCCACTGCAAACTCACATTAGGACTTCTGTTACCTGGGGAAGACGGCCATTGCTGAGTCAGAACAGCTGGTACTCATCTCCAAACGGTCATCACCGAAGTGTTGCTATGACAGCTCTAAAAATAACCACTGCCTACTTGCCTGGGGTAAGTGATGGTGCTAGACAAGCCTGAAAAAAATGATAGTTTCATTCATTTGCTCTTTTTGGTGAGGGAGGGAGAAGAGGAGGTAAGTTGGAAACACGCTCCAGTGGGCTGGTACCTTTTTGGTGCACATGTGCAAGGTTCTTCCAAGGGAGCCCTCATCACCTTTCCCTTTACTCTTGGGATTTTTTAAATCATTTTTTTCTTTCTCTTCTCTTTACAAGACACAGTGTCTGCTTCTTAGATTTTAGCCATCTCAGGGGCCTATACTGATTTCTAAAAATATTTCTAATACATTCTCTGATTTCCTTAACTTGAAGGAGAATACCCCCTCTTAATTCCTGTAAGCAATCTGTTTGTACCACTCTCTAGAACACAGTCTGTCTAGACCTATGGTTATTTTTGAACAAGTCTGACCTCCTCTATTAGACTGGAGGGTCTTTGAAGGCACACATGAGACTTCCATATCTATCAATTTCCTCCAGTTTCTAATACATAGCAGAAGCTCAATTGGTGGTTATTGAATGAGTAAACAATCTGGAGTTAGAGAGGATGAAGATCTCCTCTATTAAACTGTAGACTCTTTGAGGGTACACATGAGACATACAGCTCTCTCCTCTAGTTTCTAAAACCTAGTAGAGGCTTACTTAATGTTTGTTGAAAGAGTAAATGATCTGGAAAGTGTCATTATATCTAGTCATGCAAAAGAAAAGCACTGAAGATATTTTATTGTTTCTCTGAAGTGTCTGTTTGAATTACATATAGATGATGGATGGATGGTTAGTACTTTTATGCATGGCTTGGAAATTACTTTGCACTTGTTTTGCATACATTTATATGTGTATATGTTGTTTCTCCTGATAGGATATGAGCTCCTCAAGCGCAGGGCAGAACCCTTTTTTTCTTTGTAGAAGCAATACCTAGCACAAAGTCTGGTACATAGTAGGTGCTTTCTGGTGCCCTAAAGCTCTAGAAATCATTTCTGTCTCGTGGGGCAGCTTGGTGGCACAGTAGATAGAGCAGTGGGCCTTGAATCAGAAAGATCTGAATTCAAATCCAGACTCAAACATTTACTAGCTGTGTGATCCTGGGCAGATCACTTAATCTGTCTGCCTCAGTTTCCTCACCTGTAATGTGGGATAATAATAATAAGTACCTGCCTCCCAGGATTATTGTGAGGATTAAATGAAATAAGAAGAGCTATATAAATGTTAGTTATTATTAGTAGTAGTAATATGGTTTTAATCCTGAGAAGTAGTTGATTAAGTTATGTCATTATTAATATATGTCATGCATTTTCCTCATCCCATCCCCCAGAACGACTGTTTGGGTGACAGGTGGGGAAGCTGTGGAGCCTGACACGATGCCTAATGAACATAAGAGTGAGTCTATCAGCAAAGCAAACAGACACCAACAAAAAAAACATGTTCAGAAAACCCAACTTCCACAGCCTCACAGCTCAGCCATTCCCAAAGAGTTGTACTGGGCTTCTACAGGAAATTCCTTGGCGTGTAGAGCTCACTTCAAATACTGCACTGCATCAGTAGACTGGCAACACATTCATCTCTTCCCTTAAGTATGTTGGCAGTGATGGGCATAACAATACCACCAACATTACTAATCACTGAATTCCCTGCCCTAACCTACACCAATGGTTGTCCTTCTGTTTGCCCAGCCTTGATGAACACATCCTTTCCTACAGTGTGTGATGACAAAAACTCTGTTAAATTAAAAAAGTATGTCTTCCATACTTCTCTATTTTCTGTTGAATAGACCATCAGTCTCCCAGGTTCATTACCTCTGGCATTATCCTTGAATCCTCCTCCTCGTTTATTGTACATATCATCCAATGTGTTAACAAATTTTGCCATTTCCACCTCCTCAACATCCCTCACATCCAATCCTTCTTTCTATTCAGAGCCACCATTTTAGGCCTTTTTTGTCTCTTATCTAGATCACTGCAATGAGCTCCTCCTAATGACTCTTCCTTCCTCAAGTCCCTCACCACTCTAGTCCATCCTCTGCGAAGCTGCCAACGTGAGCTTCCTTTAGTACAATCATCTACTCAATCAACTCCAATGGCTCCCTATGCACTCCAGGACAAAATGCAAACTCTGTTTAGCTTTTAAAGTCCTTTACAATTTACGTTGCCAACATGATTGCATATTACTCCTTTTCACACAGATTTTCTTACTGTTTCTGATACCTAACACTCATTATTATAGGCAGTGTGATTCTGAGTAAGTTATTTAGCCTCTGTCTGCCTCAGTTTCTTCATCTGCAAAATAATAATGGCACCTACTTCAAAGGGTTTTTGTAAGGATCAAGTGAGTTATCCCATGTATAAAGTACTTGCAAACCCTAAAATACCATATAAATGCAAGTTCATCTTCATCATCACTGATTTGGGTTATAAGTCATTAACAGAATGATAGAATATAGAGGTAGAAGAAGGCTTCAGGGGTCATCTGGCCCAAACAGTCAATAAACCTTAGGCACTAACTGTGTTAGATTCATACCCTTTTACCCCATGCCCAGCATGTGGCTATGCTACCTTTGTTTTAAAAGTTCTAGAGAAGAGTGGCCCACAAACTCCTAAGGCCACTCCAGTGACTTTTATACATAAACTTTCATTGTTAGGCCATATATATATGGATGACCACATGGTCTTTATGACGACCTATACAGTCTAAATTTTTGCTTCTGCAACTTGTGCCAATTCTCCTAGTTCTCCTATCAAGAGTTAAGCTGATAGCATATATCATCTCTTCTAAATAATAGCCCTCAAAATACTTGACGGTTGTTTATCATGTCCCTCTAGGCCCTCTATGCTAAAGCAGATAAAAATATTAATCAGATAAGAAAACATAGTAATTCATTATTCTAGGTGTGTAATGGAAAGAATGCTGGACTTGGAGAATCTGAGTTCAAATCCCCGTCTTCATTTAACAACTACAGTGACCTTGGAAAAGTTTCTTAAACTAAAGCCATTAAATTACCTCTAAGGCCCATTATTGCTCTAAATCTATGATCCTGTGATTCGATACAATATATGCACATGCAATAAAGCAACAAACATTTATTAAGTGCCTCCTGTATACCAAACATGCCAGAGAATGAAATATTCCCTAATATCAAGAAGCTTACATTCAAATAGGGTAAACAAGGCCATTTATAAGTACATACAGAATAAGTGTTAAGAGAATATGTACAAAGTATTTTTAATAAAAGGGCATGAATCAAGAAAGGCTTCATGTAGAAAGTGGTGCCTGAAGGAAAGAGGGAAACTGGGATTTTAAGGTGAAAAGGGAATACATTCCAGGGATGGGTGATGGCCAGAAAAAGGAAGATAATAACTCTAACAATAAACTAATAATAACTGGCACTTATACAGAGCTTTAAAGTTTGCAAAGCAAGTTATACTTTTCTCATGTTATCTTCATGATGACTCTGAAAGGTATATTCTATTATAATCACTGTTTTACAGATGGGAAACTAAGGCCAACAGAGGTTAAGTGACTTGCCCAGGGTCACCCAACTAGTAAGGCTGGTTTTCAACTCAGGTCTTCCTGATTCCAAGTCCTGCTGTATCATCATCATGCCCATAAGATGCCAGCACTTCTATATAGCAGTTTTTAGGTTTGCAAAGCACTTTGTGTATGTTAACTCATTTGATCAGCATACAGTAGCAGTGTCAAGAAATAACACGGGCTCTTGACTTTCAAAAGATCTTGAAGTTGAAACTACTGAAGTTTTCTGAGAAATAAACCAGTTCTAGACCATGTGGCAGGTAAAGTCATGCATGGGTTGGTGTGTCATGTAGAAGTCTAGGAAGAAAGTTTTAAATGAATGAACTGAGGTCAGCATCTAATGGCTGCAAGCACACACATGCAGCTATCACATACACAGACTACAACTCTTACGTCTCACACACATTAGTCACTGACATGAGGCTTGCTCTCTGCAAGGCTCCTCACTTCCAGGTTATTCGCAATCTATGCCCTCACTTTCTGTGTTCTGTCTTTGTATTTGGCTTAGGAAGAAGAGTCACAGAAAATCAAAAACAACAAAATCAGCGTTTGGGAGGCAGGAGACAGAAAACTGGCCTCCAAACTGGAAAGACCTGGGTTCGAGTTCCTGAGAGAAATGATTATTTGTCTCTTTTATTTAATAACTAATTATTGAATTAGGGCCAAGATTTTTCCCTTTTTCTACTTCCTCATCCAGAAATCAGCCATTATAGGAAATCTTGGAAAAAACTTACCCAACCAGGCTGAGAGAACTGATGAATTCCTGTTCATTCCTGTGTTTGGTCAGAGAGGAATGGGGTAGAAGTGGATTCCCTCTTTGATATGTATATTGGTATATCTCTTTGACCAAGACTTGGGTAATCCAAGTCATGTACCCCTTTAGAATGAGCTCACATCTCTTTATAATATTCATTTTCTCATTCATTAGAGTTGATTGCTACCCTTAGGCACACTTACATTTCCAAGGGTATATTAAATTATTAGCCTGCCACCATGACAGTCTTTTGGCATCTGAGAGTGTCACTGACACTCTTTTATTAACAAAAGCATTATGAGCATTATGAATAAAATGATTACTTACCCAGAAACTATGTATCTTGAACTTTTTAAAAATCACGTTCTACTTCTGATACATACATGTGACCTCTGAGCAAATCATTTATTCACTCAGTAATCTGGGCAACTGTAACTAATAAACTGCAACACATGCCCTGCTACTAGCTAGGGGTTTTAGAGGCTTTTTCCTCATTGGGAATTCCTTATACCAATGAAGTGAGAGACTATGACCACCCTCCACTTACCTCTCTGGCTCCCAATTTAAGCACTTTCTAGATAAATCTCCCCAAATACTCAAAAAAAATACTATAAAGGAAAATTTTTAAATCACCTGTTCTCTTTGGCTTTGTTGTTACTGTGGAGGTCTTTTTTACAAAGGATCTGAATGGTCATGCTAAATCTCTTGGTCAGCATATGGTGTTTTGAGAAGGCACTTTGACCTTGCACCTCTAGACTCTCAGCTCTTCCCCTTTCTCCTCTCAAAAAATACAGTAAAACATAGGCTGGCTGGAACCCTTGGGCTCTCAATGGCTGACAGCTCTCTTGAACCCTTAAGAAAATTTAACCATTTTGGACAGAAACAAAACGAAGCTCATCATTCCCCCTCTACTCTGAGCACCCTTAAAGGTGCTCACTGAGCCCTTCCCCAGAATATCATGTGTTCTTAATGGAAATGGTCCTATTTTGTAGGAAAGGCAGTTCTCTGTAAATAAATCCTAGCCAAGCAGGCAGAAGAATTCCCAGTAGTGAGGGGTAGGAGCAAAACATACTTTTCCTGCAAGAAATCATTTCCCGGTAGAGATAAAACATCATTTTCCTTGGGTAGTCATATGTTTACCTTTCAAATGAAATTTCTGTGCTCCCTAAAATGATACAGGCTTGTTCCCTGTTAGAGGAAAGCAGTTACATAAACCTCCCCCAATAGAGCTGGACCATGCCGGCTTTTCTTCCCTTGTGAGGATGGTTCAGTTTTCAAACTCTAAAAATGGCAGTGTTTCTTGATTCCAGTCAGATTTTTTTTGTTCACCACTTCATTTTTTGGGGCCATCCTGACTTTTACTACCTGGAGTACATGTTTTCTGTTAGTTACTTCTTTGAGTATATTTATGTTTCTAGACTAATGTTTAATCCCTCCACCAAAGTGTTTCAGAGGCAGGCGAGGGTGCCCTGAAGGTGACCTGGGGTTTTCCAAGGCCTTCACAGAGAAATCTGGCAAGCCCTCAATCAAATTGGAATGGCTTCAAGTGTGTGTGCCTACTTCCCCTTCAAAATGTGGTAAAAACATGGGCTTTCTGGAACCCTTGGGATATAAATGGCTCCGGACAGCTGGCAGCTACCTCCAAAGAATAATAGCCAGCGTTTAAGGTTTACAAAACAATTTACATATACTAATTCATTTGATCCTTACAACAACCCTGGGAACTGATATTATTATTTCCCTTTTACAGATGAGAAAACTGAGGCATAAAGAGGTTAAGTGACTTGCACTTACACAGGTAGTAAATATCTGAGACAGAATTTGAACTCAGGTCTTCCTAATCCCAGTTCAGTAGTCTATCTACTACACCACACTGCCTCGCTAAATATGTACAGCATCACATTAGTCAAGAATTCTTTTAGCCACTGCAATTAGAAGGTACTGCTGAAGGAAGAGTCAGTGATAAAGGTGTACATACAAATGAAACCAGCTTGGGAAATATTTAGGAAGTTTTTCTTGTTTCTGTCAAATTTAATGGAATTCTCTGTCTCCATCTTCAACAAGACCCAAGCTCCACATTTAAAATATACGCTAACGTCATTATGGTCCCTTTTCCTTTTCTTTTCTTATTCTGAAAGGCAATGAAGGAAAAAAATTCTTCCCCTTTCTCCCTAAGACAAGTTACCCTTTTTAAGAACCTATTAGTTATATAGCTAATTCCTTATCTCCTCTCATGGAAGAACTCCCCCCTCCCTCATCTTTGTCTTTGTATTCCAATAACAGGCAAATTACTTGTTGATTGATTGATGACAATGCAGCCTTAAGAAAAATGAGAGACAATATGGCTCCTTCTCAAAGGGAATATGTCATGAGTCATTCTGCACATAGGATAATAGCAAAAAGTAAAAATTATTTTCAAAAATGGGTCCTTGACACTTGCTTGGTCTAAAGCTCATATTCCCATTTGGGGTGGCCCCATTACACTCTTGCCACTGTGAGCTGGTGATTCAGCTGGATCTTTTTTATGAACAATAACTGTCTCTCCATGCTTCTCTTCTTCTAATACTGATCAATTTGATCTTTTTGTGCCCAACTTTAAAACTTTACCTTTATCCCCATTATAGTAGATTCATTCCAAACTCCTTTTGTTATTAACTGAATGGCTTTGCTATCACTCCCAGCTTTGAGTCAACTGCAAATTTTATGCACACACACCACCTATGCCTTTATCTAAGTGTGTTAAAATGGTACAGGGTCAGCACAAGATCCCAGGGGTAATCTATTGGGGATCTCTTGCTTTGCTTACACCAACCCATCAACAGGTATTCATTAAGGACATACTATACATCCTATACTCCACAAGGTGCTGGGAAATAAAAGTCAAAGGGAGACACCCTGCCCTCAAGGAGTTCATTTTCTATTGGAGGAAGGGAGGGAAGAAGCACTTATTAAGCACCCCACTTTGTGCCAGGCACTACTGAGAACTTTTCGAAGTATCATCTGTCTCATTTAATCCTCACAACAACCCTGTGAAGTATTCCCATTTTATGGCTGAGGAAACTGAGGCAGAGGGTTAAGTGACTTGCCCGGGGTCACCCAGTTAGTAAGTGTCTGAGGCAGGATTTGAACTCAGATTTTCCTGATGCCAGGTCCACTACTTTATCCACTGAGCTAACTGCTTCTCTTATTAGAGAAGATATGTACATATATTTAGGCATATGCAAAATAAATGAGATAATGTTGAGGGGGAAGGCACTAGCAGATAGATCATGATGGGAGAGATCTAGATAAAGTGCTTTACAAAAATCCCAAAAAGGAATAAACATTTTTTAGCTGTGGGGAAAAAAGAGAAGGGTCCATGGAGGAGTTAGCACCTGTTCTATGCTAACAGTCAAGTAACAAGAGGTGACTTTGTTAATATAATAAAGCCTCAGTTTCCTTATATGTAAAATGGGGATTCTACATTCCCTGATTACCTCACGGTTTTGTTATGAGACCCAAAAGAGATGAAGTGCCCTTTGCGAAAAGTGTAAAGAGTTCCGTAAATGTCAGTTAATAATATTATATTATTATGCAATAAATTACACTATAACATCATTATAAATAATTATAATATAAAGAAAAATGTTATATAATAATAATTCTTATTACAGAAATTGTTTTTGGTCTGGACCCAGTATTGGCTACTTCTGACAGGTAAATCCTCTCCACCACTGTCAAAGTCCTCTGAAACATAATCTTAACAGAGTTCCTTGGAGGCACTGAGCTGAAGTGGCTTGCCAGGGGTCACACCACCATTATGTGTCAGAGAGGAGGATTTTCACTCTGGTTCGCCCCATTCCCAGGCCAATACTTAACCACCATTCAATTTTGCATCTCACACCACTATGACTATTACAATGACTCCTGGTCACCCCTCAGTATCTTCAGTTGCCTGACTGGCTTCTCTAGAAAATGCCTATCTGATTTAAAAAAAAAAAATCATTCTTGTACTTATACATGAAAAGTGGATTCCTAAAGGACCAACTCTAGAGATATGTTTATAGCAGGATACCAAAGAGAGAGACAGAGAGCACTCAGGTTATCAGAGCAGAAGCAAACACAGATAAAAGTCAGAAACCCTACCCTGCCATCCATCCCTCAAGAATTGGGAACTTTTATGCCCCTGCCAATTTCCCGGCTTAGCACAGCCTTGTCGCTTCGGCCGGGCACATCAAGTCATCCCAACCCACAAACTGTCCCACTGAAAAATTACAGAGGCAAACGAACTGGTGTGCAGGCTCCTTGACAATGGCTAACAAGACCTTCTGAAGGATCAGATTACTTCTAAAGCACCACATTTGATGTGGAAGTGCTGGTGTGGTAGCTCAGGCTAATTTACGGACTTTAATTAAGCGCTGGGATCTTCTTTCAGGACAGACAGATTGTCTTTGATTGCATGCAGGCTTCTGTTTTTTCTTTTTTGCTTTATCAAGAAAAAGCTGTTGGCTTCTCCCTCGGAAACTGGATCTAACTAAAAACAGGGACACTGTGAATAGGGAAGAGGAGAGAAAGGGAGGCATGCAGAAAAAACAGTGGGGAGGGACATGATTCTACATCCACAACTAAAGAGGAACATGGTTGGAGTAGAAATCTCATTTCTGCTAATGGCCACCGAAGAACCCCAAAGCTTCACCATCTCATATGGACATCATGCCAGTCTCTGTGAGGTGCTAAGCCCTGCATGGATCATGTCACTGCATGGATCAGCAGTGCCATGACTTGCATGGGTTCAGTGAAAGTTTGGATAAGAATGACTCTGCAGGTTCTCAACAACATCTGCTAACATGGTTAGAAAGCAGAAGTACAGAAAGTACATTGACTTTCATACATAGCATCTCTGAGGTGAAAGGGACTTCATTGGCCAGCTAGTCCAGTCTGAAGCTGGAATCCATATGAAAGATAGCTTGGGGGCGAGGAGGGCATCATCTAGCCTTTGACTGCTGACCTCCAACTGCAGGAGACCCCACTACTTTCCCCAGATGGTCTATTCCATTTTTTGGATAATTCTAATTCTTGAGAAGCTTTTCTTAAATGAAGCCTAGATCTGCCTCACTTCAGCTTCTGCTCAGTTCTTCTCCTTCCTTCTCTCTAGGGTGAAATACAACCCTTCTTCTGAGATCAGATATTGGGTTAGAGGTAACCACCAGCAGATCTTTACTGATTCCTTTAGCCTCAGTACCCCTTCCCCCAATCAATGAATATTTATTTTGAACAGCATCTATCCCCATATTCGCATATTTGTGAAGCTGTTTCATCTCTTTACAGAATGCAAGCTCTCTGAGGATAGGGATTGTTTCACTTTTGTATTCATATCCTCATTTCCTAGCCCAGTGTGTAGCACCTAGTAGCTCTTAATAAACACCTGTTGAGTGCAAAGGTTCCTAAACTTATTTGACCTACTGCCCCCTTTAAAAAAAATTATTCAGTGCTTCCCTGTAAATCTACTTTCTTTTAACGGTTTCATATTTTAAAATTTGCATCATTTAAAAAAATTCTGCCCCCCTCTCCCCTCATGGGGGGGTGAGTATTGCCCAACTGGGGAACCTATGACTCCTAGTCTAACCCCTTCACTTTAGAGATGAGGAAAAATGAGGTTCAGGAATTCAATGACTTGCCCAAGGTCACACCTTGGGCTAGAACTCCACTGTTCTTTCCACACCATGCTGGTTGCTGCTTCCTCCCTTGTCCACCTGATGACCCTTCAAATATTTGGAGAGTTATCATTCACATTCCCCACAATTCTCCCCCTTGGGTCTTGGCAACATTAAAATTTAAACCGAATTTAAACTCTGGTCAATTCTGGCTCCCAGATACTGGGATTCTGCCTCCATACACTGGCAGGGTTTGGTGCCATACCTGGCATGAATTTCTCCACAATGTCACCCAGGCCCAGCCCAGATGCCGCCACCTCTATGAAACTACCTCATGATGAACACAGGCTCTCTTTTCTTAAATTTCCTATAGCACTTACTAGGCCTTTCTTTGGCAATGATCATATATTCTCTTGAATAAGTTATTTTGACATGTTTTAAATGCTCCTCCTGATGAATTTGACTCAGTTTGGCAAATGCCTATTAAGCACCTACCCTGTGTGAGGGATGGTGCAAAGTTGTAAATATGAGAGCAAGGGTTATGTTTGCGGCTCTAGTACCTGCCCTGCCATCTTGCCAATAGTCAAAATCTAAGAAAGTTTGCTGAATTTGGGGATAAATGGCTTTAAGAAGTGGTTCTTCAGATGGCAATTAAAGTATACAGAAGGGTCCTTGGGAATAGGGATGCTTGGCCCCTAAATGCTGCATCTTCTGAAGCACATTTCTAGCTCCCTGTCTTTCAACCAAGGACTACGAAAATTGAAAAATAGTGCCCGAAATAACTTGTCTACCATAGTGACACAAAGCATTCCCACACACAAGTCTATCTGTTCCCACATTATCACTCTGAGCAGAGCTGCTGGTGAGATTCTGGGAAGTATAATGACCCTCTGTAACCCTCAAAGGAGAAATATTACCATCCACACCTACTAAAATTAAGAGATGATGCTAAAGGGCAATAAATTTAGGTAGGACAGAGACTCAGATGTTTGTAGTGATGACTTAGCTTGTGGAATAGAAGTGTTTTCATTCCCAGTAGGCAAGAATGGACAGCTGGCACTTCAAAGCTGGCAAATTCTCAATGAAAGATCAATGTCGTCTCTGTATTTAATTGGCTTTTCTGATCCAAGGGTTATTTGTTGAAATGGATAATGTGATATTCAGACCCACAGTGGCAAATACATATACACAGTCTTTTCTCTGAATCCCTTTCTGGGCTGCCACACCTCCAAATTTGAAACACCTTAGCCCTTGCTTCCGGATCAGAGACAGAAAGATTCTACACCAGCCTTAGGCAGATGTAATACTGAATGCTGTGTAGCTGACATTAAGGACAGAGAAATGGACATGGAAAACAGTCCTTCCAGCTGCAGACTTCTCAAATGAACGCCATCCCAGCTTTGAAACTATTAAATAGCTGATTTTAATACTAGAAAAACTGTACACTCTCTATATTTATCCTCCACTTCTCATCCTCCCTTTCTAAGTCCTCCCCAAAGCAAAACAAAATCCCATCCCAAACAGAACCCCAACAAGTGTCCGCCATCCCCCACCCCCAATGGAACCTCTCCTTGAAGCTACCAAAGCCCACACAAAGAGGGTTCTAATGTCAGTGAAGGGAGACACTGGCTGCAGCCTTCGTTTCTCTAACCCTGGAATAATAATCCCTTCCTTTAGCATTCAAAGGACAAGCCTTCTTTCTGATTGTGAGCTCAGAAGCTGGCACTAGGGCCCTGAATTCTCCCCTCAAGTTGCCGCTGCCTAAGTTGTGGGACTAAACAGGACAGTAGTCACTGACTTCAGTGGGAGCCAAATAGGGAATTTCCACTCATGGATACTTCTATTTGTGTTTCAGCTATGCTACTACCTGCAGTTTGTGTGGGAAGGTGAGGGAGAGGAGGGAGCCAAAAAGGATGGGTGCGGTGCCAATCATGGTTAACTCATTCAGTGAGCTGGGAGGGTGTGAAGAGGGATTTGGTGCCAACCCCCTAGGCATTAGCATCAGGAGGAAGTAGGCTTTCTGGAGGCAAAGGATGAGAGCTGGAGCAGCCTCAGCCCAGTTCTGCATCTTGGGACAATCCAACCCCAGGGATCGTGGGACTGAGGACACTTTACTTAGAGCCTCCAGGGAATGGCCTCTTACCCTTCCCTGTGTACTTTACTCAGTGTTCATAAATTGTATGCAAAGCCACAGTGCTACTACATGATACAGAGCTACTACAATAATTAAATCCTCCTGCACCTGTCACAGACACAAAGTAACGGATACAAGGACTCCTCACGCTATATGGTAAGTGGAAAAAAGAAGCTAAGATCAAATCCCTGAGGTTAATTTCTTGGGCAGAGATGAAAAACTGGTGTGAAAGAAACTAGCCAACTCCTGGGGAGTATAACTGCTCTCAGCCACCTATAAAGACACCTCTTAGCCTGGGTTATAAAATACCAATTAGAATTTACTAGAATCAAAGACCAGATTCAGAAAAAAAAAATTGTTTTTTTTCTGGCAAGAGGATTGATGAGCACAATAAGATCCTCGTGACCTAGTTTTGATTAGGTGAAGCCAAGTAAAGATGTGGCTCCACAAAAATTGGTACATCCTCCTGAGTGGTCATACAAGATTAGATTCAGCAGCAACCGTTTAAGGAGATCTGGCCAGTACAGTGCACCCAGGTCTGATCCCACAGTTTTCAAGAGCAGATAAAACCCAAATGCCACATGAATTTATTGCCAGGACAAATTATCAAGCCAGATATGAAATGTACTTGTGTACCACAGGGTTCCTGGTTGGTTTATAAAGTGGGCTCTTGGGGTGTCAGCAAATCTAAAGTCATCATTGGTCACTGAAACTACTGGTTTGCAGAACCTGGGGCTTTCTGAGATATTCAAGCAGCTCTTAGCACCATCTTCCGACCCTAGCCCAATGAAAACCATCCAGAGAAGCATCTCCAGTTAGGATCCAAAGTCCAATCCTTCGAAAAACTCACTGCCAAGAAATGCTTCCTGAGATTCCTGGTTGCTTTGACTTAGTTGGAAGATAAAATTAAAAGTAACTACACTTGCATTATATCCCAAAGATGTTTTATGAAAAATAAAAAAGACCTGGGATATTTAGAGCAAGCAACCTGAGTCAATTCAAGGCATTTTTTTTTTTTAAACACAAAAATACTATGGAGATTTCAATTTTCTAGACACGTTTGGGAGCAACCCTCAACCGCTAGAGAATTAAAGCTGTAACTAACTACCAGTAAGTCTCACCCCAGGAATGGGGAAAATGAATCACTGGGGGAATGAACTTGAACCATAGCTCACTTGGTCTGTTTCAAGCCACCATAGGTAGCGGTCAGGATATGAAGTCACAACAAACAGACCAGGAGAGCCACAGGAACTAAAATCAACACACCCTAGGTGGTCTCAAGACTAGCTAAAGAGGGTGACGTGGATAACATGCACTATGCCAGCCCAGGCAAGTCACTTCTCAGTGCCCAGGGAATACTAAGACTCTTCGTGATACAACTGTTGCTAATACAAATTGGTAGAGGAAGTTTCCTTTAAGGGAACTCCATTCCCTACACCAATAACATTCATATGTCTGGACCAAGAAAATATATATACTCAGACCCCTTGGGTTCACAGTTATACATGCATATTCTAGGCAATTTTGCAAATCCACTCCTTATTAACTATGTGATGCTGAGCAAGCCATTTAACCTGTCTGCCTGTTTCCTCATCTGTAAAATGGGAACAATAAGTAGCACTTACCTACTTCCCAGGGTTATATCTATAAGGTGCTTTGCAAATATTAAAATGCTTTATAAAACCTAGCTGCTACCACCACCACCATCACCACCACCACCTAATTTGAGAGAGTGTAAAAGACTAGTTTATTCCCTTCTTTGTCCCTGAGCTGTACAATGCTGCCAGGTTGGAATTAGCAAGTATTTGAGCATCCCTCAATAATCATTCTAGTTTCAGACAAATGTCTTCACTGTGGGTAGATGCTAAAAATGCTAGTTAAGTCCTCCAGAAGGCTGATATGTAATCAAGTTTAAGCAGGATGGGTTTCCACAAGAGCTTATACTTCGCTAGGAAATTATAACATGTACACAGATAAGTTCTTGCAAGATAATTTGATAATGGTGATTCATATTTTGAATTAATTTTGCTCAATCAAAATTTTACCAGCTTTCTTAATTTAGAAAGGCTAAGGGATTTATCCAAGTTAATTTATCCAAGGTCTCCTTTAATCTATTATTTTTTCAGTTTGATTGGATTGAACCAGGTGGATAACAGCAGAAATAGGAATTCTCTGCTAAAAGCTTTAATGAGATAGAGGGACCTTGTTTTAATATTGTCATCTGATAGGGCTGGCTGCCTCTGACATCTTTGCTTTCTGTTCAATGTAGCTGTTAACCTAATGACTACTACTCACTTATGATGATTTCATGTGGGAATGAATGATGGTACCAGAAAAAAAACTCTAGAAAAACTTGTTAGAAAAATGTACATATCTTAATTTAAAAAAAATTGCTAAAAAAATGCCCGCCATCACCTGAGCCTTTAGCCAAGTTGGAATCATTCTGCTGGTAAAGGGTCTTGCCCTTTGTTGATGGCTGCTGACTGATCAGGGTGCTTGCTGCTGAAGGTTGGGGTGGCTGTGGCAATTTCTTAAAATAAGACAACAATGAAGTTTGACATATCGAATGAGTCTTCTTTTCACTTGAACACTTAGAGGCCATTGTAGGGTTATTAATTGACTCAATTTCAATATTATTCTGTTTTAGGGAATAGAGGCCTGAGGGGAGGGAGAGAGACTGGATGGCTAATTGGTGGAACAGTCAGAACACATGTAACATTTACTGATTAAATTCACTGTCATATATGTGCATGGTTTGTGGCACCTCAAAAGAAGTACAAAAGTAATAACACTGATCACAGATCATCATAACAGATGTAATAATGAAAAAAAAGTTTGAAATACTGCAGGAATTACCAAAATGTGACACAGAGACATGATGTAAGCACATGCTGTTGGAAAAATGGTGCTGAGAGACTTGCTTACTGCAGGGTTACCACAAACCTTCAATTTGTTAAAAACCGCAATATCTAAAAAAGTGCAACAAAGCAGGTGTGATAAAATGAAGTATGCCTATAATATGCCAAGTGAATGAGAGCTCCTAACACAAGGAAGTGAATTTGACATCAAAGATGCCACCAATGATATATAGCATTTGAATATGGCTCTGGAGAGATGTATATTATTCAAGAATAACAGGGTAGGTAAAAATTGGTGGGGGTTGGATTGGAGTTACTATGGATTGAGAAAATATCCACACACAAATTTCATAAGAGGAAATCTAAGAACCAAAGGGGAGGTATGTAATAGAAAACAACCACAGAAGAAAAATGGAAGAGATAATGTTATTTGAATATACCAAAGATCTCCTAGACAGAAAGAGGAAATAGATGGGAGATAGTCATAAAACTGTAATGGAAAAGCATAATATGGTAGGGTGAAAGAGGAATTCAAATATCTGGATTTTTACTGGAGCTTTCTGTGTGTCAAAAAGTAGAAGAGTTTGGTTTGCCTTAGTGACAACCTTGAAAAAGCAGAGACAGATAAGAGGATCAATGTGGGCTGAAGTCTCTCTGACAGGAAATAACTAGTAGTTGGGATGGAAATGGTAAGAACTGTGGAGACAAGGTAGCTACCCTTTTAAAATATGTCTTAGGAAAGAAACACTGATCTTAGTCTGACATCAGTCCTAGATTTTTGTACAACAAATATCAAATGGTTCAAAGGAAGATCAGGTCAGATCCCATGGCCTAAAATTTTATATGATTGACCAGCCCAAGATGGGTAAGGAGCTCTTAAAGACGAAATTCTTAAGACAGAAACAATAATTTCAACGTGGAGGAAAAGGGGGATGGTGTAAGGAGATAGATGCAGTTGCAGGACAAGTCATACTTTAAGACAGTACATAAGATGAAGACCTTAGAAGCACATTACCTATAAAGGCACTTAATGAGAATGACTACTGACATATTCCTATAAAAATAGTGTCAAAAGTGTTGAAGCTTAGAATGCACTGAGGGTAGCGAAGAAAACACAACAGAAGACTATAATTACTATTAGTGAAGAAAAGAGAATGAAAGCAGGGATAGGACTCTAATCAGGGTGGATGAGATGGTGGTAATGGATGACAGAATCGGCAGAGTAGATCAAACCAAGTTTTATATTTGTTTGCTTTTTCTGAACAGGAGAGAGACGGGAAAGGACAGAGTAAAAAATGGCTAAAGGGGAGATGAAATCCAAGACAAGTAGGAGGGTAGTTAAAAGCACATAGCTGCCCTTGATTAGTTCATGTCACTAGGCGCAGACAAACAACATTCCAGGATACTGAAAGAATTGGCAGATGTGACTGCTGAGCTGTTGGCAGTGGTTTCTGAAAAACTGTGGAGAATGGAAGGGTTACCGTAGGACTGGAAAAGGCCAATTATCCCAATTTATGAAAAAATAAAGTAAAATTTGAATATTATAGGTGAATTTGAACTGATTCATGCATCACAGAATTGCAAAAAGTATCATTAAAGGAGTAGCTAGTTAGTATCTGGAAAAGGAAGAAGCAATCACAAAGAGCCGATATGGCTTTAACAATAATAGATCATATAAGATTAACTCAACTCCACTATAAACATAAGCTTCCTCAGAATCTGGCACAGTTTTAGATAAATCTCCCCTGCTATTCTTGTGAACAAGATGGAGGGATGTTTGCTAGACAATGGTGTAGCTAGGTAGATTTCAAAGTGAGTAGTTAGATGGCAAAACCCAAAGAATAATCATTAATGATTTGATATTGGCTTAGAAGGAAGTCTATACTGGAGTGTCAAGAAAATGTGCACCTGGTCCTGTGCTATTTAAAACTGTAATAAATGACTTGGCTAAAGTCACTGATGAGATGTGTATCAAATCTGCAGTTGTCACTAAGTTACAAGGGATGGCTAGAATATTAGATGGTAGAATCAGAATCCTGAAAGATCATGACAGGCTAGGACAAGGGGTGGAGAACCTGTGGCCTCAAGGCCACATGTAGCCCTCTAGGTCGTCAAGTGAGGTCTTTTGACTGAATTTAAACTTCACAGAACAAATCCCTTTAATAAAAGAATTTGTTCTGTAAAACTTGAACTCAGTCAAAAGGCTGCACCCAAGGACCTAGAAGGCCACGGGTTCCCCACCCCTGGAATGTTGGGTTGAATCAAATTAGATGAAAGTTACTAGGGATACATGTTAACAAGTCTTATACATGAGGTCAAAAAATTAATTTCACAAATACATGATGTGCAAGGTATGGTAGTAGTTCATCTAAAAGAGACTACTTTTAAGTGACTATAAACTCAATACATCTAAAATGTGATGAGGCAGTCACCTTTCCCCTCTCCTTCCCCACAAAAACTCACAAAGCAAAAATTAAAAAACAATGTGATCTTAGGCTTTATTAAAGGAGGCATGCTATCCAGGACTAATAAGGTAACAGTCCTGCCATACTCTTCTTTGCTAAACCCAGTTCTGGAGTACTGTGTTCAGTTCAGGGCATCACCTTTTAGCAGGGATGCTGGTTAAGTTGAAGAATGTTTGGTAGGGAGTAATCAGGATAAAACAACCCTTCCTCAAAGCCCTTGTGATCATGTGGTAAGAGGAATTGGGCCAAGGAAGTGGATGGAAGTTTTAAAGAGGTGAATTTAGGAAATATAGAGAAAATAGAAGGAAAAGCTTCTTAGTTATTACTGTTTAAAAGTAAATAGTCAAATAATATCTAGTAGAGAGGAGAACTCCCCCTTATTGGAAACCTTCAAAAAACAGCAAGATGAGTACCAGTTAGGTATGTTGTCAAGGGAATTTTTGGTCATGTGTGCATTGGATTGGATGGGCTTGAAAGGTCCTTCCAACTTTGGTATCCTATCTGACTTCCCTTCCCTCTCCAAAGTCCTGAAATGAGGATGCTTTAAATATTGAGGTTTTAAGGCAACTACAGACAATGCGTGTCACCCAAACACCGTACTATGGAAGATAATCAAAAGATTTATCTTTTCAATACAGAACATTACCATGTAGGTTCACTATTGAAATTCAGATTGGGATGACAAATTTTAACTTCTGTCTGATGGCTCTCTAGGCCACCTCACATTAAACCACCATGCAAAGGAATTCCCTTTCTCAAGCTTTAAAATAAGTTGTCTTACCAAATGCTTTTGAACATCAAAGTTTAAAGGTTTTTGTTTTTTTTTAAGCTACCCTAGGGCTGAGTTGAA
The DNA here is from genome assembly GCF_028372415.1 of Notamacropus eugenii. Taxonomy (NCBI): domain Eukaryota; kingdom Metazoa; phylum Chordata; class Mammalia; order Diprotodontia; family Macropodidae; genus Notamacropus; species Notamacropus eugenii. The sequence continues at coordinate 370,729,386 of NC_092872.1, read as the reverse complement.
TTAATTTCTCACTTCGGTTTGTTCATTTCAGTCAGCTTTAGAAGACCTGAACCTTAAAGCTTTTAATTGAGCATGTGCCGGATGAAGCAGATATGCTGATAAGCCTTGCCAGAAGAGAGAACAGGAGAAATCTTGAAGAAATACATGACAGAAGTTGGAATTCAATATTTTGCCTAGAGAGGACCGCCTGTCAAGTATAGAAGTTAATTTCCCAAGTGATGCTTTCAAAGTAGAGTACCACTCTCCACTAATTCCCACTGACTAAGAAGAGAGCTTCTGTTCATAAATAACATGCTAAACAGGGAAATCATTCTTCCAAATTATGTTGAACAGCAGATGTTGTGTTGCAATTTCTTCACCTTTCTTAAGAGAAAAATGCAAGACCTCTTACCTATGCTTCAGGGAAAAAGACACACATGTCATAAAGACTTTAGCTTCCTTTTCAAATTCATTTTTTCCTTAGGAGAGGGAACTTAAAAATGAAGAAAAAGAAAAAAGCCATTTCTTCAGAGCCTGAAAATGGGAACCACAGAGGAAAATGAAACCTGCCTCCCAAACCCACAGCCTTGACCTCCTCTCAGCAAGGTGTTTGATTCTGTGTAAAGAAGAGTCAATTCTTTTCTGGAAGCTCCTGGATCTTGGTTACCTTTCTAAATACGAGATGTTTCCCTTTGACCAGAAGGCCTAAAATATCTCTTCTTATGGGGAAGTGTGCAATTTCCTTCAGCCCTTTCCAGAAACACCAGGAGTTTGGTAAAAAAAAAAAAAAAAGAAAGAAAAAAAAATCTCTTTATAAAACAAGTTATGTGGGGTATTTTTATGAACATTAAAATGGTTATAGGAGGACTAAATAGAAACACTGTGGAGACAGAGATCCAGAAAGACATGACCCTGTCAAGCACATTTCTGTCTGTCGTCGCCTCTGAGCATCAAAGTGCTTTATCTGTAAGCTCCATTAGGCAGGCTGCTTCTATTTCCCATGAGCTGGTTTTTCAAGAGATTTGTCAACCCCTTTGATCATTAAAAATTTATAAATGTTGCCAGATGCAAACATAACCTTGGGTGACTAAATCTTAACTTGTTAAGGAAAAAAATACCACCACCACTTAGTCATTTGATGAAACAACAAAGATTAGAGTTAGCATTTCTAACAGCCAGTTAGCTCTAACTGGAGTCACAAATACTTTCGGCAGTTTTCCTCTAAGGAAGGAAAGTCATCTGATGCTGCTGGGATATGTCCAGAAGATCAGTTGGGATCTGGCAGGCCCTCCCAAGGTGGAAAGGATTTAAGTAAGACCTGGTGATGGACAGAGTGTCTGTCATCCAAAGAACCTCCTTGGATGGTGTGAAGTCAAGTCAGTCAATGAGTCAACAAGCCTTAAGTTCTTCTTATGTGCCAGGCACTCAGGATACAAAGAAAGCAAAAACACCATCTCTGCTCTCAAGGAGCTCATATTCCAGTGGGGGAAACAAGTAAATAATGAGGTAGATAAACATATATAGGGTAACATCAATTGGGAAATGACTGAACAAGTTGTGGTATATGAATGTAATGGAATACTAACGTTCCATGAGAAATGATAAGCAGGCAGACTTCAAGAAAACCTGGAAAGACTTACATAAGCTGATCCTGAGAAAACTGGGCAGAACCAGGAGAACATGGTACATAGTAACAGCAATATTGTGGAATGACTAACTTTGATAGACTTAGCTCTTCTTAGCAATGCAAGGATCTAAGACAACTCCAAAGATTCACGATGGAAAATGTTATCCACATCCAGAAAAAGAAATATGGAGACTGAATGCAGATTGAAGAATGCTATTTGCTGTCTCTGTTTTTTGTTCTTTCTTTCTTATGGTTCCTCTCATTGGTTCTAATTCTTCTTTACAATATGACTAATGTAAAAATATGTTTAATATGAATGTATATGTAAAGCCTTTATCAGATTGCATGCCATCCTGGGGTGGGGGCAGGGGAAGAAAATTTGGAACTCAAAATCTTATGAAAGTGAATGCTGAAAACTAAAAAAAAATTAATATTTAAAAAATATATTTATATGTATATATACATACATATACACACACATATACACATATATGGTAAGCAGAAGGTAATATTAGATGGAAGGGCATTAGCAAAGAAAATCAGGAAAGGCTTTCTGCAGAAGGCAGCATTTGAGCCAAGTCTTCAAGGAAGTTAAGGAGGCCAGCATGTGAAGGTGAGGAGGGAAGATGTTCTAGGTATCAGGGCTAACCAATACACTTCTGCTCTGCCTTGCTAAAATCCAAGTCACACTGCAAGTCAAGACATGACCTTTCTGATGCCACTGGTCCTCTTCAAGAACAAAGGATAAATGACGTTAGTAGAGAGAGCGGAGGATTGGTCACAGCAACTTTCAAAGACTGCCTATTTCTCCATTAGCACAGTACCTGGAACACAGTAGGTGCTTAATAAATGTTTCATTGATTAACTGAGAAAGGATTAAGATATCTATGGAGAGGATGGTGTTTGAGTGATGCAGAAGGGAATGGCTGGAATATAGATCAATTATCAGTTAAATAAAATTGTTTCTTGAAGACAGATAAAAAAAGAAAAACGAAGGGAAAAGATAAGAAAGACCACCTGGGATGGTCCACAGGGTTGAAATCTTCCTCAGTCCAGGCAACAGTTCATCAATAAGTATTTATTAAGTAACTGCTATGTGCCCACCGCTGTGTTAAGTGCTGGGGATAAAAGAAGCAAAAGATAGTCTCTAGTTCCAGGGAGTTCACAATTTAATGGGAGAGACAACAAGAAAATATATTTAATAGAAGAAGAAGGGGAGAGATCCTATGAGAATGTACGAGGCATCATATGGTTTCTGGATGTTTTGTGTATCAAAGGCACATTAGTTTGTAAACCAAAATGAAAACAGAGTAGTCATAAAAATATTTTATTAGTAATTTTACATAATGCCAGGTAGAACTGTACATATCTCTGTATTTTTATGCTGATAAATGCATAAATGACAATTATGTCTGAAAATAGGGAACTGCATGTTTTTCATGAGAATTAAAATATTTAATACAGGGGGTAATTAAAATAGCAAAATAATACCCACACTGACATGATCATGAATTCTTTAAGTATCATCACTGAAATATGAGAAAAAAATCAATCTCGAGGTGATTTTTAGCTTTTATAAATATAGAACAGTAGACTCAACCTAAGCATATAAACTCAGCACTCTTACTCAGCCTTATAGCTTGGACGGCACATGACACAATTCATCTACATTAAGGTTTGCTCTTAAGCCCACCTATTTGGGACAAGAGATTTAAACGAGTATCAGAGGAATAACTCATACTTACTAAATACCCACCTATAGGTAGGTATCAAATTTAAAAATTTATTCCTTGCCCAGCCCATGTATAAATCTAGATGCAGCCCAGCAGGAGTTAACTGACTAATGTCTCATTTGTCTATAATCCCAAGAAATCAGACATTATCACTGTGTTACCTGGTTATGAACTGCAGGTATGGAATATCTTTTGATTGGTTATTCCCTGCATGAATATTAAAATAAAAACAAAGCTATCTTTACTGTGCTTGAGAAATATAGCATTTTCCAAACATCCAGATGGAATATGTGAACTATTTTTAGACTGACCTCTTGTGACTCAAACTGTTTCTGCTGGTTATAGGATCATATACCAAGAGATGGAAGGTATCTTAGAGACCATTTAGTTCAATCCCCTCATTTTACAGATGAGGAAACTGAGGCCCAGGGAGTTTAAGTGCCTAGTACAAAGGCTACACAGGTACTAAGTGTCAGATACACGAACCCAGGTCCTTAAATTCCAAAGTGAGTGCTCTTTCTGGGCGACCAGGCTAATTCCTCTGCTGTGGTTTGTCCGTTCCTAACTCTACTGCCATCCAATCATATTTCAAAAATTTACCAGCAAAGTAGAAATGAAAGAGAAAACAATTTTTTGTGTGTTCTGAAATTGCTGAACTAACATTAGCTTACAATGGCAAGGGGATGTAGGGATGTATATGCTAGGTGCGTAGCTGAATTCTAACAGGGATAAGGAAACAAATTCTAAAACCATTATTCAGCAAGCATGTTATAAATCAGAGTAGGCCTTAGGGGACAACTTTACCTGGCTTAGGAGAAAAATCCAGAAGGGAACAGGGAGACGAAAATAAATAGGAAGCTTAGCTCCCAAATCACAAACCTAACAGAAAATCAGAAATGCAATTTGTGGGTTTTATGGTTACAGCCACACCATGACTAAGTATGGTCCTTCTAAGTCTTCTGTCCCTATCTCTTTAATTTGGAGGAAACTTCAATTTGGGAGACAAGATGAATTGATCACTTTAGGGGAAAGTTTGTATTGTTTTGTTTTCCCTTTTATTAATAAGAAATGAGGAATGTCCAGAAAGGGGGAGGGAACCATGGGTGTGAGAAAAAAACTGCTCCTCTGAGATGAAAGTGTTATAAAACTTTTCAGGAAAAATTAGTACTTATGTCCAGATGTTTAACAAGTCTGATACTACGGAAGGAAGATGGAAGGAGGAGAGAACTGAACAACACCAGGAGGTCCATGTTCCAGGAGACAAAGAAGGAAATTTCAAGCATCTTAAGGACAGCATCATATTCAGATCTCACATGTGTAACATACCAGCATATGAGAGGCATGTATGGGCCCAGAGCTTGCTGCGTGGTTTGCTGCCATGTAACTTCTGGCGAGCTACCAAGAAACACAGTAATTTTCTTCTGAGAAGCTTTCAAAGCTCCAGAGCCAGAAAATGAATTTTTCTCTAGTGTTCATGGAAGTCACTAGAGGGAAGGAAAAGGAATCTTAATCAAGTTCTAAGATGTGCTCTTTTCAGCAGTTGTCAATTTGATGAATAGAGGCCAAAACCCAACACACTCATGTTTGCTATAAATTGTCTAAAGGTCTTTAATGGGGCTGATAACAAGGGTCTCTTCCAACAAATTTGTTTCCTCAATGAATCAACTGAATTTAACACTAATAGACTATACCCTCATCCCCCGCCCACTTGGGTTTTTTCTCTTTTGAAGTCTGGAAGGACATGCCTCTACTAAAATTCTACTGTGATGCCTTATCAAGGTATAGAGGTAATTCTGGACGCTCAAAGACTATTCTAATATAAGCTGAAGGAGCTAACCCAACTTCCCAGTATATTTGGGGGCAATATGGTGCAATGGAAAGTATGCTGAATTGGGGTTCCAGTTCTAGTTCCGCTATTTTTATTCTGTGTGATTCTGGACAAGTCAATGAGTAGGCTGGTCTAGGTGACCGATCTCTAAAGTCCCTTTAAAATCTATGATCTAATAGCAAACTTAAAAGAAGATACTTATCATCTCCTGGCTTATCAACCTTATCAGCCTCTTGGCTGTCTATTAAGTAATTCTTCTTCCCCCTAGATACAGCAGAAATAAGATCCTCAAAGGCCGGGATTCTCAACTTTTGTGTGTGTGTTGCAGACCTTACCTTACCTTTGGAATTTTGGTGAAATCTATGGATTTCTCAGAAAAAAAATTTTAAATCCATAAAATATATAAGGTTTTAGAGGAAACCAATTATAATGAAATATAATCTATTACTATATTAAGAAAACAACAAGTTCATGAACCCCAAGTTAAGAACCCCTGGCCAAAAGCATAAAGTGTTTATCATTTGTATTAGTAGAATTAACCAAACCAGAGACCCCAGACATAGTGATGTAAGCTAGGACAGGGTTAAGTTTGGACCATTCCACCAGTTAGTCGTAACTAAAGATACAACAATCATTTTGCTTGGTAAAAAAGGGTGGGGTTTTTTTTGACGCTTGTATGTTTATTAATCTTCAGCCTATCAGAGAAAGAAGTCATCCTCATTCTAGGATGCTGAGTTACAAACTGAGTCCAGGACAGTTGTATATATATATGTCCATTAATACTTATACTTCCTACCCTTTAGAGCAAAAAAAAAAAAAATCTGATTATTCAAAATAAAAAGCATTATAGAAAAAAAAATTCCACTTTAATGTTTGGTTTCCAATAACATGTAAGAAGCCAGTGAATGCAATTCAGTTTAAGAAGAAATAAAGGAAGACACAGCCTACCATGCTGGAATCCAGAAAAACTTTACATGAATAGAAATGCAAGCAACTCCTAGGTCAGGCACTGAGTGCAGTCTGAACAATGCACAATGCTTCCTGACACTGGGACAGTCAAGTCCTGTATTTTAATACCAGGAAAGCTCATTTACAAGAGGAAGGAGAATGAAGATCACTGATCCAAATGAAAATAAACACTGTGCTCACTTTCACAGGTTAGCCAAAGCATAGTAACCAAATGCTAAACATAGAAACTATATTGAAGGAATAAAAATAAAGCTGAGATTTTCTGTAAGAGTATGCAGTCTCTATTTATACACTGTCCTTTAATAAGCTCCCCACAAGTCTGGTCCATCTTCATTGTCCCTCTGCTCCAGGGAACAATTTCATTTTAGCTGCTTCTTAACTGACATTAAGATACGGCTAGAGTCCAAAGTAAACAACTCTTAGTGAAGGCTGAAGGTGTCAGAAGGTGTTGGATGGTCACAGCTGAGAGGAAAACCACACTGACTTTGGTCCTACTTTGCCTGCATGCCACAGTGAAAAAAAAAAGAAAAAAAAAATCTAAGCATTGAGAATGAAATGGAATATTTTAAGGTGCTATGTGGCACTTACCAGTGAAAACAGACTCTCCCCAAAAAGAAATCTGAGCTAAGAAATGAGACTTTTCTCAGATGGTGAGATGTGTTCAACAATATTATGTAATAGAAATACTGAAAACTCTCAAGAAAAGTCAATCAAAACCATTATCAGATAAAAACAACGGAAGATACATTATGGTGACTCCACCAGCTCAGAACCTGGGGAAGGGCTAGCTTTGGCTAAGTGGTTAAAGTAAGCCTAGGGTTTGTTATCCATTGACTCAGGAATACTCATTCTTTTTCTTACAAGTGACCAATGGAAACTGCATGGCACTTCATAAGGCTGACTGTCTCATTATTGGAAGGTAAGTAATTTCTAGCTGTATTCTCCAAAGAAATAGAAAACATGTTGCCTGAGGAGGTAGACACAATTAAAAAATGAACCAGTCCTAGGCAAAGGTCACAAAAGGTTAAAGGTTATGTTTGTTCATTAGTTTCTACAGCAAACTAAAGAAGTATAGAGACCTAACATGGATTCACTTGTTCAAGAGAAAGTCCAAAGAAGAGGTAGCAGCTGAAGGAGGACAATACAGAAAGCCTACCTTTTGTTTCGAGCTCAGCTGCCTTTTTCATTATAGGACTGGTGGCTAATACTTCTCAAAGGAGTCAAGTATAGATATGTAAATACATATGCTTAAACACAGGCAGGTAGGTAGCACAGTGTATAGTTCCAGAAAACTCATCTTCCTGAGTTCAAATCTGGCCTCCGACACTTACTTACCCGTGTGACCCTGGGCAAGTCACTTAACACTGCTTGCCTCAGTTTCCTCATCTGTCAAATGAGTTGGAGAAGGAAATGGCAAACCAGTATCTTTGCCAAGAAAACTCCAAATAGGGTCATGAAGAGTCCCAACACCCTGTTGTCTACCCATCAAAAAAGGAAGAAACTGAAATTTAAGGAAACAGCATAATTTGCATAAGATCATAAAGAAAGTCAGTGGTGTGTGGGCTTGTAAGAAACCTGGCATCTCACTTTTAACAGACTGCTTTCTCCAAGGTCAAATATTACCTCCATGTCATAGGATTAATTTTAGCATAATGCATTGACTCTGAGTGAGTGGTTGTGGGCATTCAGCTACATCTGAGGTAAGCATAAAAAGAAGGCGTAAGAATGTAGTTTTCATGTCGGGGTCCATGGACCCCACTCAAGAGGTTTGTGAATAGGTTTTAGGGTAAGAAACAAATGAAAAATAACTAAATCACAATAGCACTGACTGAGGCATGAAGACAGCAAAATGGAAGAGAAAGAATATAGGCTGGGGTTCAGAAGTCCCAGGTCCTCACTCTATCATGCACACAGTATAGTAAGTTATGTATGGATGTGTTAGAATCTGCACTGAAGGAGGAAGTATACACATATAAATGAGATGTAAGAGCCATTACTTATCTAAATAACACTTAAACTCTAATATTTGAGTTTGACAAACAGAATCTTTCTAAAGTACATCACAAGATGGAGACTGCAGAATCACAGACGTAGATTTAGAAAGGACTTTACAGATATCCAACTCTCTTGTTTTTGCTGGTGGGGATGAAGCAGAGGGGTCTCCAATGTGATGGCAGGTAGTAAGCAACATAGCCAGAATTTGAATTCAGTTCCTTTAACTCCAAATCTACTATACTACCTATTACTCTACTATATCTACTAGGATACTGTATAATTCAACTTTTCCTTGATGAATCAAGGTTCATGATTAAACATCAATGATGACTGATATCTTACAGTGAGAACCTTTTGGGCTGTTGATGCATACCCCTCTACTATGAATTTAATGCTTTCTTGTGCTTAGTTTACTAAACTATTTCCTTTTGAAAGCTCTTTTGCTTTCTCCTTTGCAGCCAGGCTGTTATCTCAAATGCCAAGCCTAGCCTTGTCCATCCACAAGCTCTGGTTTCTGGCTTCCCACTCCTGTAATCATTTCTAATCTGTTGTGGTATGGGAAACTAGATAATGGATTACATGAGAATTATGTATGAAAGGCCACTGATTGGCACTTTAAAGGATGTGGAAGGAAGATTTAGATTTGTTCTGATTAACGCCACAAGACAGAACCTGCAGTGCAGGGTAGAAGTTGTGGATGGATTTGAGCTTGATGAAAAAGATACCTGGAGTTGCCCAAATGTAGGCTTCTTAGTCAATATTAGAGATCTTCCAGCAGAGAAGTTTACCAAGGACCTGTCAAGGATGTTGTAAAGTTGACCCATCTTCAGCTATAACCCCTCCAACTGGAGAATCTATCACATTTACCCTCCGACCTCAGGCTCTGGAGCCACACAACCTTTCCCCATTGGTGTTTGCCTCACATCTGACAATTATATCTAGGCAATATATCTCTAGTTATGCCTCACTTCACTCCCAGGAGCTCAGCAGCCACCTCACTCCAAGCATGTATCCTCCTCCTTCAGCTTTCCAGTTCTGGAATCATAACCAAAATAACTGTCATCACTCCTAGAAAGGAAAAGTCAATCTACTTCACTATGGCTCTACTCATCATGGCAGCGATAACTTTTTCAAACCAAAACTGACCTACCTTGGCCACCACTCTCCTGCATGTGGGCCAATCGGCCCACTAACATGTAGGTTCCTTAGGACAGAAACTGTCTTCTGCATTTTTATTCCCAGCTCAGTTTGCATAGTGCTTGGTACATATTAAGTGTTTAATAAATGTTTTTCATTCATTCATTACCTTGAAGACATAGGTTACTAGGTCTCAGGTACCACCTCACCAACCTCTCTGATTCTTTAATATACTCTAAATGGGCAAATTTCCTCTACTTTCACCTCTGGTGCTAATACTAAGGTTTCTTTGAGCTGACACAATCTATGAATTGGTCATGCTTCTGGCAATAGTTAAATTTTAAAATGTCTTGTACTAAGGAGCAAATATAGACAAAAAAAAAATCTTTCCCCACATTCCACACCTAAGATTTCCACTCTCTCTCTTTAAGTAACTTCAAAATCCAACAAACTTTAATTTAACTAATCACCAATGATTTCCTGTTGCTATCTCTTACCAGTAATAGAACATTGGCAGGAAGGTTGAAAAGGTTACTTGTCAGTTCTTTTTCCCTCATTAACACTGGACAGGTGGTTTGCCTTTAAATTGTTGGGGCTTATTGGATAGAAAGGTTGAAGATGGTAATATGAGCGCAGGTGTTTTCTGTGTTGGGTCTGAGGTTGCCAGGACAACTCCTAATTATTATTGAATAACCCTTGCCAAGTCACACATGACCACAAAATGTAAGAATTAAGGTTTTCTCAATCTATATTATGCAGTAAATGGAGCATTTTAGAGGGGAGGGGGCTCAAGGGATTAAGAGTGAGAGATGAATATTAGGTGAGAAAACTATATATAGCTCAAGCCAGCTGAACTCAGCATTCCTGAGGGCAATTTATGTGTAGTTTGGTGAGGAGCACACTGTAACCTTTGGAAAGCTGTCATAAAAATATGAAACTAGTTTCCCATGTTAGGGCTTTCCAACTTCAACCAGAAATGTGGTCTCAAAAAAAGAAAAAAAGATTTTAAGCATTTAGCATCTAATTTGGTACATTCTATCCTTGATAATGGAGAGAGGGAGCTTAGCTCCAAAATGAACTTTCTCTGTTACTCCAAGAGTTAGCACACTTAGAAAAACAAGCTTGAAGTGTCTGGGTATTAGCAGCTTTGAGTACACTAGACAAAGGAGAGAAACTTGTGGGGTCACTGCATTGATGCATTAAATGTTCCAATTTTAGTTAAAAGCCCCCCAAAGAATCTTTTTTCCCCTTAGTTTTTACCCCTGAACAAAAGCATTTTCCCTTAGGTTCCTGCCCATTAGAAAGCACAAGGTTTTCCTTGTGAGGAAGCTCTCCGAAAGTAGTTAAACGGCTGAGGTTCTTTTTTTGGGGGGGGGGAAGGGGGAAGAAGTACCACCCTCTGGTGTAGATCTCTTTGGTACATATAATCTGGGTCCTCAAAAAGATACCATGGGTATTAAGCAGACTTTTGCCCGGGGGCAAAAAAGTGTTTTTAAAACACCTGCTGTATCACTTGGTTATGCATTTCTGACATATTCATTGAAAAACACCAGAACCACTAGTCCTCACCTAGGAGAGAAAGCATTAGCAGGGCATACAGAGATAATTCTTTCATTCTTTCAGCTTAAGGGACATGTGTTCCCTGGTGCACAAAGGAAATTTCTACCTCAATACACATAGGGAAGGCCCCTGAACAAGAAATTGCTAGAAAAAAAATGTCTGAATCATACCTTGTTTTATAGGCATAATACAGCATAATCGCCTTATAATGGAAGGAGGACAAATAAGATTATGCCTATTTCACAGATGGAAAACCAAGGTTTACTGAGGTAAATTAACTTGCCCACCATCACACAGCAAATAATGAAGTTGAGGCTTGAACCTAGTCTTCCCTACAACTTGTCTAGAGTTCTTCCCATTACACTATGTCTCCCAGTGCTGCAGAACAAAACCCTCCAAAACCACATTCTTACGTCAGTGACATAATGTGTGCAACTCTTTAGGATTAGAGAAGACTTCTGAAGAATCTCTCATTCATCGTGCTGTCTGTAATATGGGCATATGTGGTTCTCTATGTGCAATGAGTATGTATGTGTCTGTGTGCATAGGCATGTTTTACAATCATCGGAATAAGTCCCATTAGTTAGACAGAGGGAAATAAGGAATGCTTCCCCTGAAAGAATGTAAGATGACGGAGGACATTATATTCTCAGCATATAGCAGGCACTGACTTTATAGGTGTTTAAAAAAATGCTTGTTAACTGATTGATATGTTGTTAAATGATTATGAATAAAAAGGGTTAAAAGAATTGAATCCAGAGCATCCAAAAGGGCCACTGAAACATCCCTAAAAAATTGTGACTTACAGAAATTCAATTCTTTCAAAGGTCATAGTTGGGAAACTTGGGAAGCTGGTCTTACTACCTCTGTACAAATGGGCTCCACCCAGAATGGAAGCAACAGGCTGGGTCCTGGAAGCATTGCTAACAGTAACTGCCCCAGCCCGCTGACCTTCTGGGCATGGTCACAGCATGCCTTTGAAAATCCGTGCTTTTTATTGATTTAATAAATATCATTGCTTGCTACTTCTGCAGTATCTGTCTTGATGTATTATTATTTCCACATTTGGGTCTTCTCCCCTCACTCAAAGGTCAGTCTCATAAATCGAATACATAAATAATGAACATCATAGGCATCTGAGAATCTACAGCTGGATGTGACATCTGTGGTGTCCAGACAGCCAAAGTTAATTCACACTGCAGAGGCTGCTTATAGCTAGCACATGCGAGGATGTTCTATTTCTCAGTGGATTTTCAGGATCTCCAAAGACTTGAAGAATGTTTAGATACATTAGCACCATAGCCTTCTGGCAAAAGCTAACTGGACTAAAGGAATTGAAGCTGATATGAGCAAGGAGGCTTGAAAGAAAAGCACTGAGAATCTCTGCTCTAATAAGTTTGTCTTTTACCCTCTCTATAATTATGCATTGTTGGGGCAGCAAGGTGGTGCAGTGGATAGAGCACTAGTGCAGGAGTCAGGAGGACCTGAGTTCAAATCTCACCTCAGATACTTGACACTCACTAGCTGGGTGACCTTGGGCAAGTCACTTAACCCCAACTGACTCATCCTGGGTCATCTCCAGTCATCCTGATGAATATGTGGTCACATGGATTCATATGTGGTCACTGGAGGAGAAGTGAGGCTGGTGACCTGCACAGCCCTCCCTCACTCAAAACAAAGTCAAGTGCAAGTCATGTCATTATTTCTCTGATGGCATGGTCTTCTTTGGCAATGAAGGATGAACGCACACAATTATGCATCGTAATTTACCAGCTGCATGACCTGGGCAAGTCACTTAACTTCTGTCTGCCTCAATTTCCTCACCTGTAAAATGGGGGTAATAACAACACCTACCTCCCTCAGGTGTTCTGAGGTTCAAAAGAGAGCTTTGTAAAGCATTTTGCCAACCTTAAAGTGTTATATAAAAACTAGATATTATTACTGGCAAGCCAATTCCTTTATATATGATTCTTCTGAGTTGTCCTATTTATTCATAGATCTTTTTTTTTAATTACAGAGGAGAAGTCTGAGCTTATCCACAGACTGCCCACAGGAGATACATCCTTTAAAGTGTATATATTAATCATATCTCTTGAAAGCCTTGTAGGGGGGAGGTGACTATGGGCTCTCTCATGTTATACCAGGACAGCACAAATCTATAAAACTCTAATAAGTTAGGGAGCCCCAGATCCAGAAATGGGTTGTTATTTAAGGACCAGTCATATCAGCTAAGTGCAGAGAAGCTTGTTACTAACAGAGCGGACCAGAAAGTGACACGTTTTTTCTGCCACAGACAACTCTTTAAGCCTTTAATTGTGTGAAAGAGCTATTCGGAGCAAGAGTAGGAATATACTGATGAAATCCTGCCTCCTTTAGATACTGAAGCATCCATATACACATCCTTCATCTGTGAGATGACTGGAATCTGACACGTGGTCTGGGGCAAGGCTGGGAGGCCCACATAGGTATCAGAGCTCTGACTTGGGTCTTATTAATTCTGCACCAGTCAAATGAACTCTGACTGATCCCAGAGTACACAAACAAGTGGAAGAGAAAGCCCACCTTTGAACATCATACAAGACAAAGATGAAACAGTCTCTGTTCTCAAGGAGTTTGTTTTCTATTGATGGGACACACAACATGCACCGAGATAAGTATCCTCTTAGCTGTTCTGTTTTCCAACGCAAAGGCATTAAAGGTCTTCCCTCTTGCCCTCCTTGCTCACCTCTGTCTCTTGGAATTAATTTCCAGCTTTCTTCAAGGCTCAGTTCAGATACTGTTTCCTACTTATGATTAAAAATGTTCACTTCCAAGGAACTGAAGGAGTCTGAATGCAGATCCAAGCGTACTTTTTTTACTTTCTTTTTTGGCTTGTGTTTTTTGCAACATGGTTAATATGGAAATATGTTTTGCATGATTTCACATGTATAATCTAGATATCACACTGCTTGCCTTCTCAAGGAGGGGGAGGGAATTTGGAACTCAAAATTTAAAAAAAGAATGCTAATTTTTTCTTTTACATTAAATTGAGGGGAAAAAAAGATAACACTTTCTAAAAGAAACCCTTTGCGATCCCCTCCAACTGTTTTCACTTTCTGAAGTGAAAGTACTTCCTGAAAGTACTTTATATTTACTGTGTACACACTTCATTTGATGTGTATAAATTTAGGCTGCTGGGTCTGGAGTCAGGGGACTCGAGTTCAAATTCCACCCCTGGCACTCCCTGTATTACTTTGGATCAGTCTCTGTAAAATGGGGGAGTCAGACTAGATGAACTCTATTTCTAGGTCTAGGTTCTGTGTTATATCCTCCAGGAAAATGTTAAATCTTTTTTTTTTTAATTTGTAGTTAACTAACAAGCAATAACTGTTTGTACCACCAACACCTAGCACAGGACATGGTAGATGTTTAATGAATGTTTGAAGAACTGAACTGAATTATTAAAAATGTTCCTGATGTGTATACAAGGCAGTTCTGGCCAGAAGCTTTGAGGATCTTCCCCTCTCATACTGATATTTCTATGACGGTAAATTAGGTCATCTTTTGTCTCAATCCTTACTTAGCCCTTTTCATTGACTGGGCACAGCCTCAAACAAAGTGAGACGTGGGAAAGACTTTTAATTTAGAAAGGTCAAGGTCACCCACTGCATCCCGGGTCATTGCCAGGTCAGTCATCTTGACTTTCATCTTGTCATTCGACTTTGTTGGCCCTGGAGGCAGCTCTGTCTCACTTAAATCTAATTCAGGTCAAAATATCACCCTTGTGACAATCAACAACCACAATGACAAGATACAGAATGAGACAGCACCTTGCCTAAATTAATTAATCAAGCAAGGATTTACTAATAGCCTACTATGGGCCAGGCAGGCCTTAAGCTAGGTACTGGAGAAATGAAGCCAAAAATGAAATAGTTTCTACCCTTAAGACTTTAGAGCACTTGAGTTGAGCTTTGAAGGAAATGGGATGCTAAGTGGAAGCGAGTACATTTTAGATATGGGGGAGATATTTTAGTTCCATGAGCTCCGAATGCCATGCCATGCCTGGCAGATCAATTTAATAGAAAGAAGTTAAAAAGAAGTTGATGCTGCCTGTGTTTATAGGCTCCATGCCAGCACAGACTTCAGCTGAAGCCCTCATTTTGTTTGGAGCTACATTTGTTCCCCCACACAAATTAGCATCTGTTTTCTTCAGAGATCATAGTATCTTACAGTTGGAAAAGATCTTAGAGATCATCTAAATCTAATTGTCTCATTTTACAGATGACTGAAAAGGCTCTAGGAGGTTAAGTCTCTTGCCCAAGGTCATGTAAATTCCTAACAAGGAGATTTTTAAAAGCCATTAGAGGCATTTTAACTCTAGCACAATTTTTCAGGTCTTTTATTTATCTGGATTGCACATTCTTTCCCATTCAGGACTCAGCATCCTCAAAACATATATATGTTTTGGACAGAGATCTAAAAAGGACAGGGCATTTTAGAATTTGAAATAATCCTGGAGATGACAATGTCATGGCACGTAAAACAGACAAAATACAAGAAAAATCATGCCCCCAAACTTTGGAATAATCTGAGATCATTAAGATAGCTTTCACACACACCCCACATCACAAAATATGTTTCATTCATTTGAAACGTGGGTTTGTTGAGAGTTGGTGGGTATGTGAACATATTTCGTATTCCATGTGATCCATTAATTTGAAATGTAGGTACAGGCTAATTAAATAGTAACAGACCAGCTTTAGACTGCCGTAATGTTTTTCTGCTCTGGGTTTCTGGTCTCATCAGAAGAGGCAGCATTATACAGAGGACAGGGTACTGAACTAGGAATCAGGAAGGCTAGTTGTGTCCCTGGGCAAGTCTTCAACTTCTCTGTGCATCCATTTCCTCATCAGCAAAATAAGGGTGAGGGAGGATATTTAATGTCCTTCAAAGTTCCTTTTAGCTCTAAATTTATAATTCTATCAGCCTCTATCATGGAAATCCACTGATACAGACTGACAATCCATCTGTAACTTCAAGAGAATTGTGTGGAGTTATTTGAACTTCTCTGATTCAGTCAGTCATGAGGGGCCAAACAGCCAGGACATGCCAGAAGTGGGATTGGACTCCAAGGAAGGCCATGTTGTTCCTCATCTTTAGAGTATGAGGATTTAAAAAAAAAAAAAAGTATGGCATGTGTAAGGAGAGTGGGGAAGGGGAGGAACCCTGTTTTCCATGTGGGATCTTCATTATGCTGAATGGCGAACCTTCATCTGTAAACACCCTCATCTCCCATCTTTTTCTCCCACTGAGTTCTACTGACAGACATCTGGCATGGGAAAGAAACCCTGCTGACTCATGAAGTGTGTGGGTCAAATAGAGCAGTTTTTCCATTAAAAAAAAAAAAAAAAAAGAACCACTAAAAAGCAAACACATAAAGATCTGATTGGTCATCAGGCAGGAATTCAGAGCCTAAACCAAGTGAAAAGCTTGTCAAGTTCCTGATTGGTGAGTGAGTCTTTGGCTGGAAGAGGGGAAACTAACTCAGAGCCAGTCAAGGGGGAAAAAAGAAACAAAATAGGACATTTCTCACAATAACAACCCTCTCCAAAGACATAAAATTAATGAATTACTTGGTGGAGTTGGGACTGAGGCAACTCCCAAAATGTCTGTGGCGGCCAGGGTGCATCATGTAGCTTGGAATACAGGTGATGTCTGGGAAAGAAATGCAAAACCATCGAGTGAGCATCAATGAAACAGAACTAAATGACTGGTGAGTGGAGAAGTCAAAGAAGCCTGAAAAAGACTGTGGCCAAAAATGCCTGTGTTTCCAAAGGGAAAACTTGATTTCCTTGAGTTGGTTACGTATGTTAGAAGGTTCTACCAATGCTGAGACATGTTAGCCTTTGAGAAACTAGCATCTTGAACGTCTGGAGAGAAGATCAAGGTAGAGAGAATGTTTTTTTCCTCTCTTAAATCTCAGTGTGGCCAGAAACACAGATGAGGACAGACAGAATAAAAGTGTTAACTTTTCACCTGGCTGACACTGCTTCAGCAATTCAAAGACTTTTGTTGCGATGGGTCCATCATTCTCAGCACCATCATTATTAATCAACAGTCTATTTACTGATGTTTCATCATTCATTTCTTTTTAAAAGCAGAAGCATCTTGGGAAGTTGAGTACTCTCCTTTAGAGTCTAGTTTGGAGAGTTCTTGCTTGACACACAGGCCAATATGGAAATAGGGATGTGTGGACTGATGGAAGGTCACTGCCAGTTCTAGCAACTCTGGAGTTCCCTCTTCTATTGCCCTTCATGCTTTCTGGTTGCTATTTAGCAACAAAGACTGCAGTGGATTAGAAAAGAGGAGTAAAAAAATAAACTTTCCTGGCAAGGAAATCAGAAGAGGGTGAGAAGCTATTTTTATCTTATGTCCTCTCTGATAATCAGCTATTGGAAATTGCCTCTGGTGGTGGCTTAATCTCAGCACTGGGTAGCTGTGGGGAACTAATAGAGATTTTCACATCTACAGAGAGTTCCCCACCCCTTTCCCTCAGGGCAACAATCCCTTCATTTACATTATAAGCAAGTAAGCATGTTATATGAGATGACTACAGGAGGCACAAGCTCTGAAGATTGGGACATCCATGTATGGAGTTTAGGATTGAAATAAAATTTAAACAAAAATTAATATGGTACTTATTTATTAATTTCAAAACTGTTATCATGTTGTACTGTAAGTAAGCATAAATGATAAGATGAGAGCTGGCAGGTCCTACCTTCTTGATTTATTTGCCAGTGTGGTACTGTGGGATTTAAAGTCAGAGGATCCTGGGTTCAAAGTCTAACTCTCACAACCTATGACCTTTACCTTGGTCAGGTTCATGAATGCCTATAAGCCTCTGTTTTCTCATCTGTAAAATAAATGGTTTGGGCTAGATGACCTCTTAGGTTCCTTTCAACTCTAAATTCTAATCCTATAAGCCTAGGCATGATGATACTGTCAGGCTAGTTTCTGTACACACAGGCTCCAAGGCAGCTACAGTAGGTCTTCCCTCTCCCTGGTAAACTCTTCCCTCCTATCAGCAAGCCATCTTTCATAGAATACATTAAAAAAGACAGCTAAAACAAATTCAGCAGAACCAACTGACCAATACATCAGTCCTGTCTGGCAGACAAATACTAAATTCTACACTGACAATTCCCCACCTCTGCTAACATAAGGGTGTAGGGGTGTGTGTGAGTTCTCAACTCTTACTACTCTCAGGTTTAGAAGATTCCTACTTTCTTTCCAAATGCAACTAAGCCAAGATTCAGCAAACAACAGAATAAAAGCAGGTTTGTTACTTGCAAGATGAGAAAGAGGAGAAAGTTCCTTGTTTTGATCTATGATTCAGTACCACCTGAAGGATCTGATTGTATGAATACTGGTTTTATATAAAAATTTTTATGAAGAGCTTACTATGACAGGCCCAGGTATCCTAAAGATCTTGAAAGATGCTCCTTTAAGATTCCTTTAATCAGAAAGAGAAGAATTCCCACATGCTGGCTAGAGACTAGGACTAAGATCATAGGAACATCGAATTAAAGCTAGAAGAGACTTTGGAGGTCATTTAGTCCAATTCCCTCATTTTACAGAGGAGGGAAATGAAGTCCAAGATGATGTGTCCCAACTACGCGTGTAGCCTGATTTGTCTTCAAAGGAAAAATAAAGCCTCAGCACGCTACCTCGAAAATGTGAAGATCCTGGTAAAACCAAACTAAATCACAGCGTGAGAAAGGTTGCTGGCTTTTTAAACAAAATTTCCTACCACGATTTTGAAAGTACCAGGTGACAAAAGGGACTTCAGACTCCCTGTTCGTCAAGTTTTATGTAGAATTCTTCAGGCTATTAATTCTCCAGGTTTAATCGGAGAGAAGCTGAATTAAGTCTTCGAAGGAGCCAGGAGAGTTCCAAAAACAGAAACAATTTTTACTTGAATCAAGCCTTGTTTATCCACTAAATTCCCGAGGCTGCTCTGCAACAGCTCACTGGCCAGTGAGATGTGAGGGGACGTTTGGCTTTGGCAAGCCGTTCAGGAATTTGGCAGGCCAACCAGTTAGGTCACCAGAAATGACTTGAGAATGCCTCTGTGTGTGTGTTTGGGGGCGGGGGGGGGGGGGGGGGTGGGGGTGGGGGTGGAGGAGAAGTAGGGGTGGGACAAAAAGGATGATTGCTGTTGTTTATGTGGCAGTCAGTTCTTGGCGTGGGGGTCCAATAAGGAAAGTCTAGGAGACCAATGACTGTGACAGAAGAACTAAAAGCCTAGGACTCTCAGTATAAAGAATTCTTTCCCTTGCCAATTCATTCATTTACTATTCAACTCAACAAGTCTTAATGCCAAAAACTATTCTCGGAGATAAAGAGACAAAACAGTCCCAACTCTCAAGGAGTTTACATTTTTTTGAGACAAAACAAGGTATATACATATAACTAAACAGAAGCTACATTGTAAATACAAGTAATGTTAGAGAGTGAGGAAAGAGGGCATAATTTAGACATTCCTTTAGAAAAAAGATCTTCGGCTTCCTACTGAATTTAGCAATAATCTGGTCAAATCATGCCCTTTTAAAAGGTAAGCCTAGTGAAGTTCCAGCAACTGGTCTAAGATTATACAGTTAGCTAGTAGTGAGTCCAGGACCAGAACTTGGATATCTACTGAGCCAATCCCAAGACATTTTGGGGGGGGAGGGGCAGTGTGCAATACCATGTTATGAAATCATACTCAAGTTTAAAAAAATGCTTCTTTGGCTTGTGGTCTGTACACGTGGCAAACTCTTAATCTCTTTAGGCCTCAGTTTCCTCATCTGAGGAAGAATGAGGAGGTTAGACTATTTGGCCTCTAAACTCCTTTTTAATTTTAATCAGTATCAGAAAGGGAGGGCCAGGGGCTTAAAAATAGTAGAAATATGTAATACAATTAGGTTTTAAAATTAATTTTTTAATGAACAAAAATTTTATTTTCTCTTCCTCCCATCATCAAACCCCCACTGGAAAAAAAGAGGAAAAAAAAAAAAGAGGAAAAACCAAACACTTGTAACAAATATGCATAAAACAAAGTAAAACCAATTCCTGCATCAGCCATATCCAAATATATATGTCTAATTTTCAGCATATTATATTAGTCACCTGGTTTGCCATTGAATCAAATCAGGTATCTCGAGTCTTTCAAAGTTGTTTATCTATATAACACAAAACTGTCACTACAAAAACTGTTCTCGTTTTCCTTACTTTACTCTGCATTATCATTTCATACAAGTCTTCTCAGGTTTCTCTGAAATCATCCCTCTCATCATTTATTATAGCACAATAGTATTCCAGTACATTCAGATTTGTTCAGCCATTCCCCAAATGGTGGACAGCTTCTTATTTTCTAATTTTTTGCTACTATAAAAAGAGCTGTTATAAACATGAACTATATCATAAAATTATTTTCATCTTCATAGCAAGTAAGCCCAAAGCTACACCCTGGAGTGTGGAAGTAGGCTGGCCTCATTTCTTTGATTTGAAGAAAGGGTTGATGGGCACAGAAAGGGAAGGTTAACTGTTAAGCTGGTCAGCACTGGCACTAGGATTAAAGGATTTTCTCCTACTTTTGGTAACAAGCTTTGGGTCATCTTCCATTTTATCTCAGTCATTAGCAATGAATTCTTGTTTATTTCTTAATGTTTTAGAGATTGAATTATGGGATATTTGCTTTAAAAGGAGATTCTGAAATCATAAAGCAACTCTTCATCTGCCATATCTTTTATCAAAGCTCTACTCATTTCCTGCCAACCACATGTCAGACTCACTCTCACCTCCATGTATTTGTTTCAATTCCAGACCCTCTCTGGGATGCCCTCTGATTCAGATCAGATCCACCAAACCCTAGCTCACCCCAACCACAGTCACTCAGGTTTCTAAGGATTTGGACCCAGAAGAGACTTGAGATATCAGCTATTCATTTGGGAGAGGAAATTGAAGATTGGAGAAGTATCCGCAAACTTATTCAAGTTCTTTATAGTTAAATAGGTAGTGAGTCTCATGGACCCTAATTACGCCAGTCAACCACAATCTCTCATTTCTCTGAATTCTAAAACACCATCCTACTTAGTACTTACTGATACAGGCTGCTTGTACTGCTTTTCATGGTTTCATGCCAATATACCTTGTCTTTCCATCAATACCATCAGCTCTTTAAAGCAATCACCATGCCATATAATAATAAGAACAGTAATGGTGCCAACATATAGCACTGACTATGTGCCAGGCATTGTACTAAGAACACAATGACAATAATGATAAAGAATTAATGATGATAATAATAATATAATAATTATATATAATATATAATGATATACTGAACATATATTATGTAATATATCATATGTAACACATATAAAGAATATGACAATAATATAACAATTATATATACATAATGTAACATAATAATAAAGAATATATTGATAATAATAATGATAAGGTAGAGATAACATTTATATAGCGCTTCCTATGTGCTAGGCACTGTGTTAAGCATTTTACAATTATAACGATGGTGATGATGACGATGACAGTAGCTGACATTTCTATAGCATGCACTATGGGCCGGACATTGAGCTAAGCATTTGGCAATAATTATAATTTTAATTACAACTGTAATCATTTTAATAATGATGATGATAGCAACTAACATTTCTATAGCACTTATGATGTGCCAGGCACCATGTTGAATGCTTTCGAATCATTATCCCATCTGATCCTCACAACACCCCTGGGAGATAGGTGCCATTATTATCCCCATTGGGGCAAAGAGAAGTACAGTGACTTGCCCAGAGTTACACAGTTAGGAAGAGTTTGAGGTAAGATTTGAATCCAGTTTTTCCTAACTCCAGGCTCAGTATCCTACTCACTGTACCATCTAGCTGCCCCATAGCTCTCTGAAAAAATAAAATAAGTTATAATAATAGCTCATATTTATTCCATGTTTTAAGCTTTGCGAAGTATTTTGCACATATTACCTCATTTTGTTACTCCCAATAACCTTGAGGTAGCTGATACTGTGAAACCCATTAGCAAGATAAAAAAACTGAGTTTCAGAGAAGCTAACTAACTTGCCCAGGATCACATTGCTAAGCAAATACCAGACCTTCTGTTACATAGCCCATTCTGGGCATACAGTAGGAATGCGATAATGACTAGACAACTTGAATTTAATATTGATACATGACTAGCATATCTTTAAATTCTCCAGAATGGCATCTGGATTGTTATTTGCCTACTAATACTTCCTAAGGATCCTGTTGAGCCACTGGCAGCACCTTTCTGGCAAGGCTCTGAATTGAAACCTGTCTTTACCTTTCACATTTAATTTAGTGCTAAGACAATCCAAGCCACAGGAACAAGATCACCTTCAGGATATTCGAAAGGTTTCCTGCTGTCGTGGAAAAAGCCATTCCCCCAATGGCCTGAGGTACCTAAGACCTGATGGTGGGCAAATGAGATTTTTCTGTTATGATCCTTGGGTGTCCACTGGTGCCCCACTGGTCTCCCCAGGTCTTACTGTGCCCTTCTTTCTTTGGTAGTAGGAGGCAAAAGGAAAGAGATATACAGACATCCCGTTTTCTATAAAATCCTCTTCTACTTCTTTTCATGATCAATTAACCTTACTGTCTCTCTTGTACAGAAAATAGTCAAGCAGGTTGGGAGAAGTTCTTTTGGACTCTCTTTATCTGAATGGCTGACTACATTTTAGAAGTACTAATGTGAAGGCAATGTGAGTTAAAAGAGAGAAAATTAGTCTTAGAGTCAGAAGACCTCAGTTCAAATCCCAGAACTAATACTTACTAGATCCAGGCAAATCACTTATATTTTCTCAATTTCAGTTTCCTCATCTGAAAAGTGGAGCTAATCATATTTGTTTACTGTACTGAGTTATAAAGAAAGTGCTTTGTTAAATGTGTTGTGCTACATAAATGTGAGTTATTTGGCTAATCTTGTTCTTATTAACAGAACATTTAAACAGGAATAATGAGCACGGCTAATAAGGATCTAGAACAAGAGTTGAAACCAAGAGGTCCAGAGGCTTAATCAGGCACCTATATACAAAAATTTCCATGCAGAGTTTCATGCAAAATATACAAATGAAAATGAGTATACATGAACACAGTATCCCAAGTGATATGTTGTATCTATTACTTATTAACTTAGACTCCTCAGAGGGCTTTATTTCCCCCAAGTGCTACTGCCTACTCAGCAAGTCATCGGTAGAGAATAGTGAGGACAAATGAGGGGTAGATGCTTGTGCTGGTCTCATCATCCTTCAGAGTATGCGGAAATACTGTATCCCTCACTGGGAGCCTGGCTTCATTATCACCAATGGAAGAAGTTGTGACATTATCCTTATCTGAGAATAACTGAGATAAAAACTTAAGACTTCCATGCTGGTCTTGACACTTGGCAAGAACAGTGACTGGCATAATCATTTCTTTGGCATCCAGAGTAGGCTTTCTAGATCTCAAAGTTTTACTTGATTTAATTTAGTGAATATATAAGCCCAATAAGGGCAGAGATAGTTTTCTTTTGTCTTTGTAACCCTGGCACCAAACAGTGTACCTTGCCCCAAAACAGTGCCTGATAAATGCTTATTAAATTGGACTGGACTGAATTTGGATTAGGGGGAAATTACTTTGTCCAAGTCCTCTAACAAAGTAATGGGGCTAATTCTCAGTTATGTCTTCTACCAGGTAATAATTATAATGGGTAATGCATTGCATACTTTGTCTCACCTGAGACACACACACACCCCTGAGACATAGGAAGGACAGATACTATCACTCTCATTTCAAAGATGAGGCAACTAAGGTTGAAAGAGGTTGCTATTATCATACAGCTAGTATCAGAAACAAGATCTGAACCCAGGCTTCCTGACTCTTAAATCCAGAGTTGTATCCACTTGTGACAAGCAGGGCTTGACACTTTGTGTTAGGCAGGTTAAGAACTGGTCTGCCCACTGAAGCTTGGTGGGGACATCCCTTCCCTGGCCAGCATGCAGCAATGGAGACTCCTATGTGGTTAGAACAGTGTGGTCTAAGGAAAAATGAAGCTGGAAAACAGAAAGAAAGCCAAACCACTCCCCTCTACCCCTTGTGTTTTATGAAATGTAAGCCGCATGGAGTAACACACTAAACCCAGAATTCCCTTCCCATTCATCCGCAATAAAAACCTTCAGAAAAATGTTTTAAAATCTCTGTCCCTGTCCTCCACTGAGCTCATAATGCTTCCTCTTTGTACACACTGTACTCAGCAGAGCACTCAGAGGGTACGCTGCTCCCTGTAACCACAGGCAAAGATTAAAGCCTATTGGTTGATATTGACTGGACCAAATCAGGGGATATTAGGCAAAATGGATTGGGAATTCAACCTCTAACTGAGCAACAAAACACTAGCAATGGCTAGGTACAAAGGATTAAACAAGGAAAGAAAACAGAAAGGAAATGCCTCAGAGCC